>NC_137795.1:31781965-32381965 GCF_963383645.1 Muscardinus avellanarius | reverse complement strand
ACACTGGAATTTGACTAGCCTAAACAGTCTGATTTAAAATGCATATTCTTCATCTTGATAGAAGAGAGTGCCAACTGATAGCTTCAATATGGACAATAAGTTTTGAGGGCCACTGACTTAGCTGTGGCGCTATAAGAGCTGGTATGATCTCAACTCTTCTGTACCTTTCTTAAAATTTTTAAACCCAGGAAAGGGTGACGTAGACCAGTGATTATCTAGAAACTCTTGTCCCAGAGATGGGATAGTTTGGGTGTGAACCTAGGGGAAGAGAGAACATAGGCTGGAAAAAAGATTTCTCTTTTCTCACCAGAAAGGAAGGAGCCATATTCATGTGTATGCCAAAACTTGGAAACCACAAGGAGGTGCTTGTGTCCATAAACACCAGTGAACACCAAGTGCTCCTATGATGGGGTACACCCTGCAGTACAGCATTCCATTCAGGACATAAAAAGGTGTATTTCCCCCCTTTACTGTATTTATTTATTTATTCATTTATTTGCAAAACGGGGAATCAGTCTCAGAGGCACTCTACTTGCAAGCTCACCCCCAGCCCTATTTTTTATTCTTTATTTTGAAACAGGGTCTCACTGAGTTGCAAAGAGCCTCACTAAGTACCTGAGGCTGTCCTCGAACCTTGATCCTCCTGTCTCAGCCTCCAAAAATGCTGGGATACAAGTGTGTGCCACCATGCTCGGCTTTATATTTTTTATTTTGAAACAGGGTCTCACTAAGTTGTGGAGGACCTCACAAGTTGCTGAGGCTGGCCAAGAACCTGTGATCCTCTTATCTCAGCCTCCCAAGTACTGAGATAATAAGCATGGGCCACCATGCCCAGCTTTTCTTTATAAGTTTCAAAGAAAAAAAAATTGATTTCAAAGTAGAGGAGACAGGAGATATTCGTCTAATTCACTAGATGTTCATCTAATATACTAGCATGTTGCAACTTTGAAAATATTTGCCAAGAAATATAGAAAAGTGCCCCAAATAAGTGTTAATTGTGTGTGTCAATAGGTGAGCTATAACAGAAATTTTAAATTACTCAATTCAGAACTGATGAAGATGTGTTTTAAAGGACTTTTAAAGAGGGGTCACAAACTAAAATGCTTTGATATGTGACATGATTACATCACCCTTATGTGTCTATCAAAAAGTAAAAAGATAAAGAAAATGTGGTATGTATCGACAATGAAATATTAGTCAGCCGCAAAAAAGAATAAAATTCTGACATTTGTAGCAACGTGGCGCTGGAGGATACATGTCAAGCACAGGGAGACAAATATCATATTTTACTTATATATGGAAGTTAAAAAGTTGATCTCAAAGAAGTAGAGGACGAGTACTTACCAGACCCTGGGGAAGGTCTGAGGAAGAGGGATGGAGAGATGTTGAGTGGAAACAGGGATGCAGTGAGATAGAATGAGAAACTTCTCATGTTCTATAGCACAGGAGGAAACCTATGGTAGATGACAATGAATGAATATTTCAAAATAGCTAACAGAGAGGATTCTGAATGTCCTCAACACAAAGAAATGATTTATGTCTTAGGTGATAAATATGCCATTTACTTTGACCTGATCCTTATACATTGTGGACATGTATTAAAATGTCACACTGCTCTCCATAAAAGTGTACAATTACTATGTGTCAGTTAGAAATAAAAATATATTAAAATGTCATATTGTCTGGCTTTATTCCAGCTGAAGTCTAATTGCTAGTGTGAGAATTCCCCACAGATTTTGAGAGGTCATGGTATTAGACAGGTAAAAACATGATGGAAGGCGAATTATATCACAGTCTGGGAAACAAAGTACAATTCACTAAGTATGTCATTGTGGTTCGTACTTAGGAGAAGGGCCACCAACCTTTGGAGCCACACGTAGGTAATGCCTGGGCAAGGTGGACCGGTGACCCTCAGAGTCATGTAACCAGTGATGTGCAGTTAGATAATTATGGAAAGAAAACGAAACTCACCAAAGAGGAACAAGCAGAGCATACACCACCATCTTTACTTCACCTTGATCTTGTAGGGTAGTGACATATTAAGGTTAAGTATTAGACTGGTCATTTTTAGCCTCATTCACATGCAGAAGAATTTTAAAAGTGAGGGCCCAAGGGCAACTCCCCTAGGATTGGTTATGATCTAATTCATGTGTCTGATATATGCCAAAGTGTATTTTAGTATGTGTATATATATATAATATATATATATATATATTACATTGTATATCTTATCTGTATGTTTTAATGTGATATTGTATTTTATTCTTAAGAAAAAGACTTATTTCATTGTACTTCTTCCTTAGAAAAGGTTAATATTCTATAAATTAACATAGTACAGGAGCTAAGAGCTATATAAGATACAGTACTTAACAAATTTTTACTGAATACATTGGATATGAATTTCAAAATCAAATATATTTAGATTCCTCAGAGCATCTAGGTGATGTGTGTGTGTGTGTGTGTGTGTGTGTGTGTGTGTGTGTGTATGTGGTAGTGGGGTTGAAACCCTGGGGCTTTCTACCTCTGGGCTATACTCCCAGACCTATTTTATATTTAATTTGGAAACAGGGTCTCACTAAGTAGCTGAGGCTGGCTTCAAACCTGCGCGATTCTCCTGTCTCAGCCTCCCAAGTACTGAGATTATAAGCGTGCACCACCCCACCTGGCTCTAGGTGATCTTTTTTTTATATATAAAATTTTATTGTTTTTAAGCTGGGCATGGTAGTGCAGGCTTGTAATCCCTGTGCTTGGGAGGTGGAGACAGGAGGATTGTGCTGCTTCAAAGCCAGCCTTCCTGGCGTAAGAGACCCTGTTTCCAAATAAAAATATAAAATAGGTCTGGGAGTGTAGACCGGAGGTAGAAGGGTTTCCAAGAACCCCAGTACCAACAACAACAACAAAAAATCTATTGTTTTTAAGTATACTTTTATTGGTGCATTGTAATTATACATCATAATGGAATAAGTTATTTCCTTTTCTATATCTGATTTCTTATCTGTGAAATAGATATAAAACCCTATATTTCTAGGTTTTTATGAGAATTAAATGAAATGCTGTTTTAAAACTTGAAGAAGTTCAAAAGTATTCAGTAAATATGGAAAAGAACTATTATTATAGATTTTTCTTTTCTATAATAGATAAGAAACATCTGAAGATGTATCAAATGTCAAAATAGCATTTTCTCTGAAAATCAATTTAATTCAATAGATCTCAGCTCAAGGTGACTTTGCACTCCTGAGGGTTTTTGGCAATGTCTGGACACACTGTGTTTATCACTAGTAGAGGGGAATGCCAACCTGCAGTGGGGAGAGCCCAGGGGCGTTGCTAAACATTCCGTAAGTGCACAGCACCATTGCCTATAACAGAGCAACATCTAAAATGTCAGCATTGTGGAAGTTGAGAAAAATTGTTCAACCTGTATTTTATTAAAAGAAGAGAAACAAATGTATATTGTATAAATGATAAGGATTGTAATAAAATTGGAGTAATCCTCTATTGCCTAGAAGTTGCACTAAGATAGATTTGTACTAAACCTAGTCAAGCTGATGATGGAACCATTATAATTCATGAAGAGCGTGCTCATGCTTCCTGAAAATGATGGAGAGCAGAGCTTAGATGATATGCCTAGTCATTTTCTTACTCCTGGACTACAAATACTACTCATTTCAAATATAAGAAAACTACCCATAAAGTGGTTTTCAGTAAAAAAGTTACTATTCATTTGTAACTCATGCAAATGGATATGTTTCTCTGCTTACACTTCTTTCTGTTGCTCTTTTGTGTATGAGAGGAATCTAGCATTCTTTAGGACTAGACCGAAGGCTGTGCAAATGTACATAAATAATGCAATCTTTTCAACACATGGCTAATTTCCATGGTCAGACTTTCTCCAGTTCTTATCCAAATCTCTTCCACATCCCTTCTGGAGAAAGAAATCTTAATTTTCTATGTCCCAAATCTGTTTGTATTCAAGACAGTCACTCATATCAGAATAATAGAATGGAAACCACTTGACATAGAAATGTTTTTCATTTGTAAATGGAGGCTGTTGTCAAAGTAGAATGGGAGGGAGTTTGGCAGTGCATCTGATGGCTATTTAATACTTAAGGGATTAGGCTACTTGACACACTTGGTACCTCCCTTCCAGACACTTACAGTCCAAAATTCTAAGGTAATGACATAGCAATACGCACATTACTCCTCCCTCCTTTAAAAAGATAATGTGTATAATTTTCTTCCTGTTTCATTTGGACCACATGTACCTGACCCTGTGCCAGAGAATAGAAGGAATCTTATATCAACTTCCCTAATTACTATGAAAACCACAGAGTATGTAAAGTTATTAAAGCTGTGAGAGGTGGTTCTGGAAATGCAAAAGTGCAGTTTTATTCCAGGTAGAAGAGAAGTTAAGATCCTCGAAGAAGGTAAAAAGGAAAGTGATGCAATGCTAGCAGGGAGGAGATTCAAGAATAGCGTGCATTTAGTAAGTCTGAGGATGCAAGTAGAAAGCGCTCAGTGTTCTTTGTTTTATTTATATTGTGCCTTGTAGTAATTTCACATCATATTGGGGTGCAGTGTCAGACAAATACACCCACACAGCTCTTGGTGCCCCCTCCATGAGGTCTCTCTCTCTCCTCCCTTTCCCTCTCCGTGCATGTCTTTAATATTGGAATTATTAGTTTTGTATACATTCATAAAATTATTTCAACTATTACAATCTTCATGACTTCATCTCCCTTCCCTAGTCTCCCTCAGTTACTCCCCTGGAGTCTTCTCATTTTTCTGCTGCTGCCCTTATTTCTGAATATCTCTCTAGCTTCCACATATAAGAGAAAACACATATTCTCCCATTCAATACCCCTCCAAAGGAAGACTGTCAAAAATAAATTCCACCTTCCGGTTCTTATGTGAAATACTCAAGATGAAACGTAAAGATAAAACGATCACTGTTCATTGTACATTAGCTCCTCTGAATAATTCAGGTACTGAGGACAATTAGAAAATGGCTAGTCAATCTGGGTACCTCTGCAAGTAAGTATTTAAAAGGTAGCAAATAAAATATTCCCACTGTCATGTTCTAAATGTTTGTATCTCCCCTGAATTGACAAATAGAAACCTAATCACCAATCTCAGAGTTTGGGGACTCACTTAGCAATTATGGGCCTGGCTCTACAGAGCTCAGGATTCCCACGGACTTCAGAGGGAATTTCAGACAACTGGAGTTGATGGCTTCAGCCTTCGTGACTATGAATGCACAGAGGGTGGTCAAGTTTCATGGACGGGTTTAGTAGTCTCAAAAGAGAAGTCCTGAAGAGCTCCTTCCCTCTTCACTATATAAGGACGTGGAGAGAAGTGCCATGTATAAGCCAGAAAATAGGCCTCCCCAGACACCAAGTTTGCTAGTAACTTCATCTTAAACCTTCCAACTCCAAAGCTGTGAGAAATGAGTTTCTGTTCTTTACAAGCTACCCAGTTTTGGGTGATGTGTTATGGCAGCCTGAATGGACCGAGGCCCCCTACTCAGCCAATCTCAGGCGTCTACAGCGGAAGTCACTTGAGTAGAGGAGAGGAGTACAATAGCAAACCATCATCTAGCATTCCCACCATGTGGACGCAGGAGATGTAAATAATGCTACAGTGCAAATAATAGGAAATGCAGTACCATAACCAGGAAGCAATGAGTTTGGGGCATCTAACACCTTTTGAAAGATAATTTGTGAAGTGTGAGCTCATATAACAATATTTAATAATATCTGTGCTCATACTAGGCTCACAAAATTTCTGCAAACTTAGCAATTTGTTCTAAAATGTCAGTAGCAGTAGTAACCTCAGCACACTTCTAACAGGGATTGTTATTTCAACTTCCCTCTCCTCTTTAACATACAGAGTTAGCACTTGATGTCAAAGATAGCAAATAGTCACTGTAGGAATATTGAAGTTTGGTAAACTGGAGGAGAAATATAATTTTTAAAAATTTTGACCATTAAGGATATAGCAGAGAAAATCCTAGAAGTTTCACTGCCAAAAGGAAAAGAGGGCAACTAAGGGATTTCAGTATTTAGAAAGAGCATAAATATTGGGGTAATTTATATGAAAAAATTTAAAAGAAACTATAGACAAAATAATAGAATGAGGAAGATGATTCTGGAAACGATTAATTTCCTAGTGTGGTCGAAGGGTGTATTTAGATATAAAAGAGTTTATAAAATTTCTGTGTGTCTCATTCAAATACATGTGTATATGCACCGATTGACAACATTAGCTCCATTTCTAAGTGTTTGTCTGCCTGTATGTATGTGTGTGGACTGGTATGTGTGTTCAGATTAGCCATCTGCCAAAACAAATTTGAAATGCACAGTGTTTATTAAGGATCTTTGAAATCCTTTGTAAGGATCTTTTGTAATTAGAGCATGAAAGCCAAATAGACATTTTCTTTGGACTGCCTGAAAATTTTAAGGTACGTTTTTGTCTTTATGCCAAAGAATTGTGGACTTGCAGAGTTAAACCATATATTGCTATGGCTTTTATCAAAAAGATTCCATTTAGTAAATTGTTCTGGATTTTCTTATTCCTTTTTTGTCTCCAGAAAACCACAATAAACTATTTTTTTTGTTGTTGTTGAATAAAATAAAAGTAGAATGCCTCACTTCGGTGGGGAAGAGAAGAGATGAATATTGAGCTTAAAGAGGAAAAAAAAATCTAAAAAGTTATGCCCCACAATAAGGCTTTGAAAATGAAGCCTTGGAAAAAATGAAAGGATGACAATTTGTAAATCAGGAGTCCAGAAGTTCTGTTTTATGATTATGTTGCAGTTTAATTTCTTTATATCTTTCTGCCATTGTTAAAAAAAAAAAGGCGGCCAGAACTTCAAAGGGACCCCGCATGTGTTCTGAATCAGGGCTTCAGAGCTGATGTCTGACAGCCCAGAAATTAAAACAAAATAAATGTGCTGTTTAAACTCCCATTTTTTCCAATAACAACAATAACAACAAAAATCACTTTTTCTGTATGTAGGGTCCCCTACACACACACACACACTCTTTGTTAACTTTCAAATGCTGTTCCCTTGGATATGTCCTAATTTAGCAATTATGGGCCTGGCTCTACAGAGCTCAGTACTCCCAAGGACTTCAGAGGAAATTTCAGACAACTGGAATGGATGTCAAGGATTCAGCCTTGGTGATTTTTTTTTTCTTTTCTGTACATTAAAACAGATCCCCTCCCCCCCCCAAAAAAAAAGAAAGACAAAGAACCTTAGTTGCTAGTCCATGTCTAAACACCTGCGTTTGACTGTTCTTGCATTCTCTTAGGATGACGGAAACAGACATCTCAAAAGAACAAAGAAAGGCTGAGCCAGGGAATGGTTTGTGTTTGAAAGCACGCTAGCGTGAATATGAATTGTCAGTCACGGGCCAGGGTCAGCAGCCAGTTCTTGATGCATTGAAGAGGAGAGTAATTAGAGTCTGACCCTAGAGCTCTGTTTTGGGGAGTAAAGATGAACCTCGAGTGACGTAGAATCATTGTGCAAAAGGACTTTAATATCTTCTGCAACAATTGGGTTTTCCAAATGAGGATTCCAGGATATTGTCTCAGAGTAACAACATGGTTTACTTAAGATAACACAGCTAGAAAGGTGGTGTGGAATTTTGGTGAATTCTATAATGTGGTTGATGAAGAAGATAGAGAAACCATTGGCCTTCAGAGAGAAACACGTACGGAAGTACTTTGGATTTAGGTACAACTTTGCCCCTGCCTATCAGCTTCCTCTTTTAAGGGGTGTTAACAAACAACCAGAAAGTGTGGGCACTTAGCAACCAGGATTAAAGGGTTTCCCACCACATCTTTGTGAGAGAGAAGCAAGCCGTTCTGGGAATATCCTAAGTTTAACGGGCTTGAGTTCATTCTCTCTTCTCCCACAATGCCATCTCACAGCCTGCACATCTGGCCTGCAGAGTATCCCAGAATGTTTATTTCCGGACCCCGAGAGGCTTTCCTGAGTACGGGTAGAATCCATGTTTTGATCATGTTAAGTTACATTCTGAGACTGTGCTGTGCCCAAATGGAGATGAGACAGTTCGACTTTCACTTAGAAATTCTTTCTGAGAGCTTGTGCATGGGCAGATAATAGTCAAAGTGAGCTGAAATACATTCACAGCTTTTAACTGTGAAACCTTTGTACACGCCTTGGGGAAGAACTAAGAGAATGCCAAAGCAGTGCTGCCCCCGCTCAGACACTGTGCTGAGGTCTGCAGTAAGTCCTGAGGAAGAGCTGGGAGCTAAGCAGGGGCGCTGTGCCCTCTGTGTGTGGGGTCCCTGGACACCAGTGTGAGAGAAAGCGGCACTGTCCTTTCTCAGTAGAGATGACAGTGCTGGTTAAACGGCTGACACACCAGGAATTGGGATGTTGGGCAACTTTTCAGAATTATACAATTACATGAAAAATTAAAAAGAAATACATGTTAGAAAAGACATTATCAGATTAAATCAATACGCATTTGTGTATGTATAGGGATACTGGGGATTGAACCCAGAGTTGTTCTATCTCTGAGTTACACCCCAAACCTATTTTACTTTTTTATTTTGAAACAGAGGCTCCCTAAGTTGCTGCGGGGCTCTCTAAATTGTTGAGGCTGGCCTTGATCCTGCTATCCTCCGGTCTCAATCTCCAAAGTACTGGGATTGCACGTGTGCATCACTGTGCTTGACTGACAATATTTGATTGATTTTGCCAGCAGAATATAGAGCTACCAGAGTAACTTCCTGAGTATAGGGCTCTTGAACAATGAGTTACACACAGATGAGAGGAAGAGGCAAAGAAGACAGAATTGCACAAGCATCTCTGTCCCACTAGCTTTCTAGTGATGTTTATTGGCCTCTCCTGTGTCAGGTGAGTGCTCAGTAAACATGGGCAGGTTTCCACGTATTTCACCCTCACCTTAAGTGTGATTATGGCTCACTCATACACAATGGATAAAGGCTCAGGGAAATTAAAGGGCAGATCGGGGTGATACCAGTGAGAGAGACAGAACAGACTCTTACCTAATTCTTTTCCAGAGGAAAGCCTGAAGGGAAAGTTCATTTGACAGTCCAGATGTATCAGGGTCAAGCTCAGGGTCTCATGCATACTTGTCATGGAATATTCTGAGAGACTTTGTCATTATTATTGATAAACATTAAAGTTTCACAACTAAGATGATCTAATGACCAATGTAGGGATATCAGAATACATTTTTCTCTAAGCATTTTAAATTTTCTTTATTGCTAGGCCCTTAAATTAATCATAAATTATTTTTAAATTCAAGTTTTTTAACCAAGAAAATTTTTCGAAGTTTCATCTTCTTTGTTATTACGTACTACTTAAAAAGTCAAAGACTTAATTTGAATTGAAGATCTGAGGCTGTTAAAAACAACCAGAAAATTAAAATGAGAGAAAAGCACTCTTAAAAACAAATTTTCAAGTGGGGTGTGGTGGTGCACACTTATAATCCCAGCATTTGGAAGGCTTGAGACAAGAGGATCTTGGTTCTCTGACAGCCTCAGCTACTTAGTGAAGCCCTTTGCAACTCAGTGAGATCCTGCTTCAAAATAAAGAATAAAAAAATCGGGCTGGGGTATGGCTCAGACGTAGGATGTCCCTGTGTTCCATTCCCAGTACCACAAAAAAATAGGGCTGGGGGTGTCGCTTGGAGGTAGAATATACCTGGGTTCCATCCCCACTACCACAAACAAAAACTGAAGTCAGAGTGCCCTTATGTATCATTGTTCCCAAGAAGATGTCCATTATCATGATATTGTAAGTTATGTCTTTACCATTAGTGGAGGGTTTTCTCTATGTTGATATTTTACTATAATTCATCATAGGACTAACCAAAATGATGGTGATCATGTATTTTATTTTACTTGTGGTAGTGGGGGTTGAACCCAGAGGCAGTCTACCTCTGAGCTATACCCCCAGCCCTTTTTAATTATTTTTGTTGTTGTTGCTCTTTTGAAATGGTGCCTTAATAGGTTGTTTAAAGTCTCGCTATATTGCTGACACTAGCCTCAAACCTGTGAGCATCCTGTCTTAGCCTCCCAAATACTGACAGATATGTGCCACCATGCCCAGCGAGGTTTGATATTAACTGTGAGTCGTTTCCTTTAAGAATATATTTTGTGAGAGCCAGTACACAGTTCCACTTGAGAAATCTTCCCAAGATAAGAAAAGGTCTTTTATCATTCCAGAATTAGCATGCAGTTATACAACTCTTGCAATAGTTCAGACACTTTTCCATGCGTTTGACAAATATTAACATTTAAATGTTAAGACGAAGCCCTCAAATTTATAGTGATCTGGTAACGGCAACACACTGACATAAATTCAACCCCTTCTTGAAAACAGATTTCGTGGGGAGGACAGCACGGGAAAGGGAGGCTGAGCCTGGACCAGGACCAGGGAGGGCTGAAAGGGCAGGTGGGCTTTCCTGGAAGCCCTAAGCTGCACTAACAATGTACTCTATTACTTTGATTTTAATGCTTATTTATCTTGTTGATAAGCAAAACAAAACTGGATCTGTTTTGGTTTTGTTTGTTTCTTGGTAGGCTTAACTGGTTGGCCACCACAAAGTTATAAAATGTATCAAAGGATCAACCCAAATGGCAGATCTGGGAGGTCTTCAAGATTTTGTAGTCAGATAGCCCTCAGGGCTCAAGGCAGCTAGAGGAATCAGTAGAAAGACTCAACTCTCAATAAAAGGACTTACTTTAAATGTAGTCTGGGTCCTCACTCAGATATGTGTATTCTTGGTCTGGGATGGAACTTGGAAATCTGCATTTTAACAAATAGCCCTGTGATTCTGATTAGCCAAAAGTCAACTGCCTTTAAGAAATACCAGGTTAGTCCAACCCTTGTCTTTGACCCTTACAGGAACTAAAACCTGAAGATGGGAATTGGCTGGTATAATTATCTAGCAGGTCATAGAACCCGAAGTAGAACTTAGCTGGCAATATCCTTTGTAATTGTTTATCAGTGGTCCTATCCTGGTTCTGTTACTGCAGCTTCACAAGACAGATCAGGTAATATTCTCTAGCAGCTAACAATTTTGAGAAAATAAAATGGACAAATGCTTTGGGAAGATTTAAGCAGCTGGCTGAGAACATCTGGGTGTCTCTTACGAGGAGTAATTTCTCTTTAATGAATTTGTCTGAGGCTGAGAATTATGATGATGTGTTGCACAACTCTTTTGAGACACAATGCTTATGATAAAAGCCATATTCCTCTCATAGTCACTTTGAATTTCTTTTGTCATCTATGATTAATCAAACAATTTTAAACACTCAGTTGATATTTTTTTCTGAAGCTATCACACTTGTGATTTGGATAAGAAAAATTGTTGATAGTCACACCTTACTAAAATTCCTGTATTTTTCATCTTCTGAGTTTGTCAGATAACAACCAGATTTTTAAAAAAAAATTACTATTTAAAAAAAAATCTAACCTGGCCGTCTGAGGAAGGAGCAGCAGGTCCAGCAGCTGCACATCCCTGTGTATTCCAGCTTGACTCCCACCTCATGCATCCTTGAGCATCTTTGGTTTCAAATTCCATTGTTGCCTAACCTCATTAGAGATGCTTGGTGAAAGATATCTGTGACCTCCTAGTTCTAATTACTCTAGAATGGCCAGCAGTCTATGCTTCTTCATTTGTTCTGGTACAAACTCAGCAAGTCCCCTCAATCCTGGCAACTTCTTTTTATCTTTGATCAACTCATCTTGAATCCGGACTCTTGTTTATTTCACTCTCTTGACATTCAGTTCCATGGTCTGACCATCTTTCAGATCCCTGAAATGTCTTGAAGTGTTTGATCTAAAATGCCACCCCACCCCACCCAAAAATGCTCTGCTTTTATCATGATGAAGCTTTTAGAGTATTTTTTAGAGTATTTTTATATAAGTTGAATATTGGGCCTCACTCACAGTGTTAGTCAACTTTACATTGTTTTGATGAAAATAGCTAGCAAGAAACTCATAGAAAAGAAAAGGTTTTATTTGACTCAGGGTTTCAGAGGTCTCAGTCCATGGTTGGGCAGCTCCATTGCTCTGGACAGTCATAGGGGAATAGCTGGTGGAGGAAAGCGGCGCTGCTCGTAGCAGCCAAGAGCAAAGGGAGAGAGGGAAAGAGGGTTATATCCTCCCAGGGCATGTCTCTAGCTATCTGTTTTCTCCAACCAGGTCTCAGGTTCCAGTTGTCCATCTAGCTATCAGTGGATTAATCCACTTGTTGGATTTACCCTACTGATAAGGATCCTCTTGATCCCCCAAACTGTGTAAAGCCCTCCTGTGAATATTACTGCACTGCAGACACATGAGGCTTTGGGGTCATCTAGATTCAAGACTCAACATTCACAAGAAACTGCCTTAAATTATAAGTCCTAGAGTGTGTTGTACCTTCAAGCTCCACTCCTCCAACTTGGGAAAGCAGGAGAAAATGCAAGCTAAAAACTGTGATGTATTGTGGTCTACAATACTTGACACCCTTCCTCAAAGAATTATAGCTCCATTGAAATGTCTGATGTATATGTGAAAAACTTCCTATTCTCATTAAAAGTTTTCTTTTTTTTTCTTCTTTTAAATGGCCAGTTGGAATATCCTAAAAAAGAACAAAAATACTTTGATAAGCAATATTTGAAATAAGTCTTTATTTTGTCCTTATTGGCAGATTGAATCATAGCATTGTACATACTTTGTAGGATTTCGGCCATGTTTAAAGGGCAAATTTTCTGCTGTGATGTTGAAGACTGGGCTGATTTCTTTGGAACTGTCCTGTTGGATTTACTAGATTCTCTTGAGGTTTGCTAAGTGCTGTGCTTTCCTTTGCAAATGTTCTTTAAGTATTTCAATTAAATGGTGATTTATTTTAAAAATCAGCAATAACAAATGTGTAATATAAGCCTGTGTACTACAGAATTCTTAATCTTTAACAAATACAACTAGAGTTATTTTATATTTATTTAACATACAATTGCTGTCTAATTTAATCTAAATTAAATGGTTGCTTGAAACCCATAATTTGGAGGGTTCTTGAACCTCCTTTTATGGCAGGAAAAATAAGAAATCATCAGTTTTGCCTAGAGGGTAGATACTTATCTTTTAAAATCAGGTATTTGGGTCCTGAAATTAAAAACCTAGGTCATTTGGGAAATGCAATTCCAAGGAATGTTTTTGGCAATGAGATATATGTCCCCATTTTCCTTTGGGGGGATAATCTGTTTTTCTACCATTGGTCAAAACTTTATAATTTAGCTGATTCTACTTTAGCATCTTAAAGATCAATTATCACCTGTTTATGAAATATTTATACACTGAGATGCCATAGTGGAAATTTTACGATTGTTTGTTTTTAAAGAAAAGACCAAATAAGTCTTGGTACTATGAGTTAGATTCTATGCTAGTTGTGAATGTCAGATTTTTACAAAAGCAATTATTTGTGAAGTAACCATGAAGACAAACAGGAAAATCCGGTGAATAAGACTTTTGGCCATAGCCAATGGCAAGTATTGTCAAAATCCTCATTTTCTGAGCTGAATCTGGGGAATGCTGCCATGAATTAATGTAATGCTTGAGTTGAAATGTAAGCTAATGGCTGGTGAGGTGGCACATACCTGTGATCCCAGGCTGAGGAGGAGGACTGCAAGTTCAACACCAGCCTCAGCAACTTAGCAAAATCCTGTCTCAAGAAAAAAGAAATGCAAGCTTATAAACAAGAGTTGGTTTAAAAACAAATAAGAAGGGTTAATTTATAGGAGGAGGGGGCAGGAAAGGAGTAGTATATGTTTTCAAACTGAAATATATTTCAAAAAAATCAAAGTAAAATTTTTCTTGAAATTCAATTTTTATTAACATAAATTAAAGCCTGAATAAGAAGAATGAGTGAGTCATTGACATGTGAGGATTATTTTTCAGATAAGATTGGAACAATGACTGTAGCACTAATACTTTTAAACTCATGCTTCAGTATCTTTTTTTGTGGTACTGGGGATTGAACCCAAGTACATTTTATCTCTAAGCTACACTTATACTCTCAGTCCTAACTTTTATTGTTTGTTTTTAAACAAGGTCTTACTAAGTTACTATGAGTTTTGCTAAATTCTGAGGCTGTACTTGAACTTGTGATCCTCCTATCTCAGCCTCCCAAGTACTGGAATTTCACGTGTATTCAATCATGCCTGGCCAGTACAGTAGCCTTTGTATTCAGCTATAGTTGAAAGGTCTGGAGGACAGGTCTGGGAGTGAATCCACCCTACCTCTTATTACAGTTTTCTCATCAACTGGCCTAGATACTTTGGCAAGTTAATTTCCTTAGTACTCATTCTCCCACGGGGCAGTTTGCATGATGGTTCAATGAGATAACACATTGCAAACAGCATGGCTCCCGGTGCTGTTGGCTCTTGCTAGCATTGGTTTATAAATGATATAGGGCAGGGACCACCTTAACTTGAATCATGTCTTCATTGTCCGGCATAGTCTTGGGTCACATATAGGCTCTCAACAGATGTCTCTTAATTGAATGGATCTCCTGCAGTTCTTCTCTGCAGTCCTATTGAGGATATGGTGTTTAATTTCAATGTGTGTGAAACTAAATCAATAAAGTCCCTTATAAGTTGTACAGAATTGTGTAAGAAAGAATTTGAGAAAAGAAGAACTTGACTTTCCTTTTTGATGCAACATGGTTCTTTGAAATGAGCTTCTTCAGATAATCCTCATCCGTATCCCACTCCTATCCTTAATCCTTGAAAATGATTTTCTACTTAAACTCCCAAAGTATAATTTTAAAAGCACTCTTAAAGAAAGGAAAATGTTCTATAGGAGGCATATCATAAGACCATACAGTTTTAATGTTTTTTTTTTTTTACTTTCCTTTAAATCCCCCCTCCCAAATTGATGTCTCATATAACTATGAGTCCTGAATAAAAAAGTTAAATATTGTGCTTAAGAGCATAGATTCCAGAGTCAAAGATTTTAAATCCTACCTCTGCTTTCTTACCTTGGACAATGTATTTAACTTCTCTGTGCTTGTTTTCACATCTATAAAATGAGAACAACAGCAATTCCTCTTGCATATTTTTGAGATTTATAAGTTATAAAGTGTTTAGCACAGAACCTACCCTATGGTAAGCTCTATATCCATCTTAGTGATGATTCTATGGCCAATCAGATCTATAATGTCTCTTTGACTCTCGTCTATTTAGTCATCAGTAATCAATTTAACATTTATTGGGATTGTCCAGTACTGTATTAGGTACTGGATATACAAAGTTAAGTAACATATGGTTCCTATACTCTAGCAGTTTATTGTCTAGATGAGTGGGCTAACAAATTAAGCACTACAGATTAAAAATAATGTGAAGGAGCACTTGGAATACATTTTATTTCCTCCATTGCACCTGGCCAGGATATCAATTATGCAGAATTTAAAAAATGAACAAGTTAGCTGGATGTGGACAGCACATTCTATTAGTGAGCATCAGAGTTTTAGGCCAGTATTTGATTAAAGTATTCATCAAGCTGTATAAATAGTTCCGTCCAAGTTAAAAGAGAAGTGATTGTGGGGGTGTGGCAGAAGAGGGGCCTAGGAAGAGAGGTCATGTCTTTGAAGGACTTTAGTTTAATCCTGAAAAAGTGTGGAAAACTGATGACAGGTGTCTGGATGGCTAGGATGCCAAGCTCACTGCTCTGAGGATTCCTGCTAGTATGCTTGCCTATATTCAGAGCCAGGGTCTTCTTTGGCTTTGCACACTCTCTCAGCCATCTAAACCCTCCTTGAGAGCAAGAGCCATCAGTTAGGAAAGCTTTGCAGTGTCCAGCTGGCTGAGGCCTGTGGAACAAGGCCCTGGGTTCCTCTGGTGTATTCACTGTTTCATAGATCTCTCTGCTTGAAGGCAGTGCTCAATTTATTGGCAGCATCTCATCACAACTGAAAACCCATCAGGAGCTACCGTTTCTCTCCCAGCAAACACCTCTCTCAGATTCAATAGATAATTTTCACACATTGTCAAGGGGCCTGGCTGAAGCCTAAGCACAGCCCCAGCGCTTGGCACTCAGCGGCTCACAGGGAGAGCAGATGGATTCTCCGGGCACATGGTGACACACAGTGGTTACTAGATCTCATTCCTGGCCAAAAGTAAACATGTCTTATGCATGTGGATTTTAAAAAATTATGTTGGGCTCTTTTCACTTATTTTTAAGAGGCAGCACGCTCAGGAGTTAAGACCTCAGAATCTAATGTCAGAAAGCCAGGAGTGAGTCCTGACTCTACTACTATATAGTTGTGTGACCTTGAGAAAAATGTTCAACTTCCCTTATTCTTTGGTGGCTCCACTGTGGGAGGCTGAATACGGTATATTCAGAAGCTGCCTCATGAGGTCAGCATGAAGACTGGGTGAAAGCAATTTCCATATAATGTCCAAGACTTGCCCCAGGATAAACATTTTAAAATCACAAATTGTTGTAGTTACCTTTATTATTCTAGCTGGCTATGCTGGTATAAACCTGTAATCCCAGTTCTTGGAAGGCTGAGACAGGAAGATCACAGGTTCAAGGAAGGCCAGTCTCAACAATTTATCAAAGCCCTCTACAACTTGAGACCTAAAAAACAAACAAACAAACAAACATAAAGTAGGGCAGAAGTGTAGCTCAAAGATAGAATGTCCCTGGATTTCATCCCTAGTATCAAGAGCAAAATGAAAAACAAAAACAATAACAATAACTTTTATTATTCTAACTAGTCCTACATTCTCAATTTGTCTCATACAACTGATACGCTGAAACTGATTTTCCTTAGGTTTCTAGTACATCCAGGGGTATATAAAATTTAGCAACTTCCAACACTGCTCATTTATTATATCCTAGTTATGTAGGTTACAAGTGTATACACACTCAACTGGATGCTTTAGCTTCAGGTCTCAAAAAAACCCTTCCAAGCTATTGGCCAGGCTGAACCTGTCCTCCAAAGGCTTTGGGGAAGAATCCGCTTCTGAGTTCATTCAGGTTGCTGGGCAAGATTCAGTCCCCTACAGTTGTAGATGTGAGGACCTATGGAGATGTGAATGCTGATGAGCAGCCATGAGCACTCCTTCTACATGGTCTTTTCAATTTCAGTGTTTCTTTATGCCTCAGATCTTTCTACCCTCATCTATGACCAGATGGAGAAACTCTGCTTTTAAAGGGTTCTTGTGATTAGATTATCATTGCTCCCACCCTTACCAGTGCCCTAAATTTCTGTTTTGATGTACTCAAAGTCAACTGAAAAATACTTTTGTCATTCATAGGAACAATAACACATAATAGTCACAGATGCTTCCCACACTCAAAAAGGAGAGGATAATACAAGTGTGACTGGAGGGCATTCTGAGAATCCAGCCTACCACAGAATCCAACAGAAATAGAGTCATGCAGACTTGAATAGAATAAGTTCATTTCAAATCTACCAACTCTTTGCGTAAACATGTACCTGGTACCTAATCTGACCAAATGCATGCTCTCTTTGAAAGCATTAGTCAACTTTTGGCAATTTGTCTTTGTGAAATGAAGTTTAAAGAGTAGGATTGTCTGAAAATATAGACCCCTTAATGAAAACTTTTAATCCTTGAAATTTATACCTAGAAATATGTTTCAAGATTATATATTCCAATTCTTTCATTTTTAAGGATGAGAAAAGACCCAGAAAGTTGAAGCATCAAAGGAAAAGTCAACAATAGGACTGGAGTTAGAACACAAATTCCTCAGGGAACCATTTCCCACTGTTCCTTGCTGCCAATTTATACATATTAATACTGGCCATATTGTCAGATATGATTTCCAGTTTTCTCCATTTTGATCTTTTGGTAAATGCAGTATATATGATCCTATATTGACATACTTGAGTGATTCTAGATTAAGATATACTAAGATAAAAGTTAATGACAGCATCTAGAAGATATGCCTATTTATCTAATAAAGATTTGAAGGCATGAATAGGGCCAATTTGCAATAATAGTTATTGCTATTGCCTGTGTGCCATAAGCTGGTAACTGTATTTCACATATACTATTTCAGGTACTTTAACTAACATGATATTCCTGTGTCATACATGGGAGGCAGAGGCAAAGGTTTACAAATGTATAACACTGCAAATATTCATGTAAGTGGATGTCTTCTGCTGTCTTCTGAGTCTCTTCTGAGCAGATTTGTATCCTTCATCTATCCAGCTTTATACCACTTTATTTAGTAACAATGATCTTTCTCTGCACAAAGTGATATTTATGTGTGCACATCTCCTACATTTTAGTTCCCTGAAAGCCAGAACTGCAGTTTATTCTTCCTTTCTCTAGCTGTTATTAGAGATGTGCTTGGGAAATGCTGGTTGAATTTGAGCAGTGCAAACTACCTTAATGGGATCATCATTGCTTAGCAGGAGTCTGATCTGCTCTTATTCCATCCCACTTGGCCAATTACAGGAGAGAATCGAACCCATGTGTTTGATGCGTTTATTGAAACCAGCAGTAAAAACTAGTGATTGGCAAATCAAGTTGCAGTTGGGGTTTGGCACAAGTCAACCTTGTTGAGGGGTGGCAAGGAATAGCCCTATGATGTCCAAAAGCATTTTCTGGGGATTTTTTTCCTCACTGGTTTTACACTTGCATATTTTAAGGGAAATTTAATTCATATGCTTCTGGTTTGTTTACACTTAACACACCAAAGCGGCGATTTGTAAAAACCATTGGTGTCTAGGAACTCTTTCTAGAGTAGCTCCTTTTGGGCTGGAAGTCATATCTGACAATATGGCCAGTATTACTATGTATAAATTGGCAGCAAGGAACAGTGGGAAATGGTTCCCTGAGGGATTCGGGTTCTAACTCCAGTTCTGTTGTTGACTGTTGGCTCTGATGCTTCAACTTTCTGGGTCTTTTCTCATCCATGAAAGAATTGGAATATATAATCTTGAAACATATTTCTAGATATAAATTTCAAGGATTAAAAGTTTTCATTAAAAATATAAATACCAGGCACCAGCTATATGCCAGAAACTGTTCCATATACTGTGTTTATAATTTTTTAGTGTTTTTATGATTAGATATTCATTTAAAATCTGTAAAGTAGAATAAAAATATTTAGTTATATCCATAAGTAGGAAAACAGGTGCAAATGGAATTTGTATCATCGCAATTCTATTTTAAGTATAATATTTGCACATGAAATTGTGGCATATAATAGATATTTAGTAAATAAATATTGACTTGTATTTGAATCATAAACGAATGGATTGATGTCTAGTCAAAATTCCAGTCAACTTGTCATGCCATTTTTGTTCCTTGAAATTTCTGAGTATATATTTTATTTTTAAGAAATGATGGCAATGAGGTGTTCTGTTGTTTAAACCTTTATTTAGGATGCAAAGCAAATATCCCTTTGTTTTTAAAAGGTGCAGGGAATAAACTTACCTCATGGAGCATCAAAGACTAGAAGAGCAAAAGGTTTTTACTGTGTTGAATGTGCCTTCTTTAAAACATATGCAATATGTAGAGGGCTGCTTGGAATAACCCATCTGAAAGATTTAATGATAATAATCTCCATATTTCTTCTAAAATTGATTTCCGGTTTCAATGAACTTGGAAAGAGTCCTAGGACATCAAATAAGTAAAGATTTTAACATGAAATGAATCTTCAGAATACGTTCATAAATTTACATTTTAAACATGGCCAGAAAATATATATCTTTGCCCATTATTAAGGTGATACTTTAATGAAAATTTTTCATTTGCATGAAATAAACCTTTTTGGCTGGAGATGAAAGGATTTTATGGTAGCGACAATGGTTTTGTGAGTTAAATGATCCCAACATCATCGGGAATGAATCACAAGTGCCTACCATATGAATTACAGCACCATGAGTCTTAAAAAGGTATTTTTGTGGAAAGCATTTCTCCCATCTGCAACAATCAGCTTCTGCTTTGAAGTCCTGCTGGAGAGCCTCACAATGCATGAGACCGCCACATGCTTCCCAAACTTCTCTCAATGCGAGGCTAACTGGATTTTCTTAAAGAACACCATGTTAACTTCACAACCAAGGGAGTTAGAGAGGAAAATGGCTACAGTTTTTACAATTAGATTTTCCTATACATGGATCCTTCAGTCATTCTCTCTGGATATAACTACAGCAAATATGCCAGGCGATGTGCAAAATTAAATTTCAAATTGAAACGGGGCAAAAATATGTGATTCCTTTAATCCCTCCCATGTTAAATATGCAATGCAGCCTTGACATAAATTTCAGGCCCAAATGAAACTGACCCGTTAATAAATGAAAACATTGATGTTGAGGCGTTTTAGCCATGCAAGAGTTGCAGTGATGATATGAATGCTATAAATCATCATAAGATACTGAGTGCCCATATTTCAAAAGAGACCTTTGCTACTGCCAGACTTTACAGCACTACCTCTGCTGCATGGCAGCATGAGAGTAAGGTTGGCAGTACCATTTCTGGTTTTTCACTTGAGGATTTTCTTGACAGACACCGAAAATAATAGTGGAGGAAAACGTAGAGAACAAGAGACCCACACCAGCAAAGTCAGGCAACTTCTAAATGGAAGAAATAGGATTTACTAAGCAACTGCTTTGTGTAATCATGTCTTTATTAATCAAAAGAATCATGACCCAGTATCTTTCTTTGGGTGTTGGCTGTAATTCTAGACCTTAACCTATTTTATTGCAGGGTGGTGGGAGACTGACTGCAACTAAATTGTAGGTTGTAGAGAATTTTCTTTACAACCAACTGCTGAATTCCCTCAGTTTTAACCTCCAAAGAGACTTCCAATACTCTGTGTAATTTCATAATATAAACAGCCTTTCTGAGAGTTACCTCTTATTTTTTGAGCTTCTATAAAAATATTAGAGCGATCTACAGTAGGCATTGCCAAGCGCACACAGGTTATAAGAGAACAAAGTTTATAAAATGTTGACTGCACTTTACCGTTCCGTGTTTTATCATCGATCTTCTCTCCCATACTCTGGGAGTAAAGAGAAGTTAGCAATCGGAGGGCAAGATGCTTTCCACCTTGAATGATGCATAATAACACTGGAATCAGATCAGTGTTAGACTACAGTGGTCATTTTTATCATACATAGGACTATTATTTTCTTTCTTTTTTTTTTTTTTTTTTTTTTGCAATACTGGGGATAGAACCCAGGGGCATTCTACTTTCAATCTTACACATAAAGCCGAAAACCTAGTAATACATCAAAATGTCTAAAACCAGAGCATTGACATGTATACTAATACATTTTAAATGATATTGTAGAATACAAGAGAAATGTTTTTATTATATTGACATTTTAAAGGTAAATATAAAATTCATGAAATGATTCCATTTTATTTTAAAAGATACATACAGCCGAGTTTGGTGGTGCACACTTGTAATCCCAGCACTTGGGAGGCTGAGACAGGAGGATTGAAGGTTCAAGGCCAGCCTCAGTTACTTAGTGAGGCCCTTTGCAACTGAGTGAGACCACTGTTTCAAAATAAAGAAGAAAAAATAGGGCTGGGAGTGTAGCTCAGAGATAGAATGCCCCTGGGTTCCATACAAATAACAAGCATAAGATATAAAAAAAAGCAGAAATGCCTCTCTCCGGTTAGTGGAACTTTGGTTTTTTATTATTATATAAAGTTATTTTATTACTACTTATTTTATTAAATAATAGGCAATGTGTCTAGTAAGTAACCACACACATAGCATATTTATTTTACTTCAATGCTATATCAATTATTTTTATTAAATATTTATATAATTTTCTAAATTTTCTGCATGAACATGTGTTAATTTGGGTTTTCAAAGTAGTTTTCTCTTAAAGAAAATTAAAACTAATAAGGTTTGTTTCCTCTTCCTATCACTATTCTCTGGAAACTGATTAAAGACATTAGAAAGAACCATTTGAGAAGGGTCATTTTGAAGAATGAATGCTTTTCTGTTTTATGACTCAATTATTAATGTATATCTAACTTTTAATCTTGGAGCCTTTTTAGAGCAACTTTTTATATCGAACAACCCTTCTGAATTAATAAAATGCTGCCATCTATGACTTTATAGTGTATTAGAAAATCAAATTGAAATTGATCATTTAAATCAGTGCCACATTTACAGCTTATTTGGTACTCTTTTTCTGAGGCAACAAAATTAAATTTTCTTCTAGTAAGTGTACAGAAACAAACAGGATTTCAAATTGTAAATTGAAAGCCCTCTCAGTTCTAGCAATAGTATCCCAGTGTATGTAATTACCAGTCCAGCCACGTTCAGTATCAAAAGAAATGGTTCCTTGTGATGTAACTTCCTTCTCATGCTTACAACTTCATGCTGAGTAGACAACTTTTAAAACAACCAAGCTAGCCGGGCGTGGTGGCGCATGCTCATAATCCCAGCGTTTGAGAGGCTGAGACCAGAGGATCGCGGTTCGCAGACAGCTTAAGCTACTTAGTGAGGCCCTGTGCAACTCACTGAGACCCTGTTTCAAAATAAAGAATAAAAAAAAATAGGGCATAGGGTGTAGCTCGGAGGTATAATGCCCCTGGGTTCCATCCCTAGACCTGCAAATAAATAAATAAATAAATAAATTAATTAATTAATTAATAAAACAACCAAGCTACATGTAGAATGGTAATATTTTATCAATGCCTCAACCTACCAGATTACCTCAAAAAAGCTTTAAGTGCCAAATCTCTCTTTAAAACCAAGAATCTCTTACAGAATTTAGTCAGAGTAGAATGCAGATAATAAGGACATCCACCAAGGTTGATTGTTAATCCTCCTGTACTAGGACCAGTCACTAACCCGAGTCTGCCCACCCTCCCTCAGCTCTGCACTCCTGCCTCCAACACGCCTAACCTCAAGGTATATGTGGAGGTTGCACCCCAGTTCCTTCTCCACATCCAGTCATTGCTCAAGCCCATACTGCACCATGCGGTATGATTTATATTCTCACTTGACCATGTAATCTACCACCGCCCCCCAGGACTCCTTGGGAGGAATGCCTCTGTGATATGCTTCAACTCTGAGGGTTATGTAAAGTTGACTGTGACATGTAGGATGAGGTTTATATTTTTTGCGAAGCTAGAAGTAAACTTGATTACATGAAACTTGTGGTCGTGCTTGAAAAATAAACCATATTATATGAACTCTAATCAAATGCACCCCCCTCACACACATGCAAGGGCACACCTTTCATGGAAACGTCCATCTTTTTTTTTCCCTAATCATATCCTCTTTACTTTTTGTAGCAAAATATAGTGCTACCAAATAAGTCATTACAAAGATACTATTTTTCTAAATAAATAATAAATGTCCATAACTCACCAATACATAGCAACAAAATAATTCCTAAGGATACTATGAATAGCAAGATGAATAATTATTTCTTGAAAAACAAAAAGGAATTTCATTTAAATTATTTCAGAAATAGGCTATAACCATATTGTACAACAATAAGAAGCACTGACACTTTCATCTTGTATGTCCTGAATAACAGTATCTGAGCTGGGCTGGTGGCGCATGCTTATAATCTCAGTACTTGGGAGCCTGAGCCAGGAAGATCCAGGTTCACAGCCAGCCTCAGCTACTTAGTGAGACCCTTTGCAACTCAATGAGACCCTGTTTCAAAAAAGAATTAAAAATAGGGCTGATTGGGCGTGGTGGCGCATGCTTGTAATCCCAGCATTTGGGAGGCTGAGACCAGAGGATCGCAGTTCGCAGACAGCCTCAGCTACTTACTGAGGCCCTCCGAAAATTAGTGAGATCCTGTTTCAAAATAAAAAAATAAAAAAAGTAGGGCAGGGGATGTAGCTTGGAGGTCAAATGCCCCTTGGTTCCATCCCCAGACACCCCCCCCCAAAAAAAAACAAAACAAAACAAAACAAAAAAACAGGACTGGAGGTGTAATTGGGAGGTAGATTGCCTCTGGGTTCAACTCCCAGTCCCCCCCCAACACACACACAGTATCTGGCACACAAAATTGGCATTTCTACTGCTTTTTATAATATAACAGCAATGAACAAAGTAGAACTCAATAATAAAATGAAAAGATTGTTCTTGAGTTGCTTATTTTGATTGGAAAAGAAGAACACGGGCTTTGTAGAAATTTCATTTCTTTATTTCACATGAATGTTTTGTGCATGCATACCTCAGAGTGCAGCTGCCTTAATCTCTGACTCCAGAGATCACATGAGTAACATGTGAATGGAAATAAACCCGTAGGTAAAAGAAAGAGGAATTTGGAAAGAGATCAAAGATTAGCTTCATTCCACTCTTTCCTTCCACTTTTTACTGTCCCATCTAAATTTGGTATTTTATGGGACTTTTTTTTATTCCCAGAGGAAAGAAAATACTTAAATCAGATTGAGGCGCCCTCTCTCTCGCTCTCTCTCGCTCTCTCTCACTCTCTCTTGCAATATATCTGATTTGATTTGCTCAGTAGTGACTTTAGACCATTGAATTCTCAATTGCTAGGAACCTTCACTATGAAAGATACAGTGTAGTGGCTTGATTTATGCTTATATATTTTTTAAAAACTTTATCCCTGGTTAAGTAACAGGAAAGACTGTCTAGAATATTCAACAATATGATTAGTCTGTTTTCTTTTCCTAGAGTAGAAATAATTGTTATATTATTAATCTTGACTCAGCCAAAAAACATTTCTAAATATCGGGTCAAAACTTTACCTTAATATTTTCTGAATGTTCCCTTTTATAATCTCAGGTAATAAGTTGGAATTTAGCATGGCCAGCCTCATTCCTAAGTGGCCTGCATAAGACATTCTTCTATGTATCATCATGAAGTCCATAGAAAAAGAGAAATATTGACATGACAAAAAAAAGTTTTTATCTGATTTTAAATTTTAAATTTGTGTGTGTGTGTGTGTGTGTGTGTGTGTGTGTGTGTGTGTGTGTTACTAGGGATTGAACCTGGGGCATTCTATCTCGGAGCTCCACTCTCAGCCTGTTTTTTTATTCTTTATTTTTTACACTGTCTAAGTTGAGGAGGGTCTCACATGTTGCTGAGACTGACCACAAACCTGGAATCCTCTGTCTCAGCCTCCCAAGTACTAAAATTAGAAGTGTGTATCACCATGCACACCATGCACACTTAGTGTTACCCTCTGCAACTTAGTGAGACCTTGTTTCCAAAAAAGAAATAAAATTGGTTTGGGGGTATAGCTCAGAGGTAAAATGTTCCTGGTTAATCTCCAGTGCCACAAAACAACAACGAACAAATAAATAAATAAATTACTCTTGAGAAAAATGCTTTGCCAAGTATGTAAAAATACATGATAATTACAAAATGACTCTTGACTTTCATCCAAATAGTAGTAAAGTGATTAAATCAGCATTAAAGTGGTTATGTTAGCTAGCTTTTGTTACTGTGACAAAATAACTGAGAAAATCAACTTAAAGAAAGAAAGATTCATTCTGGCTCCTACTTTCAAAGATTTCAGTTAATGACCACTTGGACCATCACTGTGGGAGATTGTAGCAGAGCAATGCTTATCTCATGGCAGCTGGGAAGCAGAGAAAATGGGAAAGGGGCCAAGGTAAGATCTACCCATCCCTGGACAGGCCTCCAGTGGCCTGCTCCCTTCAGCTAGGCCCCACCTCCCCATAGCACAATAGCTAGGGACCAAGCCTTCTACACAGAAGCCCTCCAGGGACTGCCAGGTCCAAACTATAATGGTAGTTTAGGGTACGAGTGGGGAAAGTATGTCATCCTGGTCGTGGCTGACCTCAAGGCTAGGTCAGAATATAAAATCAGAGCAGTTGTTTATTGGGTGAATATCTTAATGCTTTTCAAAAAATTAAGATGATTTTTTATTTTTCAAAAATAGAATATACTTAGTTTGGGTTCTTGCTGCTTGATTATTTGTTTATTTATTTATTTATTTATTTATTTATTTATTTATTGTGGTACTGGGGGTGGAACCCAGGGGCTTTTCTACCTCTGGGCTATACTCCCAGACCTAAGGAGTCTCACTAAGTTGCTGAGGCTGGCTTCGAACCTGTGCGATCCTCCTGTCTCAGCCTGCCAAGTGTGGGGATCACAAGCGTGTGCCACCATGCCTGGCTTACTGCTTGACAATTTTATAGGTTCTCATTTATTTCTACAAGCTGTATTCTGAGGATTTCTTTTCATTTCACACATAAGACTATGATCCTTTAAAGAAAAATTATGGTCAGACTTGAAAGTGTCCAGTTACATTAGCAGAACATACAACTCCATATTTTTTTCAGGCCTTTATTATTGGATATTTATGCATAAATACACATGTTTTAAATATTTTAAGTGTTACATAGATGAGGAAAGGTTAAATCATGTCTCTTTTAATTTAGAAAGAATAATACAAGAAACTAAAACTTTGATTTAATATAAACATTAAAAAGTACAAGTGACAACTTTATAAATGACAAACCTATAGAAATAAAAAAATGTAATTGATTGCCAGTAATTGACTGCTTTAATAGGTGACACACATTCCATGATAATGTAATGGTGGATACATGGTATTATATATTTATTCAAAATTTATAAAATTATAAAACACAGTGTGTGACCACCAACTATGAACTTTAGTTAACAAAAATACATCAATATTGGTTTATAAATTGTAATAAATGTACCATACTAATGCAAACTTTTAATAGAATAAAAAGGAGAGTGTATATATGGGAATTCTCTGGACTTGCTTCTCAATTTTTTCTTAAATTCCAAAGTGCTCTAAAAATAGTATATTAATTTTAAAATGTATTTGATTTAAAAATGTATGTTTATTTCTTGTAAATTAATAACATATAAAAGTGGAGTGTTATTTTGAAACACATTTTTTTCATTTATCTTATTTTGCAATGATACTGGGATAGGGCAGGTTAAATGCAATGGTGATTTTTTAAAATATATTGAATAAGACATTCTCAATTTTAGCAATATGAGAGATTGTATACTGGAAAATATTCCTACTTTAAAATATCTTAAAATGCCAAATTACATATGAAAACCACTCTTTTCAATTTATGAACGGATTCCATAAAGATAGCAGAAGGGGAGCAAATATTGACGCTCTTGTCACCCTGGGGACATCTTTCCCAGAGTCTCCACTTGGAGACAACTTGCACACTGATAGTCTTCTGCATGTGGGAAATGAGTGGACTCCTGGAATTTAAAAAGGAAGGGGATTTGACTAAAGATGAGAATAAAGAAAAGAATGACTGAAAAGAAAATAGTGAGTAGGAGAAGAGAAAATACTGCTAAATAAAATGGCAAGCCCATCTCAGCCATCACTACCAACAGGGGGAATTTCAAAAGAAAGGAAGTGAAAAAACTGGGGGGACTGAGTTTCTTCTTCGTGAAAGTTTTAATCAAGTTTGGGAATTATAACATAGGAACAAAAACTAACTAACAGACAAACATCTCTTAACCAGTCCTAAGAATTTATAATTGTCCAGGTATGGTGGTACACACCTGTACCTAGTATTTGGGAGTACAAGACAGGAAAATGGCAGATTCAAGGACAGCGTTAGCAGCCCAGTGAGACTCTCAGTAACCTATTGAGACCCTATTTCAAAGCAAAAAATAAAAAGGGATAGGGGTATAGCTCAGAGGTAAAATGTCCCAGTGTTCAATCTTCAATAACACACACACACACACACACACACACACCATCATCATCATCATCATCATTATCATCATTATCATCATATCATCATCATCATCATCATCATTATCTAGATAGTAGTCCTCCAACCACTCAGCAGTGCAGTTACCCTTTACCAGACTTCAGACATAGATATTCCACTCAATGCAGGTGTTTTAGGTTAGCCTGCTACAACAAAGTATTATGGGATATCAGCTTATAAACAACAAAAATGTATTTCTCACAGTTCTGGGAGCTGCATCCAAGATCATGGTTGGCTTTGGTGTTGGTGAGGGCTTTCTGGACTGTAGATTGCCAAGTTCTCCCTGAGTCCTAGCATGGGAGAAAGAGGACTAGAGAATGCTCTGGGCTCACTGCTTTCATTCCCATGCTCTCACTTAAGCCTGAAGGCCCACTCTCTAACACTTTCACTTTGGGTGTTAGGTAGAATTCCAATACATGAAGTTGAGATAGAGATCGGGGTAGGAGTGGTACAAACATTCAGTTCCTTATACCAGATTTCAAAGACTTGTCATATATAAAGTTGCAAAGAACATAAATTAAATTTTAAAAAAACAACAGCAAGAAACAAATAACCCCCCCCAACCAGGTGAACAAGAGAAAATTAAGCAAATCATGAGATGAATCAGTAGAAACAAGAAAGAATAAGCTAGCCTTACATAATTCCAGTTCCAGATACAGAACATGAATTACACTGAAAGAAATAAAGACAAGAGTAAGAAGTAAGAGACCATACAAGTGAGTAGAAAGCTATGAAGTATAAGGAAGCAGAAATTTTAGAACTGCACAATATGGTCAATGGAATGAAAATGTCTATGAAGATGTTGAACAGCAGAGTAATGATACCTGAAGAGAGAAAGTCTAGAAGATAAAACTGAACTAAAATATACATGAAGCAGGAAAAAAAGAGACAAGGAAGACATATATACATATAAGTAGAGTCCCAAAATAAAGTGTAAGAGTAAAGATAAAATTTTGTTTCAGTAGATTTAAATACTCAGTAAAACAAATTCCTACAACAATATAATACAGGAAGATAAAGAAAGCATGAGTAGTTCTACATTCCCTTAAAAAGTCAATGGTTTAACATATTCTTCAAAGAAGGCTACACCCAAATGGCTTTTTAGGAAATGTCTATCCAACATTCTAAGTCAGATAATAAAAAGAGATATATCAACAGAAAATTGTATTAAAATTCAGCATAATCAATACTAGTTTGGAGTATTATAGGTCAATTCCATCTATTAGCATAGATTAAAATAATACTAAACAAATGATTAGCAAAACAAATCCAGTTATATATTAAAAAGATAATATACAGCTAGATATGGTGATTCATCCCTGTAATCCCAGTATTTGGGAGGCTAAAATAGGTGGATTGCAGGCTTGTGACTGGCCTCAGCAACATGGTGAGGACCTCTGCAACTTAATGAGACTCTGTTTTAAAAAAATAAATATAAAATAAAATAGGGCTAAGGATATAGCTCAGAGATAGAAGGCTCTTAGGTTCAATCCCTAGCACCAGTAATAGTAAAAATAATTATTATTATAGTTATTATTAGATTATAATTATAATTCATTATTATTATAAATTTTGAACAAGTTTCTTTTACTCCATAAATGTGATGATGGTTTAATATTGGAAATATTAATTAATGGAACTCACAATACTACAAACTCGTAAGGAAAAAAGCCATCTGTGTAGAGGAAGAATGAGATTAAATTCTAGAACCATTTAAATTAAAACTCTGATTTATACTAGAAATATAAATAGAAAACTCCCTCCTAATACTGAATGAAACCACAATAAGATGTCATTATGCGTCCACCCACTTAGCAACTCATACCAAATGTTGGAAGGATGTGACTAAATTAGAATTTTTAAATATACTGCTGCTAAGAGTGATGGGTTAGTAAGAGCTCTTTAGAAATAATCTGGCATTATTTAGCAGATTTTAATTCAATAGTTTCATTCCATTCTTGCATATGTGAACCAGAAGACTTGCTTAAGAATGGTCATAGCAACATTGTTTGTAATAACAAAAAACTGGAATTTTTGATGAACAATAAAACCAATATGTATTAATAGGAGAATGGGCAAATTTACTGTATAGGGATAGACTGATCTACTAGACAGAAAAAAACTACAGCTGCCTGCATCAACAGATATGAGCTAAGGACTGCAGAAGAACACATTGCAAAAGTATAAAATATTTGCATAAAGATTTAAAACAAGCAAATTAAACAAAGGAAAGCAACAGAATGATAAACATAAACTCACGATCCTGATTCCCTACAAAGAGGATGACTGATGCTTTCAGAGAGAGACATAGTTGGTTTCAAGATTTTAATTTTCACAAGTTAGTTAGGAGTGAGCAGGTGTTTGCCATATCATTATATCTTTTAATATATAGAGATGTTATCTATACTTTTGTATTTGTCATACATTTCATAATAGAAGACTCTACAAAAACCTAACATGTAGAAAAATAATGTGAAGTGAGATATAGGAGACTTCTTTTTCATTTTTTCTTTTTTCTTTTTGTGGTACTGGGGTTCCTGGAAGCCCTTCTACCTCCGGGCTACACTCCCAGACCTATTTTTATTATTTTTATTTGGAAACAGGGTCTCTTAAGCCAGCAAGGCTGACTCCGAACGTGCGCCATCCTCCTGTCTCTGCCTCCCAAGCGCGGGGATTACAAGCGTGTGCCACCATGCCTGGTGAAGACTTCCTTTTCTAATGAGTGCCAGACAAGTGATGGTGACAGGAAGCCTGTGGCCAGCTGAGGGAATAGTTTACCTTCGTAACTTTAGCAATAATATTCATTTTTTTTCATCTAGCTACATAGAGAAGAGTCAGATCAATTGCTACAAGTCTTGGTTGTCGGTTACTTCATCTATAAAATAGAGATAATAACAGGACATCACATACGAAGTTATGGTGAGCATTAAATGAGTTATTACTGAAAAGTACCGAAAAAGAACTTGCACTGCACAGAAGCTACGCTCAGGTGAGATTCTGGTGGTCCTTTTCTTTGGATTTAATACTTTGAACTGTTCTGTTTGCATTATGTTAGGCTTTGGTCATTTGACGAAGCAACTGATGACATTGGCTGATGGACGTGTGGTGTTGTCTCTAGAAGGAGGACATGATCTCAGAGCCATCTGTGATGCATCGGAAGCCTGTGTGAATGCCCTTCTAGGAAATGAGGTAAAATTAAAAACAAAAAAAGCAGGAGGAAAGATCGGAGGGGTATGCATGCATATTTTTGCAGCCTTCTTTTATTTATTTATTATTTTATTTGTTGGTTTATTTATTTATTTTTGTGGCGCTGGGGAAGGAACCCAGAGGCTTTCTACCCTCAGGCCACGCCCCCAGACCTATTTTGTATTTTTTTGGAAACAGGGTCTCACTAAGTTGCTGAGAGCCTCACTAAGTAGCTGAGGCTGGCTTCAAACCTGCGCGATCCTCCTGTCTCAGCATCCCAAGCACTAGGATTACAAGCGTGTGCTACCATGCCCGACTAACCTTCTTCTTTTAAATCCCATGCACTCAGAGAGTTCAGTGTTAATCTTACTATCAACAAAGTAGGCAAGAACATTAGAAACTTTGAAAGTGTTGTTCTTTTTAGATTTCCTATAGTATTAACTCACAAAAATAAAACTTCTCAAAATGCTGGTAAACTATTTTTATCATTGTTTGAGCATTCTGCATACTATGGAACAGAAATTGTTCTACTTTACAGTTAGTGATAATGAATCTCAAAAAGGTTGAGAAATCCATCAAAATTCTTGCAGCCAGAATGTATTAGAGCTAAGATTTGAACCTCAACCTCAGTGGCCAAAGGTCATTCTTTTTGCTTTTACATCACATAACTAAGTTGTAGCACATTTTTCTGACGACTCTGCAGGTTGCACACCCCATTGCTGTGAGGTTCATGTTCAGACCAGTACAGGTTTTTGGACCAATTAATTACAACTCAGCAAATATTTTGAATTCTGCATGCATTACCAATTCACTTATTTTCATGGTGAATATGTTATGACCACTGTGTATATTTTGCTTTTTGTTTTGTGACCTTGAAATGTGACTTTTCTTATGTAGTAAACCTACAGAAAACCCTTTAAAAGTTTTATCATCTACAGTGCTTTTAATAGTAACACATGTCTTTGCCTGTAGTATTTATGGGAAAAATACTTTTTTTCCTGTGCAATGAACATATAACTTTTATTGTCGTCATTATCTTACAAACTTAATGTGCTTCGTCATGATTATTTTGACATGTTTATTGAAGTGCATACATTTTTAATTTGAAAGAAAAATATTAGAGAGAAAATTTGATAACTCTTCGAGTGCTTTACTTGGTTGTATAATTTTAGACAGCAAAATAACCCAGAGGATGTGATTACTTAATGACTAGTGTCAACAGTGGACTGCTGTTTCAGGTCATACACAATTTAAGGTTTCCCGAAAGCTAGTGGTTCTTGTGAACCTATAATGTCAAACAGAATGTTGGATATTTTGGTGTGGCAATAAAGGAGTGTGAAAACTATGTACAGACTGTATCTATTTTACTGGTTAGTGTTCAGCTGTTCTGCCTGCACACCAGATAACATATTTTTTGCATAGTCACAGGCATTTTTAAATCACTTATTTGATTCTAAATGCTATAGAGACATTTGGTTTTGATATTTACATTATGAAAGCTAACACAGAGTAGATTATGGACCTTGGTTTAGTGGATGATCAACCCGCCCATAAAGAAATGCCACCTCTCTGCAAAAGTAAACTACCTTCTTGACTGTGCAGAAGGAAACTGTGGATTTCTGTGGCTCTTTTTGGATGTACCCATCCAAATGAAACTCTCTTTCAACTCTTGTGAGTTATTACTGAAAAGTACATACTCTGAATGCCATCTTGTTTCTGTGAGTTGGCCAACTTCATTTTAATTGAGCATAACCTAAAATTAATTCATCATGGAGTAAAAGAAAGGAAGTTAATCAATGTTTTTCTGTTTTTTTATTTTTTTTATTTCTATGTGGATCATATTAAAATGGCATACATTCAGATTATGCTTGGTGCCCTCTCTCCCCTCCACTCCCCCCCCCAAACAATGAGTGTCCAGGTTAACCATGCTACATTCATACTTTTAAACATATTCAGATATAGCTCCTCTATTTATTTAATTTCTGTTGTTTGTTTTTGTAGTGCTGAAGAGTGAACCACAGAGGCATTTTCCTTCTATGTTACATCACTACCCTTTTCATTTTTTATCTTTGAAACAGGGTCTTTTTAAATTGCTGATGATGTCCTCGAACCTGAGATCCTCCTGTCTCAGTCTCTCAAATATGGGATTACTATTATGAGCCAAGCCTATATTTTTTCACATAGTTTTTTAGGGACATAAATAAGAATATCATTTCCCACAAGAAACTTTAAAAATAACAGAGTTGATATATTAAATATTAAAAGATAAATTTTGTTGTGTCAGGTCTATCAATGTACAAAAGAACAAAGCCAAGAGAAAAAAGGATTTTTTTAAGATGAAAAATGAAAGAAAAATACAAGTGTGCTGTACATTATAATTCATTTGGAAAAAGGAAATGAAAATGTAATACTTGGAACAAGTCAAAAGACAAAGAGTTCTTCTCACTTTCATTGACAATATAATTTATAATGCAGGGCCTTTTTTTTTTCTTTTTTTGGTACTTTTCTCCAGGTCAAAGATCATCATGACTACACTGAAGTTTTAAATTTCATTTCTTTAGAAAAAACAATATAGGGCAGATTGTATCTACCTCACCATTTTTAAAAAGTCCAGTTTTCACAGCAATTTTATGTGGTAAACGCTAGGTCAGAAAATTTAAAAAGACGTCTTTCAGATACCAATTATTGCAATTTCAAATCCCAATTTCCCTCCAAACCTCCTTTTCAAGTGATTAATATAGCAATTATAACTTATTATCTGGGGTTTCGCTTTTACAAATAACAAAATGTACCAAAGCTTGAGCTCAAAACATGGGCAGAATCAACTCTGGCTTTTCAATGTTGAACGTGCAATTGAACTCAAATTAGAAAGGTCACGAGGGCCTTTGTGAGGGACTCTGCACTTTGTCAGATGTATTTATTCATGTGCAGAGGATTAGAATTCATAAACATTTTGCCAGTTTTTTTAATGCTATTTTTCCTTGTTGTTCTTGGCTAGACCATGTCAATACAGAAAAATACTCCTTCTTAGGGCTGATTATCACAAAATAATATGTATTACATAGCCCAAAGGAACTGTAAAATCAGCAGTAATTGTTGGCTCTGCACCTCTGTGTAGACACGTAGATGGGTACCAAAAAACTTGATTTTTCAAACTCAAGTCATCTGAGTATTACATCCAAAACAGGCATTTTCTTCTTTTTAAATGTTTTTTATCTTGAAAATGATCTACTTAGCAAAATATCTCTTGACTATTCTTTTAAGAAATATGTACAAGGTCAGTCAAAATAATATACTATTGGATTAAAACTAATCTGAGCATGGTACAGGAAATTCCCAGAGGCAACTGATTTTGAGGACATATCAGAAGTCCATCTTTTCTCTTTTTATTGGCAAAAGTTAAAACTTAGACTTATCAGTTTAATCATTATATGATGAATATGTTTGAACTTTATCAATGAAGCACTTAGAAACCTCATCTTGAGGTTTGCAAGAAATTGCAGTGAATGTCTAAATGTGAATAGCCACCTAGTTTTTAGAATTAGTAATAGAAACATGTGTGCCATTTCCCGAGGATCTGATTCTGGCCATCTGTATTAGAGCTAATTGGCAAACTGTCAGTGGCTTTCGGACTCCATTTACCTACCATTATGCAAAGCCAATTAGTGACACCCTGGGTTGCTTCCTCTGAGAGAGAATGGTCCCAAGAGGTGAGAAAAGGTTTAAGCTGTTGCCATTCCTGTGTAATCTAAAAGGAAAACATTGGAAACTTTCAAACAAGTCAAGGAAAGAGAAGACATGTAGTAGTGGATGCCTTGAGTACTGAGTTGAGAACATAGTCACCTGTCAAAACAGAATGAATGATGGCTAGAGATGGGGTGACCCATATTGTCTTAGATCTAGAAAATGGTACGGCTTCTAGGACTGATAGTGTGGTCCTTAACTGGAGAGTATGGAGCATGTTTTCTGTTGATCATCCTCACACTTTTCCAAGTTTGGCTTCTGATTACTTTTTTTTTCTTTTTTTTTTTAAGTTTTCTTTTGTCAGTCTCCTTCCTTCCTTTCTCCTTTTCCTTTTAATAACCACTGTCTCCTGTTGCATATGCTCAGCTGCTTTCATTTGACTTGAATTTCACAAACAGTGGTTGAACTTAGTGATTGTATTTGTTGATAATCTTTTTAAGATGACTTCTTGCTGTAGAGCTGCTGGAGAAAGTCTCTTGAATTTACTCTGGTGAGTGCTGACAACCACCCTGAGGTGAACTCCTGAGATGCTGGTGTCCAAACCGCTCATTGGGGGGTTGTTTGCATTGGATTTTGAATAGGAACGTTGTTTTGCCATCTTTTTATCCATTAGATTATGTATGGTTGAAGTTTATTCCGTTGGGGAATTGGTGTGAATCTGGGAAAGCTTACAAGCCCCTAAATAGTTGCCATTCATGAGTAGAAGAGAAACAAACACTGGAGAAATGGATGATATGGTAGAACCGTGTTTTTTCCATGATCTTCTTTTAGGTGTGAAAATCAATCTATACTTTGAAAGGGAACATGTGGATAATCTAAAAAGGGAAAAACTGTTTTGGAAGATTATTAACTGAAGATACCTCTCAGAATAGATATGGCCTATGTTTGATGTTGCATCTTTTATATTCAACATTGCCCCTGAGAAGCCAAGCCTCTCTTGGTGTAAATGCCAAACAGACCATAAGTAGCTGAGTAATTCAGAACGATATTATGCACATCTTCCATACTATCTGTCATTAGGATTTTCAGGAGGTATTTAAAGGAATGTGGATGTGGTCTAAGAATCTGGACATATGGGTTATGGTTACCAATAAGAGAAAGAAAGCATTCCTTTTTGATAGTGAAGCAAACGTCATGGTATTCACTTGCCTGTCCACTCACTGAATAGACTTCTACGGGGCATCTCATCTATGTTGTGCCCACAAATTCTAATAAACATAAAAGTAATAAAATAAAGGTTCTTTGGGAATGTAAGATAGTATTATTTAGTTTTTAACTACAGGATTGAGGAACATTATTGAAGGAGCAACATTTAATTCTGTGAATAAAACATGAGAGAGAGAGAGAGAGAGAGAGAGAGAGAGAGAGAGAGAGAGAGAGAGAGGATGCGTGCGCGTTTGTGTGGCGCTGGGGATTGAACCCAGATCCATTCTACCTCTGAGCTATGCACCCAGCCCCGTGTTTTATTCTTTGTTTTTGTTTTTGAAACAGAGTCTCACTAAGTTGCAGAGGTCCTCACTAAGTAGCTGAGGCTGGCCACGAACCCAGATCCTCGTATCTCAGTCTCCTAAGTACTGGGATTACAAGTGTGCACTGCCACACCCAGCTAAAACATGAGCTTTTGACAAACTATTATGTAAGGAAAAGATGTTATGCATAGTGGGAAACATAAAGACATAAAAAATGTTCCAGAATTATGAGTGTCTCTATTTGGGCTTGTGGTTTGTGTAGAGGAGAAGGCAAGCAGTAAGCCTGGATTCGTGGAATGAAATACCAGAAGGAGTTAGATAGATTTTTGTGCAAAATATGGAAGCTTTGAATAAAAGAGCCTCTGCTTTGGGGTAATATCACCACAACCAAAACAGCTGCAACAACAGCCACAGAGTATATGATTTTTAGAGATAGCAGAAGGTCATTGAAGAAATAATAATTGAGAAAAACTTACCCTAGTTTATCAAGGAACAAAATTATACTTTATCAGTAATATGGTGCACCTGATTCTTGATGGCCTGTGAACATCAACTGTATGCATCTCTACTCAAGTCTGAGTTCAGTGACAGTAGAGTGAACGATTAAAACAGGCCATGGTGGGAGCATTCATTCATATGTCAGAAATCAGCAAATGCCAAATGAGGGCTATTTTATGTACAGTGAGCTGTTAAATATTTCCTAGCACACCACTGCTACATGATATCAAACAAGTACTCTTAATGGAAAAAAAAACCATCAGAAAAGGATATGGCACAAAAATCTCTTTATTAAAACAAAATAAAAGGAAAAATTTTAAAGCATGAACATTACATCAAAGGGAATAAATATAAAAAAATAAATGAGAGAGCTGACCATGGTGGCACATGCCTGTAATTTCAGTTCTTGGGAGGCTGAGACAGGAGGATTATAGGTTTGCAGCCAACCTCTGCAACCTTGTTAGACCCTCCACAGCTTAGTTCTTACTAAAGAACCCATTCCAAAATAGAAAAAAAAATGGGAGTGGGGTATAGCTCAAAATTAATGAACCTCTGAGTTCAATCCCTAGTACCAAACAAAGGAGAGGGGAGAATATCAAGAATAAAAGAAAGTGAAACATGAAGATTTATGAGGCATAACTGTTAAATTTAACTTATTTGTAGAAATGGGGCAATGTTTTGAGCATATGATATAAACTAAACTATCTTAAAACAACTGATAGGCAAACTATGGGTAGTATGTTGGAAACTACCTAGCAAAATTATTGAAAGACCACTTTTGAATATAAATATTAAAAGCACGTAGTTTTTAATAAATATCATATTTCCTTAACTTCACTGTGTGGTTAAATGTTTTCTCATTAGCCTGTACATCTTACTTACTCCAATGGTTAAACAGAAATATGGTAGTTTGATTTGTCTCACAAATTGCATTCAGTATCCACTTTCCAACAGACTCCCTATTCCTCCTTCTCTTCATTTGTAGCTTTATTTTTAATTACTTAGCTCCTTATTGCCATAGGTGTTTTAAGTATGTGATGATGTGCAAACTTTTCAGAGTTAAGTTTCAAGAAAACTATGGGGTATCCTTGGGGTTGAAAGAGGATAGAAGCATTTCTTCGTAGTCTTTCTTCTTTTATTCATTGGCTAGTGTATTGTGTAGCTGACACTTTTCCCTTAACCCATAGCAATTTGGAGTAAGAATCAGTTAATATAACAAAGGAATCCAGCCCATTGTTACCTCTTATTTGAGAAATCTCCTCAGTATCTCATGTGAGCCAAGATGGCACTTTCGTCCTACTGCTCTAGACCTGTCGGACTTACTCAGCTGCTATGAAACAAGGAGGTTGGTACACACGTAGGAAGGGCGCAGGCACACCCAGTCAGAAACATCTCAGTGGTCTCTCATTATAGTGACTTCATCATCAACAGAACCCACCTCCTTTGCAAGGTTTTGTCCTCTCCAATGTTTGGTCAAGGATATTACTGACTTCAAACAAGAGGATTATTTTAAGAACGACTGACTCATACATCACAGTACAGGTAAAATTATAACCAGATTTACTTACAAAACCAAATTAAACATAACAACTAATTGCAAACATTTCTAAGACAATTATTTAAATGAAGTTGAGTTTAATCCATCAATCCTTCCTCCTTAGGGAAATGGTAACAATTCATCAGCGTGGAAGGACAAGTTATTATCACAATCCATTTCTATTGTCCTCTTTTTCTTGATCATCATATTCTTCCAAAGTCCCGTAAGATTGTTCAATCTGACAACTAACACATTTTTGCATTTTTGTGTTCATTGGTTTGAGTGTTACAAGGAGACTTTCAGCTCCTTTTCAAAGTGAATTGTGGCCTGCATCTAAGAATATGACTTATTGCTCTTGGTGCAAAATATATAATTTCACTTTGTTTTGAGAGGCACCAATATGTAGGGGAAAAGACCGGGTCTGATCAGAAGAGCCAGACTTTGCCTCCCTGTTCTTGTATGTCAGAGAGCATATTCATTACAGAAACTTCTACAAGCATGAATGAATACCTCAGTGGTATATCACAAGAGATCACATATATAGCCATGAATCAGGTCAAGAAATAGAATAATGTCAGCACCTCCAAAGACCCTCTATTCCCTTTTCCTACCCGTACGCCTTTTTCTTTTTTGAAAGAAATCAACTTTCTGATATCTAATAGTACATTTTAACTTGCCTATATCTGAACTCTATATTCAGGAAACTTTACAATATGTATTCCTTGGTTTCTAACTCTGTTTGCAACCATTTGTCTATATGACATCTTTATTTTTGCAGTTAGCTATAATTTATTCATTTTCATTTTTGCATAGTACTCCATTTCAGATCATTTTTTCTAAGAAAATTCTATAGTTTATTTATTCTATTTTTATTGACATGGACAGTTTTTTTAAGTTTTGGAGCTATTTGTGCAGAGCTATGATAGTGAAATATGGAAAAATGTTTTAGAAATAAGAAACAAGAAAGATACTTACTTTCATTGCTTCATGTCAACCTCGCAGTGTGGATCCTAGTAGTGCAATAGGGTAAGAAGAGAAAATAAACTCTAAAGATTGGAGAGGATAAGCTCTTATTATTCACAGATTACGTGTTATCATGTATGTAGATAATCTATAAAGCTATATTCATTTAAATAAAAATCAATGTTAGCTTACCAAGGTTGATAGTCAATTGAAATTTAATTAAAAAATAAAAACTATTTAAAGTGTTAAGTAAAAGTCAATTACATCTCTACATACCAACCTATAGCTGTAGGAATTGAAGTTTTGAATTATACTGACTTTATATAACAAGGTAACATTATGTAAGCATTTGGATCAATTTGTCTCTTCTCCTTTTATGAGAATTCTGTACTATCTTTATAAGTCTCTATAAAGTTATTTTCAACATGCTTTAAAATAAATTGCATATAAATTACACACATGCACACACACATAGAGATAATTTACAAAAGCATCATATGTATCATATACCTAGAATAAATCTATGCATAAAAAAGGCCCTATGCATAAAACTGTAAAATATTTCTAAAGAAGTTGACAAGCATCTAACTAAATTAAAGACTATGCCACCTATGTGGGTTAGAGGTCTAGATGTTTTGGTGATCAAGTGGATTAAGGATTAATTTCAGAAACTTTTACAACCTCGTCCTCTTCTGTCTCCATACTCTTGCTTTCATTCACACTCGGTGAGGAGTGATTTTTTTTCTTTTTTAACCACCAGGATTGCCATTCTGCCTCTGCCTGCTCCAGATCTTTGTTTCTTTTCCATTTTCTTAAATATCTTCTCGGTGGTAATACTCATCTCCATGTTGTGCAAACCTGCCAATGTAAAGGAGAGGAGAGAGTAACTATCTGGAACTAAGGCCAATTCACCTTAGGAAACAAAAGGAATTACCACTATTTTTTCTAATATGGCACCTTAAAACCATCCTTTGACTACAACAGGCATCCAGGAGGAAGAACTTGTTTGTCAGTTGCAGAGAATGAAGAAAGGCTACCTCTCTGTGTTTGCCTTCAATCAATCCTTTCTCTATTTTTTCCACTTTTTTGGAATGCTTACTATATACTAGATTCTATATTTGTCTTTGTGTGTGTGTGTGTGTGTGTGTGTGTGTGTGTGTGTGTGTGTGGTACTGGGGTTCCTGGAAGCCCTTCTTTCTACCTCCGGGCTACAATCCCAGACCTATTTTTTTATTTTTATTTGGAAACAGGGCCTCTTAAGCCAGAGCAGCAGGCTTCAAACCTGCGCGATCCCCCTGTCTCCATCCCCCAAGTGCGGGGATTACAAGCGTGCGCCACCACGCCCCGCTATATTTGTCTTTAAATGGCTCACAATTAGAGAATGGTAGCTTTGGCTGACTATGCTATAATGCTTTTAGTATATAGGAATATTTGTTGAAGAGATGCCACACAGGTGGAAGTAATTTGCTCTATCAGAGAGGCTTATGGAGAAAATTATATTTGTGCTGTTCTTTTTTCTTTTCTTCTTCTTTTTTTTTAATTTGGTGGTATTGGGGTTCCTGGAAGCCCTTCTATCTCCGGGCTACACTCCCAGACCTATTTTGTGTTAGAAACAGGGTCTCTTAAGCCAGTGCGGCTGACTTTGAACCTGCGTGATCCTCCTGTCTCTGCCTCCCAAGCGTGGGAATTACAAGCGTGCGCCACCATGCCTGGCCTGCTGTTCTTGACCTAAAGAATGACTGTAAGCAATGATTGTGATTAAGATTGATAGGTAACAGAGCTAGATAAGAGCTTCGTTTATTACGAGTCTGTGTTCAAATTATTTAATGCATCATTTTGCAAGAATATTTTTTATTGAGCCAGGCTTGGTGACCCATGCCTTTAATCTCAGTAGTTGGGAGGTGGAGAAAGGAGGATTGTAGATCTGAAGCCAGTTTCAGGAACTCAATGAGACACTATTTCCAAACATAAAAACATATATCTTTATATATCTCTATATATCTATATCTACATCTCTATGGCTGGGGGATGTAGCTAAGAAATAGAATTTCCCTGAGTTCAATTCCCAGTACCATCTCCCCCTAAATACTTTTATTGGTACATTTTAAGTATACAACATAGTGAGGGTCAATCATAGTAAGGGTCAAAGGGATACATGCCCACAAGTCTTGTGTGTTTCCCTTCAGATCCCATCCTGCTACTACCACTCTCCATGAGTGAGACTGTGAGATCGGTAGTGATAGTTTCATTTATGGACATAGTATTATTTAAATTGCTTCCTTCATCTTAATAACTTTATGATAACTATCAGTACTGAAAAATTTGCTCATCAGAGATGACATTATGGATGTATAATATTTATTACATCTGTATCTGCTTTATCTTACTATAACTTTTTGCATACAAAACTACTCTGGTTAGCACAAGTGTCTTTCTTATTTATTTTTAATAATTCTAACTAGCCTCAGTAACCAACGTTTCTGCTCTGTCTTATCAGCCAAACTAAATACTTAGCGTAGCTTTCCTGTACATTCTTTCTGAACCAGAATCATGAAAAATATTTATTTAATATTATTTAATTACTTAGTTACTGGATTAATAATAATGACCAATACTCATAAATTTTTATTAAATGGATGCTTCAAGCTGATGGTTTTAGTACTTATAATTGTGAGCGAATAAACACAACTCAATTCTGTGTTCCCTCCAGACAAGGTTTTAATTTTATGAAAACAGACTCTAAATGCTGCTTGCCTCCTTGCCAGATGAGAATATTACCAGTTGCCTTTTCTGCAGAGTTACCAGAGGAAAAAATAGAGAACCTGCATTGAGAGATTTCTGAGTTCACTCTATCTGTGTGGATATACTCAAAATGAAACAAATTGGGGCAATTTACTAAAAGTTAAATCCTCCAAATGCATTCAACTAAAACAGGCAGGGAAATGGTTTGGAGAGTGAAATGATCAATTTAATTGCCTTAATTCTCCATTAGCTTTTATAAGTAGGCACACCTTTATCGAGTCTAATTGAAGATTCAAAATGAGTTTAGGAGTATTTGTATTTTTATCCTAAACCCACGTATAACATCTGCATAACCCAGATTTTTTTAAAAAAAATATAGCTCAAGCCAGGTGCAGCAGTGCATATTTTTAATTTTAGTGCAGGTTGAGAAAGGAGGATCATGGATTGGAGGCCAGCCTCAGCAATTTAGAAAGACCTTATTTCAAAACAAAAAATAAAAAAGGTCTGGAAGTAGGTTCAGAGGTAGAACACCTTTTATTTCATTGCTCAGTACCAAAGATATAAAAATAACCTACAGAGCTCAATAGGCAATTGTACACAAGTTACTGTTTCGCATCTGTGATCTGCTTGATCAGTAGTGTTTTTTTCCCATTGACGGGCACTTTTCAATTTTTCAGTATTTCACTTCTTCACAGGAAAACTTTTTAAAGAACAAAATATGTTGACATCACTTTGTGCTTGCGTTCTTAAAATTTAATAGAGTGATGTTTCTAAATAATTTATTAAGAAAATCTACCTGATTTCTATGTATTTGTTTCTTTTACTGGGAATTGAACCCAGGGACATTCTACTACTGAGCTACTCCCCCAGCCACATATATAGATGATTAGATATAGATATAGATTAGATATAGATATAGATATAGATTAGATATAGATATAGATATAGATATGTACTGGGGGTGGAACCCAGGGGCCTTCCTACCTCTGGGCTGTACTCCCAGACCTATTTTTTATACTTTATTTGGAAACAGGGTCTCACTAAGTTGCTGAGAGCCTCACTAAGTAGCTTAGGTGGGCTTTGAACCTGCGCGATCCTCCTGTCTCAGCCTCCCAATCTATTTTTTATTTTGAAACAAGTTTTCACTAAATCACGGAGGGCATCACTGAGTTGCTGAGACTGGCCACAAACTTGTGACCCTCCTGTCTCAGCCTCCCAAGTACTGGAATTACAGGCGTGCATTATAGGTCTCTCTGATTTCTATTAAAAATTATTTTCGCTAAGCTCTGAGAAAGAAGTCAAAGAGAAACTTATTTATGAGTGAAGTGGTTCAGTCAACCCTGTCTAATTCTTGAGTAAGAATTTTCCAAGGAACCTTCGGTTTTATGATTCAGTAGTTCCCCTGAGTTCAGAGGGCGTTACAGGGTAGCATATTCTCAAAGATATGATCTGAAATACCAGCTTTTGAAAAAATGACTTTAACAAAGTTTAAGAGTTTAAGATTTCAGAAACTTTTCCTAGCACTGAGCTGTGGTGGTGATGTTTTTCCCCTCTCACCAAACTGTATTGCACATAAACCTTTTGATGTTTTAAAGGTTTTTCTTTGGCAGCTAAGAAAAACACTCTGGAAAGTTATATTTAGTGAATTTACCCATTTATAAATATCCCTGAGCTAGTCTGTTTTCCCATGGCATCTGGAAGAAAGGTGCTATTGTTTGAGATTCCATGATTGAAGTATAGGATAATCAATTCAGAGAGACCCTGCGGGGAAGATTCACTAGCATATGCTGTGGAAACTTGTAATCCCTGAGTTTTTTTTTCTTCTTCTTCTCTTTTTAGTTTTTCCTACACATGAAGAGACACGGATGAGCTCATACTTTGGTACCTCTAGTGACAGCAGCCCCATTTGTGCTTCATTAGAGTTTAACCACTCTATTTGTATTTGAGACTATGAACTTTAAGTTTTCTAGGAAAAAATGCTTTTTTATTTAATCTTTTTGTTACTATTATTTCCCTGGTGTTCGGGATCACACTGGCTAGACCGGTGTTTTGTTTGCAAACATCCCGCAATGTGCCGGGCTCATCACCGAGGCATTCCCGTGCATGCCTCCTGACAAGTATGAACCATAAATTATTCAAAGCTCCTCTTCATTTCTTGCAAAGCACTGTTTGCTTCTCCATGAAAAATCAGTGTAATTCCAAAAGATCAAGATAGATTTTCAGGAAAGGAATTTATTTGTCCTGCACTTATAGGCAGACATTATCAGAGTTACAAAGAAAGTCAAAATGAAATGAAAATGTACAGTTATTTACCTCTGGCTTCAGTGGAATCCATTTTGACTACTTTCTTCAGTGGCAGGTGAATAGGAGCAGCTGTCTTGTGGCTTTCCATTTTTATATGTTCAAATGTGTAAAGTACTTAGATATTAAAACACCGCAAAAGTATGGAAAATGGATTGCCTGCTCTGTCCACTGTGACCTCCTGAGGTTTTGTTTGCAGGGCCCAGCTGCATGCACAGACATGATGGAATTTGGTTTGTGAGGAACCTACAAAAATGACACAAATAATTCAGATTCTGAGTGACTAATACATAGACATGCACCTGCTTCAGGGACTTCACAGATTAATCTCATGACCAATAGAAAGACCCTTGGAATTTAATTATATGAATACAAAACAAAAAATAAAACCAGCTACACTTTGAGAACTGATATCAGCAAATTGTTAAGCATTTCTTGGGGTGAGCTTTTCCTGATGATTAGGCTTTTCAATTTTTTTTTTTGCTTCTATGATACTTACTATAAAGTCATAATATTCTGCTCATCCTTAATATTTACTATTCTTGCAGCTGGAGCCACTTGCCGAAGATATGACACACCAAACCCTGAATATGAATGCCGTTACTTCTTTACAGAAGGTCACTGAGATTCAAAGTAGGTCATTAAAATTTCTTAAGAACATCTCATCAGTAAAACTATTTGAAATTATATTGGGAATTGCAGCACAAAAAGCACACGTAGAATTATTTTATTTTGCACATATGTTCTTAAGTTGATCGCATTATTCTTAATATGACAATCTTATACTGATGGCATAAGTCAAACATTAGGTTTATTCTATTTTTTGGTACTGGGGATTGAGCCCATAAACATACTACCTTTAAGCTTCATCTCAGCCCTAATTTTATCAAGTATTTTAAAATAGGGTCTTGCTAAGTTGTTAAGGCTGGCCTTGAACCTACAATCTTTCTGTCTCAACCTATCAATACTGGGATTTAGAATTATCCCAGTATTTTAATATACTAGATTTAGAATTCTTTTTTTCTTACATTATCTACATATGTAGATTTTTTCCATTTCTGTCACTAAGTATTTACTTGGAACAACAAAATAAATGTAGAATTGTGGTTGTTCAGTCCAATCTTAAATAAGAGTAATCTCCTAGTAATGTTGAAATTTGGTTTTAAACTTGGACGGAGAAGAAAATATAATGAGAAGCCTCATTATGAGAAAATCCATCTTAATAGAGTAAGTCAAAGACTCTTTATGTCTAATTCTCTTCACATACATCTAAACTCCACACACTACAAATTAACATGAAGGCCAGCGTGAAGAGGAAAACCAAAGGGCAAAATTGTGTGTTAAGGATGGTCAAAAACACCCTTAGGTTTGCTACCCATCAATGCATTTTGCAAACACCACTAGAGAAGCCGCTTCCGGCATCTCTGAAAGCCTTGCCTCTACCTGCTCAGTGGCCATTTGGAGAATTGAGTGCCACTGGAGTTTTATTACCCATTGCTCTGATACTTTATTTCTGAATCATGTCATGTGTACCCTGAGAATCATCCTCACCTTACTTGATCTCACTCATGTCTGGATTGTAGGCCATGTTTACCCCATTAACATGTTTATAAGAGGAATAGATTATGAAATCCAAAAGTTTCAGAGAGCAGAAAAATAAACATTCCAATACTGGGGAAGCAAGATCTCTGAGATAAGATAAAATAACTTTCAAAAATCCAGAAGAGAAGACTAGAGACGATTTATACACTTGCATAGAAAACCCTGGCCTTTTCCTAACTGTCTCATTTCCACAAAAGGTGGCTCAGGAGGATCTGCGCCCTTCTCAATAGAACTGAAGGCGAGGAATCTTCAAAGGACTTTTGTCAATATTATCTTCCTGTTCACCCACATCCAATACAATGCCCCCTTCCCATCATGGATTATATAAAAACATCTGTCTTTATCCACTTTGTTGTCTGTTATTCTGAGCATTCTCTTGTAACTATACTCCCAAATATTAATGTTAATATTAATAGGTGTTGTCCTAGTGTACCTTCTGAGCATATCACTTCAGTAAGCATCTCGAGAACTTAATCTTTAAGTGTCCATCAATTATGAAGGTGCAGAGGGCATCAAGGAGTTGACAGTCCAGTTGAGTGGGAGACAGTAAGGCTGATAATTGTAGTACAGTGCTTATGGATGCACTGGGGTCATGGAGAAGGGACAGCATCTTTCTTTAGTTCCTATCACTGGGGCAAGAGATGCCAGAGAGCGTGGAAAATCCAAGGAACTCTTCTTAACAGTGATAGCCTGAGCTTGGAATAAAGGGCTAAATAGGATTTGGGGGTACTGCAGAAAGCAGGATAAGGAGCCAGGCATGGTGCAATTTCAGTATTGAGAAGCTGAGACAGGAGGACAGCAGGCTCAGTGCCAGCTTCAGCAAGTTAATGAGACCAGTAGCACCTTAGGGACATCCTGTTTCTGAATGAATAAACAAACAAACAAATAGGTGGGGGGGTGTAGCTTAGAGAAGGTAGAATGTCCCTGGGTTCCTTCCCCAGTAATACAGAAACTTAAAAAAGAGTGGAAACACTTTAAAAATAGTACAACAAGCAATCTAGGTGTGAAAAGCCACTGTCTAATGTGTGCCTCTTTCAGAAACTCTACCACTGCCTTTTGGGTTGGATCTACTTTCCTAGTAATAACTCTTTGCTAACATAGCTTTTACCCTTTTACCCATGATATTTTGAAGTGCCCCGCAACGTCCTGTCTCATCAAGAAAATCTGTTTGGCTCCTGAAAAGAATTCACTTCACCATCAGAACTCGCTATAAGCAACTCCTGCTGCTCTGGCATGTGAAGCCATCTTTTGCTCCACACTGGGTTTCATACCACCCAACAGAAACCACTTCCCCATTTAAAAGTCCATGTTCTCTTAAACTTATATTGAGCATCCCACTCCACTTACACATCCCTTGATTCTATGGCTTCTCAGCAATAATATAGAGATTTGGTCAATGGTACTTTCATTTTTCTTTGTTTTTTTCTGTAATTCAGTTCTTGTGCATTTTAAGGTCTCTTAGACCTGGTGTCTTCATTCATGATAATCAGCAGAAAACAGAAATAATACATTTTCTTTTTTTGTTTTGTTTTTGTGGGTTTTTTTTTTGGGGGGGGAGCATCTGGAGATGGAACCCAGGGGCATTCGACCTCCGAGGTACACCTTCTGCCATATTTTTTATTCTTTATTTTGAAACAGGGTCTCACTATGTTGCAGAGGGCCTCACCAAGTACCTGAGGCTGTGCTGCGAATGGTGGGATTACAAGCATGAGCCACCAAGCCCAGCTAAGAATAATATATTTCCATTCCTGGGTGTCCTTGTAGAAAAGGCTGGCATTAGGGAGGAAGTCCAAGGTGTATGTGAGATTAGAAATTAAAAGTAGGTATATTTGAATGGGTTGGGATTTGAATAACTCTTTCTTTTACTTTTTCTTTTCTCTCTTTCTCTCAGTTCTCCTCTCTCTCTCTCTCTCTCTCTCTCTCTCTCTCTCTCTCTCTCTCTCTCTCTCTCTCTCTCCCCTCCACCCTCTCTCCCTCCCTCCCTCCCTCCCTCCCTTTCATTCATTTGTGGTACTGAGGATCAAACCCAGGGGCATTCTACCTCTGAGAAAAATTCCCAGGCTTTCTAGTTTTCTTTTTATTTTCAAGCTGGCTTCGCTAAGTTGCTGAGACTGTCCTCAAACCTGCAATCCTTCTGTCTGAGCCTCCCAAGTCCTGGGATTACAGGTGTGTGCCACTGCACCCTGCTTTAAATATCTCCTGAATCATAAAGGACCAAAGTTTGGATGAAGGGGAGCTTGTCCTGAAGAGCCCCACCTTCTGTGTCCAGGATGGGTGATGAAGCAGGCACTGTGGTTTGTCCACCCAGCAACCAGGCACTTCTCATACCTGCTCAGGAGGAGTTTGGCTTACTCATGAATCCTTACCAGGTAGAATGCAACTAGGGGAAAACTATCTTATCTCCATCTTTAAAGGACTTTTCTTACTCTGAGGCTGAGCTAGTCAACCTACTTAATAGTGATTGTCTAGGAATGGGTACCTTCCCTAGTTATGACCAATGAAAATAAAACCTGACCTGATGAGCCTTCAACTGATGTGGTCACATAGGCCTTACACTTAGAAGGGCCCAGGCTTGGTGTTCTTGTTTCAGCCCACCTCCCCATTGAAGTTCTAAAGAATTTCTTTTTGGTTGCTGCCTTGAAATTCCTAGTAAGTTTTGAACAAAGGGGCCACATTTTCATTTTGCACTGGGCCCTGAAAATTATGTCTCCAGTCCTGAAGAAAATCAAAGTTTTCACCATACAAAAAATATTTACTAAGAAAGAAAGCTACCATTCACCAAAGGGAGAATTCAGATTGTAATTGGAAAGAAAGGAGTGGTGGTTTGATGTTGTAAAGGGAAATACAAACACAAGATGGAAAGTGATCTCCCATCATTTGGGACGTGGGGTGAAAATTGACACAAAGTGGTCCATCCCTGATGCTTCCACACCATGTGGTGCATTTTTATGCAGTTCTAAGTGTGTGTCTTTGGGACTCCTCTTCCAGACTAATGGAACAGAAAAAAAATGTGGATGTAATGCCCATGGAATTATACAATCAGTGGGCATTTTATAGTCCCCAACTTCATAATAGCATGGGAAATTTAAATAACAGGCCCCTGGCTTGGCACACAATGCCTGACTTCTTTAGAGAATATAAAATTGTATTCTTACTTTTACTTTTCCCTATTTCATATCCCACTCTCCAATTTCAAGTGAGCTCTTTATTTCGCCACTGGTAGGGAAAGTAGTATTGGCTATATAATGGCGTGAGGGAAATGAAATGCAAAATAAAAACAGACGAATACTTCCTTGTTAAATGTCATTAATGATTTTTGAGAAGCCGGCAGCAGAGTACTGAATGGAACCTGGTGTCCTTCTGAACCTGGGGCCCTGGCCTCTTAGGACGGGGCCCTGAAGGTAGTCTCTCTTAACCAGAGAACCTCTTCCTTATACACATCTCTGAGCATCGCACAAGGGCTTCTTTCAGCTCTGGGAGGTGGTCCTGTTTCAGCCCACCTCCTACCCCAGATTCTGAAGAATGATTTTGTACTGTAGTTTGTGACTACTGAATCAGAACACAACATAAACGTTGAGAAGGGGGCCTTGCAGCAAGTGGGACACATTCAGGCAGGATCCTCGACAGCCCAATTCCAAGGCACGGGGCAAGGTGCTGACAGGCCTTAGTGAATTTCTCTTTGAGAGCTGAGGTCCAGCTGAGGGTGTGCAGATGCTGGAGGCAGCCTTGGCCCGCTGCCTGGCCACATGTGTGCACATGTTCTACAGCAGTATCATCCTGCAGTCCTGTCCTTCTTTAGGCTGCTCCTTTAGCTGAGAAGAAAAGGCCTATGAGGCCATAGTGAGGCAGCCATGTCTCCTGACAGGTGGAGATCTCTTCTGATAGGTCAGGGCCTGGTTACATCTCAAGATGGCGAATGATATATGAAGGTCAACTAACTGTCCATGTGGTGGTGACAAGATGGAGTATAGTTTAAAACTGTGTCATGTGTTTCCTCAAAAAATTAAAAATGGAACTACCATGTAATTCAGTCATGCCACTTCTGGAGACAAAAGTGAACTAAAAGCAGGATCTCAAAAATATACCATGGCAATATTATTCATAATAATGAGGAGATGAGACAAACCTAAATATCCTTAAATGGATGAATAGATAAAGACATAGGATTTATATATATAATGGAATATTGCTCAGCCTTAAAAAGGAAAACTTGTAATATGCCCTGATTTAACATAATGTCCTTTGATGATACAGATTTTCTTTTCCTGCTGTTTCTATTTAGTTGTTTCTGTTAATTCTATTAGCTTTTTCACATTGACTAACATGTAGTCAGTAGGTGTTCCGAAATTGTTTGTTGATTGAATGAATCTGCTAGTCTATCAAATGTTTGCCCTACTTTTTATTTTTTTAAGCCTACTTAAGATATTTACACCCTTGAGCCAGCCCATGCAAAAGGAGGGATTAAGAAGAACAGACAAAATACAGAGAACCCATTTCTTCTTCCTACTTCTCAACCCACAAAGATGAGTCATTTCTAAGTTAGAAAGAACACATACTTTTGTGAGCTGCCATTTTCATGGCTAAGTCTTAGTGCTAACAAATTCTTAGTGCCGAATCTGATATTTGGCAGCATGACAGTAATTAACGAGTGATGCCAGGGAGGAGTCGGCCTCGAGTGGGACAGATGACCCTTCCAGAGACCCATGCCAACAACTCAAAAAGTACATACAACATTGAATTCTTCCATGGCGTGGTGAGGAATAGAGTTCTCGAATGCCATTCTTTGTACCAGTGCTGATCCGTGATAATATTTTCACTGACATTGAAAGGGAGGAAGCATGAAATGAATTTTCTACAAAACTAAACTTATTTAGCCTGAAAGACTATAATTTTAACTTTTAAAACCATACAATAAACGGTATTGATATTGATCTGTGAAACCCAAAAATATGAGAACCACAAATACAGAGGCATGGTTTCCTTTTATTTAAGCATTTTTAAAAAGAAGAGTACTGCTTTTAAGTGTCAACTAACTTTGTAGACCTCCTACATGATAATAGTGATAATCATAGTGTCTTGATTTGCGGATCAAGGAAATATATATCTGCAGAAGGATTTGAGGATTCTTTTAAAATTTCACTGTAACTCTTCAGTGGTTTGTAACTGATAAGTAGAAAAACACCAGTGTAGAGAAATTTGGAATGATATGCGTGGCATTAATGCTGCTTGTCTGAGTTGGTACTTCTGGGGAAACAAAATGGAAAAAGGAAGCAGAATAATAATATAAAAAAAAAACAGTAGGAATAGCTCCCCTGAAATGCCATTTTCATCTTTCCCTTACTTCAGGGATATTCCCTTGTTCAGAGGATTGAGGTTTCCTCAGAATTCCTTATTATGACAACAAAGGCAAAATAATAACACAAGGAACGGGACTAGACTTCCACCCTAAGTTCTAGTTGAGTGTATGTTATGAGTGCAGAAGACCAACTCCAGGTCCCTGGGACGTAAATTTTGTCAGTATAGTTCATCTTCTCATTTTTAAAAACAATTAATTATTTAGGGCCACAAGAAGCAACTTTATAGTTCTTTACATTTGCCCAACTTCTGAGGATAATTTGAATACTGATATGATTTCCTTTACTTCAGGAGAATGTTGCAAATAGCTATGTAACAGACAATAGGGTAGCCAGTTGTCCGCATGTGAATTCTCACACATTCTAGAGAACTAAGAAAAATATTAGATTTTCCCTGGAAACTCAAAGGCAAGAATATTTGACACATACTATTTGTCAAAACTGTGCTTGATTTCTGTTTTATACATGTGTAATCAAGTGCATGGCTTCCTCCTCCTTTTCTTGCTTTTCTTATTTCCTTTTTCTTATTCTCATTCTTGTTTTTCTTCCTGCTCTTGTTCTGTCTGCAGTTCTGAAAACCAGCCCGAGCAGAAACCACTAATGCTAGATAAGTACAAAGAAATATGCATGACGTGGCTTTTACTTTTATTCTATATCCAGCAGAAGATAACTAGTGAAAAATATTATACTAAACACTGATAATTTTGTATTAGAATGGACAACTAGAATATGTGCTGTCTAGTTTTCTGGGTGATTTAAGAGATCTGGAAGCTAGTTAATAGAAAAAAGTATTTAAAGTAAAAAAAAAAAAAGACTTTCTGTAAAAAGTATCAGCCATTGTCTTCTTTTACTCAAAATGTCATTCTCAGCTATCCCTCCTGTCACTGTGAGACCAAACTTATTCCCTCCCCCACAGTGAAGGGCATTTACATCAGACAATCCAGGAGAAAATCCAGATTGTTTCTAAGCTAATAGGAATTTGTATACCTCTCTTGTTGTGGGGGAAATTGTCCAATATTTTAACCTCAGGGGCCCATGCACACAGTTAAAAGGGATGTTTCCCCAGATTGCAACATGTGCTACATAAATCATCTCCCAAGCTCCACTAACATCTCCATTCCACACCCAGATGCTAGCCCAAACTCAACTTTTTCTCTTTTTTTGTCCCTTCCTATTTCATTTGATTTTTCGTATGTGTGTGCGTGTGTGTGTGCAGTACTGGGGATTGAACCCAGAGGCATTCTACCTCTGAGATGCACCCCCAGCCTTATGTTTTATTTTTTTTATTTTGAAACAAGGTCTCACTGAGTTGCAAAGGGCCTCACTAAGGCCTCCAACCACAGTTCTCCTGTCTCAACCTCCCAAATGCTGGGATTACAAGCATGCACCAACAGGCTGGGCCTGATTTTCTTTTTTCTTATCCCTCTTTTCCTCTTCCCTTAATTTCCATTCTACTGAGATCCAGGGAGAAGAACAAGAAGATAATCATAGGGTTGGAAAGGAATCTTTCACTCACAGGAATTTGAGGTTTTATTTGAAACAGGGAAGGACCTTCAAACCTGCATCTCAAAAGACCTGTATTCCTGCACCACGGACAGGATACTATCAGGGCTTATTATCAGATGTGACAGTTTTATTCACAAGTAAAACTGACATAATGTAATAACTAATTAGCATGGGGAGGACTCATGCTTCCTAGGTTTTCTGGCTTGAAAAACTGAGTAGTCATCTGTTGAAGTAGGAAATGATGGAGGAAGAAAAATTTCAAAGGAAAGAAGAAACTAGTAGTTGAGAATCTTAAAGATTGGGAGGATGGCAGCAGTATCCTAAACATCATTTTTCCTCTGCACTGAAGTTATAGAGGGTCAAGGAATATAATTATTTTTGCAATACAAAACCTTTTAGCCGTTAGCAAATAATAAGTCACTGAATGGTTACTGTGTGCCAGGTACTATTCTAAGAATTCTTGTCATTGTAAATTAACTCATTTAATCTTCTCAATAACCCTAAAAAGCAAGTACTATTTTCATTCCTATGTAAACTGAGGAACATTCAGTTCAAAGAGCTCACAAGTGGGGATAAGCAAGATCATAAAATAAGCAGTGAGTTTCAGAGTCTCTCCCAGCTGCAACGTCATACTATCTCACACACACACACACACACACACACACACACACACACACACACACAAATCATTCCTTTTGCTATTTCTGTATGCACTTTCCCCCCATTTTTTCCATAATTTATATTCTTAAAAATTAATTTAACTCAAACTTTGTATTGTTGGAAGTTCTGGCTAATTGGGGTTGAGCCATAGTCAATTCTAGAAGCCCAGTGCCAAATTCTGGGGAGCCGTGGAACTAAGGCCACTTGGAGCCTCTTGTGAACTTGTAAAATACATCTAATCAGAAAAAAATGCAAGGATTGGCAGAATTTCAAATCCCTGCCCTGTTGAGTTTAAAACCCTGACTCTTGTCAGGTGTGAGCTGCTATTTGTCATATATTTCTTGGCTTTAGAAAGAGGCCTTGATGTTGGGACCCTGGGCCAGGCAGACCTTCATTGAAGAAAAGCAGCGTTAGGCTTTTTCTCACTATTAACCCCACTAACCCTCCTTTGTATCAGAGCCAGGTCAAACTCATACACATGGCTTTCTCAACGTTGATTTTGAATGTCTAATTAACTATTCTCTTGAAATGTCAAAACTCTGGGTATTGTGTGGTAGAGCCCTAATACTAGAATGTACCCGAGTAGGAAGGAAAGCCTGCCATCCTCTTAGAGACTTAACTTGCCTCAGTAGTTTATTTTTATTCAAACTACATCTGCTATTTTAAATTTTTTCACTCTCCTTTCTTCTAAGACAACATGAATCAAACCAAAAGAATCAATAAAACAGTGTATGTTTTAGGGACCAAGACCACTTTAATAACAGAAATGCTTTGTGATGATATCTCAGCAGTTAGCACCCAGGTGAATTTTACACATATGTGATACCATGTACAGAGATAGGACACACTAGAAGAAAGTCAAATTTTATAGAAGATAATTTCTAGGTGTATATATATATATATATATATATATATATATATATATATATATATATTATGTCTCATTAATTTGCAACTCTGCAATGCAGTTATTTTCTTTGTTTTGTTCATGAACAAATTTAGGCTTTAACAAGTTTAGGTGGTTTGTTGAAAATCTTTTTACTAGGAAACAGTAAATCCATGATTTTATTCCTGGTTGGATTATGATGTAAAAACCTACTTTCTTTTCTTTCTTTTTATTTATTTTAATATACTGTTATTGGTGCATTATAGTCTCACATCAAAATATAACTCACATTGATAGTGGCGTACATATACACAGAACTTGGGCTTTCCTCGGCCTCCTTCCCCATGCAGGTGCTGAGATTGACATTGGTATTCTTACATATGTATATGAAGCTCATGGTAGTAATTCCTTCGTTGATCCTCACTCCTCCTCCTCCTCTCCCCTAGACCACCTTCCTGGCTCCACTGAACTTTCTCCTTCATTACTTGAAGCTTCTCTGGTATCCCAATCACTCCCTAGCTTCTGCATATTAGATAAAACATATGATCCTTCACTTCCTGTGACTGGCTAATCTTACTTAACATAATGTTCCCCAGGTCCATCCATTTTCCTGCAAATGACATAATTTTGCTCTTTTTATTGCTGAGTAGAATTTCATAGTGTGTATATTCCAGAATTTTGTTATCCATTCATCTGTTGATGGACATCTAGGTTGGTTCCATAAATCGGCTATGATGAATTGTGCTGCTATGAACTTGGATATACATATATTATTCTAGTTCTCTGATTTCAGACTCTTTGGAAATATACCCAGGAGTGGTATAGCTGAATCATATGGTGGATCCAATTCGCAGTTTTCTGAGGAATCTCCACACTGATCTCCATAGTGGCAAACTAATTTTCAATCTCACCAACAGTGTAGACGATTTCCAATTTCCCCACATCCTCACCAGCACTTATTGTTTATTTGACTTCTTGATGATTGACATTCTGGCTGTAGTTAAATGGAATTTCAGTATAGTTTTGATTTGCATCTTTCTGATTGCTAATGATCTTGAACTTTTTATGGATTTATTGACCATTTGTATCTCTTCTCTTGTGACATGTCTATTTAGTTCAATTGCCCAATTCTTGATTGGGTTATTTAGGGTTTTTTAGAGTAAAGTCTCCTAAGTTGTATATTCTAGATATTAATCTCTATCTGAAAGATAACTGGCAGAGATCTTCTCCCATTCTGTATGCTTTTTCTTTAGATTCTTGATGGTTTTCTTTGATAAGCAGAAACTTCTTTAGTTTTAATGGCATCCCACTTCTTAATTTTTTTTTAACTCCCAGAGCTATGGGAGTCCTGTTGAGGATGCTTCTTCCTGTGTCGAAATGTTGGATTGTTGGACCTATGCTCTCCTCTAGTAGCTTCAAATTCTCTGGTCTAATTTCCAAGTCTTTGATTCATATCTAGTTTACTCCTATGTAGAGCGAGAGGTAAGGATTTAGTTCCATTTTCTACAACTGGATAATCAGTTTGCCCAACATCATTTGTTGAAAAGACTATCTTTTCTTCAAGGTATGTGTTTGGCACCTATGTCAGAAATAAATTGGCTGTGTGTGTGGATTTGTTTTTATATTTTCTATTCTATTCCATTTGTCTACGTGACTGTTTTTGAGCCAGTGTCATGCTGTTCTTATTACTATAGCTCTGTAGTATAGTTTGAAGTCAAGAATTGTGATTCCTCCTTCATGGTTTTTATTGCTGAGAATTGCTTTCTCTATTTTGGGTCTTTTGTTTTTCCATATGAAATTTATGACTAATTTTTCTTGGTCAGTGAAGAATGACATTGTTGACTTGCTTTCCTCATATGAAACCAATTTGGTCATGGTACACAGTTTTCTTGATGTGGTTTTGAATACACATGGATAGTATTTTGTTTAGAATTTTTATATCTATGTTTATCAATGAAATTGGTCTATAATTGTATTTTCTTGAGGAATATTTATTCAGTTTAGGTATTAAGATGATACTGGCCTCAAAGAAGGAGTTTGGAAGGATTCCAACTCTTTTGATTTTGTGAAATAACTTGTATTGAGTTTAGATCTGTATAAAGTTGTGTAGAATTTCTCCATCCCTAGGTTCTAGAGGAGATCAATGAAATTTCTTTTTGGAGGAAAGAATCTCTAATTTAGAACCTCTGTAAATACAGAGAATGACAAAATATAACCCAAAATAAATAAATAAATATATACCTTTTATTAAAATAATGAAATTTAGTGCAGAGGGACATAAATAACTAGAGAGAACCAGCAGAAACAAGAAATTAGAACAAAACTTATTGGGGGTTAAAATGAAGGAGGGGGGATTACTTTGGACTCATAATACTAGATGAATGTTATTCATTAACTTTTCACTTCTCCATTGAATCCTACCAAAATTATAATAGAGCCTTTGTCTTTTGTCTTTCTTTCTTTTTATCTTTCTTTCTTTCATTCATTCTTCTGTCTTTCTTCTTTCTTTCATCATATACTTGCAAGGATAAAGAATGAGAAAGGAAATTAGAGGAACCTGGCAGCATATGACCATCTGTTGTTGTCTTAGCAGACTTGAAAAAAAATGAATCATAAACCAGCACTGGCTGGCATATCTCTGCTGAAGATGGATATATTGGACCATTAGACTTATATGCCATGGAACTGTTGATGTGCATACCTAAGAATCTATTTATTTCCTATTTTTTAATTCTTCAAATATCTTTATTCATTATTTCTTTCCTTTCTTCCTTTGTTTCTATGTACAACTTAAAAATAATAATACTTCAGCTGGATGTGGTGGTGCACACCTATAATCCTAGTACTTGGGAGGCTGAGACAGGAGGAGGATCACAGGCTTGAGGCCAGTCTCAGAAATGATCAAGAATCTTAGCAATTTAGCTAGACTCTATCAAAATTAGAAAATTTAAAAAAGGATTGGGATACAGCTTGGAGATAGAATGCTTTCAGTTTAAATCCCCATTACATCAGTATCATCATCATCATCATCATCACCATCATCATCATCATCATGCTTAAATTTATTTTTCCTTCTGCCTTTTAAACTACCTTGCCACTCAACCTGTCTTGTCCTTCTATTATATCAATCTAAGAAAATTTCAACTCTGGATATATTCTTTTCTTTTCTTTTTGGTGGTACTGGTGTTCCTGGAAACCCTTCTACCTCCGGGTTACACTCCCAGATCTATTCTATATTTTTATTTGGAAACAGCCAGAGAGGCTGGCTTGGAACCTGCGCGATCCTCCTGTCTCCGCCTCCCAAGCGCAGGGATTACAAGCGTGTGCATTACAAGCATGTGCCACCACGCCCAGCTTAACTCTGGATTTATTCTGCAAACACTTTTCTCCAACAGTGGCCCTAAATAAGTACACCTACTGGAGATTGTTTTGGAGTATAGCTATATGTCCTCTATGAATCTATGATCACCAAATTCAAATGGGCCTGTATTTCTCAAGTCAACTAACTCTGCCTGTCTGAAATTCTTCCCACCTTCTCTACTAATAATACTAGCTCTACTCTACAACTTCTTGAAATTCCAGCAGGGCTTATCACTGATTTTCTTATTCTGTCCCAGGGCCAAATTCATGATCCTTTATTGCATCTAAATGTCATGTCTCTTTTGTCTCCTCCCAGCCATGACAGTTCTTTTATATATTATTCATAAATTTAACACATTAGAAGAATACTGATCATTTATTTTGTAGAATGTGCCTCAGATTGGCTTTTCCTAATGTTTTCTTATAATCAAAGTGAATATATATATATATATATATATATATATATATATATATATATATATATATATCTGGCAAGAATACCATTATAGTGATTTACCATTCCCAGCATATTCTTTTAGGGATGTATGATTTCAACATATTTTATTCTTGATGAGGTTAACCTTAATTACTTGGTTAAGATTTTAAGTGTGGAGCTGGGCGTGGTGGTGCATGCTTGTAATTCCAGCATTCGGGAGGCTGAGACCTGGAGGATCGCGGTTCATGGACAGCCTCAGCTACTTAGTGAGGCCCTCTGCAACTCAGTGAGACCCGGTTTCAAAATAAAGAATAAAAAATAGGGCAGGGGCTGTAGCTCGGAGGTCGAATGCCCCTGGGTTCCATCCCCAGACCTGCAAAAAAAAAAAAAAGATTTTATGTGTGATATTACAATATTTTCCTTTGGAATTAATAACATATTGGGAGATATTTTGTGTTGTCCTCAAACTTTTGTCTCTTAGTTTTAACATTCATTGGTGGATCTTGCCTATAACAATTAATAACACTAGTTTTCTATTTCCTTTTTCCTTTTGCAATTATTACTTGGAAATGATTTTTAATGAGGAGCTATCTTTTCCTTTATATTCATTCACTTATTTTTTTCACTATATGTTTACATCATTATGAACTCATGGATATTTAGTTTTTCTAGGTGTTATAATCCAATGTGATCATTATTTATATTGCTGCGTTCATTGTTTCAGCTCTGGTCATTTAAAGCTACTTCAGGCTGGATCACGTGTTCTTTTTACATGACTCTACCTTTTTATGAGGAGTTCCTTACTTTTTGTACAACAAGATGTTCCAGGCTCACCTTGAAATGTATTAGTTTAATCTTCCTGCCTAAATTAATCTGGGTTCTCCAGAGAAACAGAACCAATAGGAAAAGCATATAAAAAGAGGTTCGTTATAAAGATTTGGCTCACACAGTTGTGGAGGCTGAGCCTCCAGATCTGTAGCTGGCAAGCTAAAAACCCAGGAGAGCTAATGGTGCAAGTTCCAGTTCAAGTCCAAAGACTTGACGAAGGGCGAAGGGTGACAGTCAGACAGATGGGTCACATCCTCTCTTACTCAGGTTTTTTGTTCCCTTCAGGAGAGTGAATGAGATTCACCTTCTCTGGAGTAGTGCATTCTGTCTCACCAAGACTATTAATTAAATGTTGATTTCATCTAGAGACATTCTCAGAGACACAGTCAGAATAATGTTGAACCAAATATCTGGGCACACTGAACAGTTTGAAGTTAACACAGAAAAATTACCATCACGCTGCCTTGGCCCTGGAAGCAGCTCTATCTCCAAGGAGCCCTGGATTCTGTCAATGGAAAATGCATTTTGAAACTAGGATCTTCTGCTCGTTGCTACTAAAATACCATTGCTTCCAGGCCTTCTCAGTGAATGCAGCCAGGAAATATGTGTCAATACTAAGCCATGTATATATACATCTATGTTTGTTTTTATATTTAATTATCACCATATATTTTTTAAAACACATTTCTCATGGATACCCCTGACTCAACACCAGTACTTCAAACCCTGTAGAGTTCATTCTAGATTTTCTCTTTCCTCTTTTATAATGTCTTTCTCCAAAAATGAGAAATCTGGGTCTCATTATTTATAATGCATTTATTTATTTTTAACTTCTATATGCACATATGTATTCTTTGGTGAAATATATCCTTGGATTTTTTTTTAAATCAGAATTTTTATTTTATTTTTTTCATACTTTACTGAAGCGTTGTAATGAAACATCATAGTAAGATTCAAAGTGATACAAACATACATGCACACATCACTTGATACATGCACACATCACCCTCTGCATACATGCATGCACACATCATACATGCACACATATGCACAAACATACATGCACACATCACCCTCTGCATCCCACCATGCTCTCCCTCCCTTCCTGTGCATGCTAGTGAGATGGTAATGATACATTTCATGTACAAACATAGCATTATTTCAACTGTATCCTTTCTCAGTCTTCCTTTTCCCCCTCACTCCTCCCTCCTCCAAACCCCTGCCATTGTTTTGCTGGTTTCTCTCCTCATTTCTCTGAAGTCCTTTATGTTTCCTATTTTGTCTCGAGCTTCACCTATGAGAGAAAACATATGACCCTTGACTTTCTGAGACTGGCTGATCTCACTTAGAATAATATTCTCTAGTGCCATTCATTTTCTTGCAAATGTCATAATTTTGTTCTTCTTCATGGCTGAGTAAAATTCCACTGAATGTACATGCCACATTTTCTTTATCCTTTATATGTTTATGGACATCTAGATTGGTTCCGTAATCTGGCTGTTGTGATTTGTGTTGCAATTAAAATGGGTCTGCAATTATAGCATCCTATTTTTAATTCTTTTAGAAATAAACCAAGGAGTGGTATAGTTGGATCATATTACTTTTTGCAGGTCTAGGGATGGAACCCAGGGACATTTGACCCCCAAGATACATCCCCTGACCTATTTTTTTTTATTCTTTATTCTAAAACAGGGTCTCACTGAGTTGCAAAGGGCCTCACTAAGTAGCTGAGGCTGTCCGCGAACCGTGATCCTCCAGTCTCAGCCTCCCAAATGCTGGGATTACAAGCGTGCACCACCACGCCCAGCTAATATTTTATATTTATTGGTAATTTGTACTTCTCTTTTGAAAATTGTTTACCAGCTCAATTGCACAGTTTTGATTAGATTGTGTGTTAAATTTTTGAGTTCTTTATATAGTCTAGATATTAGTCATCTATCAGAGGAGTAGATAGCATATATTTTTCTTACATATTGTAGGCCTTCTGTAGAGACTCTTATTTCCTTTGTTTCATAGAAACTTTTTAATTTGGTTCTATTTTATTTATTGATTCTTAGCTTTATTTTCTGATACTTGGGGTCCTATTGAAGAACTGTTAACAGTGCCTGTATGTTGAAGGTTTGGTCCGTGTGTGTGTGTGTGTGTGTGTGTGTGTGTGTGTGTGTGTGTGGTACTGGGGGTGGAACCCAGAGGCTTTCTACCTCTGGGCTATATACTCCCAGCCCTATTTTATATTTTATTTGGAATCAGGGTCTCACTAAGTTGCTGAGAGCCTCACTAAGTAGCTGAGGCTGGCTTCGAACCTGCGCGATCCTCCTGTGTAAGCCTCCCAACCACAGGGATTACAAGCGTGCGCCACTATGCCGGGTTCCTATGTTTTCTTATAATAATTGAAAAGTTCCTAGTCTAATTTCTAGGTCTTTGATTCATTTTGAATTGACTTTTGTGCAGGATAAGAAAAAGATATATAATTTTATTCTTCTATATATGGATATCCAGTTTTCCCAGTACCATTTTCTGAAAAGATTGTCTTTTCTCAAGTATATTTTTGGCACCTTTGCTAAAAAGTCAGTTCGCTATGCGTGTAAGGATTTATATCTATAGCTTTATTCAATTCCATTGGCCTATGTATCTGTTTTTGTACCAGTACTAGGCTGTTTGTGTTATTATAGCTATGTAGTATAATTTGAAACCAAGTATTGTGATGCTTTCAGCATAGATTTATTGCTCAGAATTGTATTGGTCATTCTGGGTCATTCATTCCATATGGATCTTTTTTGTTCTATGAAGACATTGTTATTTTAATAGAGATTACATTGAATCTATAGATCACTTATGGTAGTATGACTATTTTGATAATATAAATTCTGTCTATCCAAGAACATTAAAAGTCTTTCTACCTTCTAAGGTCATATTTAATATTTTTCTTTAGTGTTTTATAATTTTCATTGTAGAAATTTTTTTACTGCCTAGTCGTATTTATTCTTAAGCATTTTTGAAGCTACTGTGAATGGAATTGTTTTCAGGATTCCTTTTTCAGTGGATTTGGGGTTGGTATATAAAAATAAACTTTTGTAAGTTGATTTTGTATCTGGCTACTTTGCTGGATTTGTTTTTCATTTTCTTGCTGTTGTATTTAGAAAATACATCCAGTATTTGTCAAATAAACGAATGTAATCCTGCATCTTAGTTAACAACTCAATAGCATTTGTGGTCTCTTGTACCCATTCATTCTTTTTTCAGCTTCATCATACTCTGAGTCCTTTCCACTCTATTTTTTTTCCTAATGAGAATGTAATTAGTCACATGAACTGCCCAGTGGAAGCTTACAGGCTTCAACATAGACAGGAAAAACCTAAATAGGATCCAGTGGTTTTACCGAGATGAGAATAGACTGGTCAAATTTGGGGGAAATTAAAATGGCTACATTTGTGAAGCAGAATATTGGAGATGAAGTTTACACACACACACACACACACACACACACACACACACACACACACACATATGCACACACACATACATGAGGGAGAGAGAGCTCCATGTATAGGAATTTCCTTAAAGCTTCATCCAAATACTTAATCTTTATATGCATGAGGTGACATTCCTATCCTGGAGAAATAGCCAATGAAAAGCAGTAGATTACACAATTCAAGAAGTACATATGAAACTCAGAATAGTTTTCATTCCTACTAATCCCAATGGAAAGACCTTGTGATTCAAGGTATAACACAGAGACATCAAAACAATTTCATCTTAGTTGTAGAGCTATATTTGCCTTGTGCTGATGTGCTCTGGATCCAGCCTTAAAAAAAAATATATGTAACCCTCAAAAGGATTCTACTGATTACAACTAATTTAATGACATGTCAAAACAATGTCTATCCCTTTCTCAAATAGTACAACAAAATTCAATGATCAAAAAATGTTCAAATCAGTAATGTCAAGCATCTAAATGAAAATATTAGGCATACAAAGAAAGAAATAAGGAAAATGTTACCTAGAACCATAAGGCAAATCAATTAACAGAATCTTACCCAGAATGCTAAATAAACATTTACTTCAACTATGAAGAGGAAGGGCCAACATAATGAGGAGACAAATGAAAAACATAAAAGATAGGCAAATGAAAGTCTTAAGAGTAAAACATACAATGTTTGAAATTAATACACATATCATCTTAGATATTAGTGGCAGCTTATACACTTTAGAAGGAAAAGCAAAACAAAACAGTGAAGTAGAAGACACAGTAATAAAAATCCTTAATGAATAGGGAAAAAAGACTAATGAAATAGTGTATCAGTGCCATTTATACATTCTCAATCTGTCTAGCATATCTATATTTGAAGTTCCACAGAAAGTTTGCATGGGGATACATATGAAGAAATAATGGGAAAGGTTTTTCAAATTTAATGAAAACTAATAATGCACAGACACAAGGAGCTAAACAAAAATCTCAATCAGAATAAAGGTGAATAAAATCACACTGATAAACATTATAATCAAATCTTAAAAATGCTATAGAAATGAAAAATTGTGTCCCATATAAAGAAATGAAGGTAAAGATTATAAAGATAAGGGAGACTCTTTTGAATTTCAAAAGAAGAATTCAGATATAATGACCATATTCTTAAAGTTCTCATTTGTATAAAATTTAAGAATAAACAAAAGTACAGTGACAGACTTTGAGTACTCATCAAGAAGGAGAGAAAGAAATTGACCCCAAAGGACCAAAAGGAATTTTATAGGGGGATGAAAATATCCTATCTGTACATGTATCGTTCTGACTCTCTATACTTTAATATGGTGTAAAATTACAATGCACTGAATAAAAACAAAAAATATTCTAAATTTTTATTGTTATACCAGTTATATGATCGCATATATTTGTCAACAGGCATCATCAAGATCTAATCTTTAATTGGTAATTTATTGTTTATAAACTATACCTCAATGAAGCTGGTAGAAAATAGTCACCAAACAGAACAAATATATCTATTTTTTAAAGCTTTTGGAGAATTGCAGTGATGGTAAACAGTGCTTTCAAAAGTAGAAACATTTAAATTGATCCCTACAAGGGAATAACTGAACAAACTGAAAGATAAGTGCTCAAACTGTACATATGATTTGAATATTAAAAATCTGTATTTGGGCCGGGTGAGGTGGCGCACGTTTGTAATCCCCGCGCTTGGGAGGCGGAGACAGGAAGATCGCGCAGGTTCGAAGCCAGCCGCGCTCGCTGGCTTAGGAGACCCTGTTTCCAAATAAAAATGTAAAAATAGGTCTGGGAGTGTAGCCCAGAGGTAGAAGGGCTTCCAGAAACCCCAGTACCACCAAAAAAAGAGAAAAGTATAAAAATAGGTCTGGGAGTGTAGCCCGGTAGTAGAAGGGCTTCCAGGAACCCCAGTACCACCAAAAAAAAAAAAAAAATCTGTAATTAAGCTTTGAAAGATCTCTATTTGCAGATAGAATCTTTGATGAAACCCTTGTTTTTGAAAGTAAATTGAGAAGTGAAGGTTTTGTAGCACTTAATTTGTAAAATTCTGAAGAGTTATAGAGAAAAATTTTGGACAATTTTGTCTAATATAAAAGGTTTGCCAGAGAAGTTTTTTTTTTTTTTATCTAGAAGAAGAAAAAAGATGATAGTCATAAAAACTTTTGGAGTACAATAGTCATTGCAGTTTTTAAAACTAGAAATGAAAATAATTTTTACATAACAGTAGATGATCTGAGTTTTCCATGTAGGATAGTATTTGAAGAAAGAATATTTTGACCAAAAATACTGGTCTCTTGAAAAGAAAAATTAAAGATGCCAAGAATTTCAAATTGGTTAACTATAAAATTCAGCTTTGAAGAAGATTGGAGATAATTTTGTGACAAAAAATTCTAAAATAGACCCTATTGAAACAAAGAAATTCTTCATAATAATATTATTGATGTCATATTAGGGAGCACTATAGCCACAAATTGATAATATATGTAAATATCTACCAAGATGCATAATTATATTTGTTATTTTCTAAAATTTGGACAATTCGTATAAATAAGTTGGTTACCATGCTTTGATGTATGTGAACCATGCAAGTTTTATTTTTGAAATAAAATTTAGTTGTGAAATCAAATTTTGAATAGGACTATTTCATGAGTAACTGATAAAAATAATTTTTATCTGCTAAGTAAATATTTTCATATCATAACTTTTATTTTTAAATTCAAAATCGCCCAAATTTTCATGAAAAAATAACTCACTATATATCAATTTTCAATGTATCTTTATTTTTACATTGATACAATGTTTTGGATCCTGATAAAATTCTTCATTCAGCTAAAAAGATGTATCTTAGTACAGTCTTAAACATCTCTAGATGGCTGCGAGGGAGATCTGGCTGGGACATCTGTCACCCTACTGATCGCCAGGGTTGATTCGGCTGATCTGGCTGGCTAGGTGGGTGTCCCCTTCCTCCTTCACCACTCCATGTGCATCCTTCCCGAAGCTGCACTCTTGGTTGAAGAAGACGACCATCCCCGAACAGAGGAGGACCAGTCTTCGGTCAAGGGTATACAAGTAGCTGCGCTCCCCTGCTAGAACCTCTAAACAAGTTCTCAAGGTCCATTTGTAGGAGAATGTAGGGTAGTCAAGCTTCCAAGACTCCAGACACATCCAAATGAGGCGCTGCATGTGACAGTCTGCCTTTTATTAAAAAAAAAAAAAAGTATCTCTAGAGAATCCATGGTCCTGAGCATCTCCTAAATCATAGGTGTTGATTATTTCTAATGATGAGGACAGAAGAGGTTGAATTAGTACCAGCTTTTTTTCTACAGAAACTCCAAGTATAATGGTGAAAGGCAGTATCATTCAAATGGCAAGAAAACAAAAGAAATCAGAGAAAGGATGACTCAGACTTCCAAAATGATGATGGAAGGGGGAGGTTTCTAGAATCAGGAGATGTTCAAACCAGCAAGGGCATTGATTGGGAACACATTTAGTTGATGTGTTATTTCTAACACAGTCTTTTATAAGTTGAAAACTGCCTATTTTACCAAACCAAGAGTACTTGGTTTTTACCAAAGTCTGATTACAGAGTACCTGCAAGATGCCCTCTCTTGGCACCCATATGACTTAGTGAAATTCCATCTATGGTTTTCACCTCTAGCTCTCAGTGGTCTGCATTACACTGTCTGCTTTATACCTTTAATTGTGCATTCATTCTTTGCTTTACCTTTGCCAGATAAAACAAAAAATGCAGAATAATGAGGGCTGAATAGTCCTTTTAAAAAGTGCTGAAAAGTGGGAAGATTTACACAGTGGGAAAAGTGAATAGGATAAAGGCTATGACCGAGGAGGGAGTGTGCACATTCAATTTTAGTAGAAAACTCCTCTCTTTTACCAGTTTTATTGCCATAGGAGAGCAACTCAGTGATGCCAGTTACTAATATTTTTTTAACTTCATAAATAGCAGCACCTGAGAACTCTGTAGTAAACCTTGGTTTATTTCTCTTATGTGCTAATGGCATTATTATTCTCATGCCAATAGATATGATTTTCTTGCACATCTGTTTCTCCCCAGAAAAAAAAATAAAACAAATCTATACATCATGTGACAAAGTAACCCATAAATTATGAGGTTTTTGTTGGCCACATATTGCATAGCTTATGTTATGCCTACCTGCATTTTAAATGTTCTCCTTTATAGATAGAGATAGTGGTCTATAAATGCATTATTAATGCAAAATATTTTCCCTGTTTTTATATACCTTGCCAGAGGTCACATAGAATTTAAAGGTTTGGGTTATTTCTGAGTCAGGAACTTCATACTTTTGGAAAAAAGCCAAATTTCTAATAGTTAATCATAACTTAGCAGAATAATTTATACACATTAAATGTTATCCAGTAAAGTCTCAGCTATTTAAAATTCTCCCTTCTCCCATGCATATAGGGCAAAATTTGAAGGATCTTTGTCAGCCATTCTTCTTAAAGATTGTTACTAACCATTCAAACCTTCTGCCCTTGTTGTCTTTTGGAAGTTAAGACATTTGTATTCTTTATGGCAGGGAGGAATAAAAGGTACAACTCTTTAAAATGAAAGCTCTTGATTATAGATGTTATATTACCTAAAATTAGGTGTTTACTGACCTCTTCAAGGTCTCTTAGGCTAATAAAAAAGTAAGATATTCTGACATAACAAACCTACAGTAATATCCAAAAGTGATGCTATGTGATATCACATGAGATTCACCAGGTAGAATCAGAGCAGAAATATCCTCCCCATGACTATCAAACTCTCAGCTATCATTGTGTAAATGTGAACATTGTGCTTCAGAATAGTCTAGTGACTTCTCTGGAATTAGTGTGAGGTCTCTAGTCTGGAAATGTTGACTGTTTTAAGGTCAGAGCTCCATTTTTATGGGCTTATTTGTATGCTTCCAAGAATACTTGTATCTAGTTTATGGCTGTATCATCAATGATTTAACCAGTAAACTGGTATTTGCAAAGTACAACATTATAAGAAATGAAGGGTATACAGAACTATTTGAACATGTTTGCCCTACTTTGAGGATAAAAAAAAACAACTCTGACACCATAACATTAAGAAAGTGTGGGTGAGTCATTAGATAGATAGATAGATAAATAGATATGAAACAAAAATAGCTTATTGACAAAAGATTTTTTTGAAGTAAAGAATTTGTAATACATATAATCTTCTGCTTCTCCTCCTCATTATTATTACTACTACTGTTATTATTATTAGGTACTAGGGATTGAACTCCAAAGCATTCTCACTTCAAGCTACACCGCCAGCCTTCTGCTTTTTTTTGTTTTGTTTTTTTAATTTTGAAACCTGGTCTTAAGTTGCTAAGTGTTTCCCTAAATTTCTGAGGCTAGCTTCAAGCCTGTGATTCTCCTGTCTCAGCCTCCCAAGTACTGGGATTATAGGCATTTACCACCCTGCCCATTTTATAATACTTTTATGTTAAGATTTTCATATACTATGAGAATTTTGTATTTTATGTGTGCTGGGAGGAGGGTAGAGGAGGACAGTAGAGTATGGAGAACAAGATTTAGGGATTAGACTGATCTGGATAAATATTTCTTCTGATTCAGAGCAATGTTATCTTTGAAAAAATTTCTCAATATTGTCTACATGGTTCTTATGAGGGTTAAATGGAATTAAAAATGTAAAACAGCACATCCTTGGACACATTTAGGTGATCAATATTGCTAATATCTCTTTTCTGCACTTTTTATAATGTAATTTGAACAAAACCCGCCAGTCATTTGTGATACATTTGTCAGAGCCCCATACTACTCAATCTAGACAGCAAGGAAGGAATGACACCGAACATCACTAGCATTGTGAATCTCGTGTTCTGTCATACTTTGTGATACTCATTACAACTCTGCTTAATTGTGGATGGAATGTAGCATTTTCAACTTGGGCAGGAAGATAATGACATCGTGTTCTAGAGAAATTTGGGACATGAGATGGAACCATCAATCTAGGGGCAACTTTCAGAGTTAAGAGTTGGGAGGGGCGCTGGAAAAAAAAATCCAAGATATATTCCCATGCCCGGCTTCCTAAACCTATTTACCTGTCTCTAAATTTCTCTTCCATCATTTCCCTTTGGCTTACATTATCATCATTCCCCACCTGGATTTTTGTCAGGAGGTGAAATTGATCCTCCTGCCATAGCCCTCCTCATCTTTCAACACATCATCCCTGATCTCCCCATAGTCATTTAAAAAACATGAACCAAACCTGATTCTGTACTGCATTTGTTGGGGTCAAGAACATCTTTGTGCCTTCAACATTGGGCACAGCCTTAGTTTTCAAAAAATGCTTGTTTGTGGATTCACTGCCTAAATTGTTACTGTTTGGTTCAAATAAAAAGTCCCGTGTTTCTCGGATTTAAATCAGAATAGGTGACCACAGCAAGAATGGACACCAGAGGGCACTGGGCAGGGATACTGAGTCTTTTTCCCTAATGTGATGTCTATTCCTCTGAGAAGCAGAAAGATAAAGAAAGGCAAATTATAAAATGTTAGAGCTGGAATGGATATGGGGCAATCCAAGAAGAAGAAAAGGAGGAGGAGGAAGGGGAGGAGAAGGAAGAAGAAAGAAGAAATAATAAGATCCCAGTAAGCCTTATGAACATGATGGGGATGTCCGGAAGCAGAGCTGGGTCTAGAGCCCAGTTATCTTACTTCACCATCCACTATTCATCTATCTTTTTTTCCTAAATAGGCAGACCTTCAACATGCCAAATTGGTCAGTTTGGTAGTTCTAACCTGGTGAATTATGTCAGCACCTAGAAAGAGTCTCCTGCTTTAATTTGAGTCTACACATGCACACGCACACGTACACACACACACACACACACACACACACACACACACACACACAGCTGAGGGCTGTAAAAGGCCTTTAACTCTATTCTTTCATATTTATCCCATTGGTATGCTCTAATGAAACGACCTGATCTTCTATTTATTTTTCTCTCATTCTACTTCTCTGCCTAAAAAAAAAAAAAGAAACATCAATATGACATATGGATGGATTCCAACATTAGCTAGTGCATATATTAGAGTTTTAAGTCACTTATTGTCCTAGCACACACCCTGAGGTTAAGAAAGAAAGAACATCCAGGACTAACAACCCTGATTGTTCTGGCAAAGTTGCCATTCAGTTCATGCTGGCACTGCTGGACTTTTCTTTTTTCTTCAGTATTACAACTTTATTTTTTTTAAAAAAAAGCTAACAGTTCAAGTAGCAACTTTTAAATGTTACTCTTCCATTCATCTTCTCCAGGTGACTTCTGCCTCCAGGTCTCTTGAGGGTTTTCCAGGTGGCACGGTGCCTGGAGATTGCTTATTCAGTTGTAGAGACAACTGTCAGTCTGGTAGTGAGTTCATTAGATCATTGATTATTCCTCACTTTATTATGTTTCGAGCAAGAAAGAGAGTCAGTCTTGGGAATATGAGTACATCACAACTTGGCCTTCTCATATCGAGAAAAAAAGACTTAAACATAACAGTTAAGAAACCAAATTACAACTGTGTATAATGGGGGATTTTAACAACTGCTCTGAGTTGGACCTACATGAGGATTCTGATTACTACTGCTCTAACTAAAATTCCTGTAAAGTATGATGGATGTTTTTTTCTAGGCAAGTACTGGAAGTCGGTGAGGATGGCGGCTGTGCCAAGGGGCTGTGCTCTGCCTGGAGCTCAGTTGCAAGAGGAGACGGAGACAGTGTCTGCTCTGGCCTCCTTGACGGTGGATGTGGAACAGCCCTTTGCTCAGGAAGACAGCAGGTGAGGGCATGTGGGAACCATGTGGGTGAGCAACATCTGGGTCATCTCTAAGGCTTGGGAGCCTCCTCTCTGGCTTTCCTCCACCTGAATCCTCCGCTCCCTCCACCTGTTTTCTCCCAAACCACAGATGCCACAACACATGGTTAAGGTTCTGGAGGAGTTAATCAACTCCTCCATTGTTTCATTCCTCATGGGAATCACAGACCTAGAGCATGTGGAACCAGAGGGGATGAGAGATGGTGAGAGAAAAATAAATCACTCTTGTTGGGTAATTTTGTGCAGATCATTCTGGAAAGAGCTGCGTGTAACTCTAACTTCTTTCCCTAGTAATTTCCACCTTCCCTGATATTGTTTCTCTTCCGCTCATCATTTGGAAATTTTTGATATAACAAAGGGAAAGTTGTGATAAGAAGCTGGAGGTGATGCTGGATAGCAAGTGGCCAAAATGCACACATTGTCTTCCATGGCGGTCCCTGAGGTCCAAAACCTGAGTGAAGAGGGAAATTGCCCTTCAGAAGGCAAGAGTGTGTGCAAAGGTCTGTGTGGACTCGAGTCTTGCTTGGTTCACATTCTAGGAAAAAATTGGTCTCCATCTTTGTATGAATATAGCTTTCTGGGTGAGTTGGGGATTTGAGGTTAACCCAAGATTGAGTTTGCCTCTTCTCTTTTTAAGAAATCTTTGTCCATTTGTGCATTTTGGTGCTCACCATCCTCTTCTAGGAAAGATACTACTTTCAAAACTCCTTAAAGTCTACTGTGACCAAAGCCACCCCCAGTGCACATTAACATAAGTGCTTTCTACAGCTGACTTCAAGGTCACATGGCCTCGATGTCAAAGTGAGCCAGGTGAGGCTTTGCTAAAAAGCTCTGCCAACTTGCACTCTTAAATTGCTTCTGAGAAGGAAATCAGACTCCTTCCATCAATAACATCACCATTAATTACACAGATTCTGCTACTAGTGCACAGGTTGGCAATTTTCCCAAGAATGCACAAATTTGAACAGTTCTAGCTTTCTTGCTTTTACTGGATGTTCAGAGTTTAATGGATTTAACATCTTGTTTTGGCCAAGAGTAGGAGATAAACTGAACAAGATTTCACTTTTACTCAACTATTTTCTCTTACTATGACCACTTAAAGAGCAGATTATCATGAGGGAAAACCTTGTATACTTCTTGAAATAGAAGGCATCTTCTTATGATATTTGGAGCATAAAGGAAAACCTGTTTTATATCTTTGATAATGTGAACTAACCCCTGCTGTTCCCAGCTAAGAACTGAACCAAGTTCATAATCCAAAGGTGTTGCAATTATTCCCAAGGCCAAAAACAGTTAGTTGTCTGTCATCTGAGGGCTGTAAAACTGAGGAAACTAACATCTGTTACTGTTGGATATAAAAGGAACATGGCTGCTCTTTAGAATTTGTTTAATATAGAAAAGTGAGGCTAAATTCCACTCTGATGGAAGTGAATTGTTAGTAAACTTGCCATTAAATTTCAAAGCTTATAATAATTAAAAAGGTAAGTGATGGTATGAGACCTAAGGAATACAAAAATCTCAGCACTTTGACAGGAATCGGCCCTATAAGCAGACTCATTCATCCTCAGGTAAATAGGGTGCTTGGATCCTGATAATCTATAGTAATTAGCCCTGACTCAGTCCATAGTGACTTTGCCTGATGGTAGTGAGAGAATATATAAGCTAATGTCCTGAGGCACAGGAAAGCAAAGTTTGTTGCCTGGTTTCATATTTCATTTATTAGTTTAATATAGATTGTATCTGTTATGATTGATATTTCTTGCAGGGAAAAAAACAATGGTTTTGCTTGAATTTTTTTCTGTGGCCTTAAACTTCCTTAAAAAAAAACAGAGGAAAAGAAAAACTCTTCTTCAACTTGCTTTTGCATTTCAATTGAACCATGCATGAATTTCATGAGAGAGAGAGAAAGAGACTTTGAAAGTCACAGCACACTTGCTCTTTCCAGGAGAATAGGGTCAGAATTGGCCCCCTTCTCAATGGGGAAAGGTGATTGTCAAAGTAAGATAAAAAGGCAGAAATGTTCTTGGTTTTTTGTTATGAAGGCAATACTATAAGCACACAGGAAATTGAAAAATTAGAAAAATCAGAGCCCTAAATAGATGGAAAAGAGCGAAGGCAGGAGTCTTTTTATAGGAAATTCTTGCCAGTTATTTTGGAGGATATATTGGTGTTTGGAGTGAGATGACTCATTTCATACTAAGATTTTGGGTAAAGCAGCTCTTTTCCTGGCCAACTCATATCTGACTCATTTACCACTAGTGAATAAGGGATAAAATGCTCCTGGCTAAGAACCATAGTATGTATTTTTTGTTCATTTTTCTTGAATGGGGGAGGGTGACAACACTGCAAAAAAGTCATTTTGTTTTTATACCTATGTGGATGGTGCTTGAAGAATAAATTATTAGAAAAAAGCTGACATATGGGGATTCATTTGGGGGAATAGCTAATTGATACATAGCTCTCAAACGTAATTTTTCGGTGGCAAAAGACAAGTAGAAAAGAAGTCATTAGTGAGTTAGAAAACATGAAAAACAAAAGCAAAATTACCTCTGAGTCGGCCTAAGTTATATATTTGAAGAAAATTAGATTGGCCTGTTCATATCCTATATGGCGTATTGCTTAGAAGTAAAAGCTATGATATTGTTTCATTTTCTTGTTTACTAGGAAAAAGTACCTTTCAAAGATTTGTAGTCTTCATTTGTTAGATATCTATTTCAAAACACTTTTATTGGAAAGGTCAGTACAACGCTTAGATTTATTCTTGGATACCAAGGCAGGCTCCGCTGAAGATCAAGGAATGTTCTCTCTGGCAATCAAAACTTCAGAATGATCAGCTAGTAAGTGTTTAGAAATACATCTACACTCTAGAATTTCTGTGTCTTTTTTTAGCTCAAAGCAAAAACTGAAAGTTAGATTTTTATATATCAGTTTGACCTACTGATGATAGTGTAAATCCTGTTAGATTTTCTTAATATAGTCTGATATGGTTGTTTATTGAATCACTTAACTTTCCACTTTTGTCAATTCTTCTCATGAAAGATGATTTCAAGTCATTATATAATACTTTTTTTTTTTTTTTTTTTTTGCGGTACTGGAGATGAAACCCAGGGGCATTCTACCTTCTAGCTACACCTCCAGCCCTATTTTTTATTTTTTATTTTGAAACAGGGTCTCACTATGTTGTGGAGGGCCTCACTAAGTAGCTGAGGCTGTCAGCAAACGACGGTCCTCCGGTCTCAGCCTCCTGAATGCTAGGATTAAAAGCGAGTACCACCACACCTAGCTATAGCACAGAATTTTAAGAAAATGTACAACTTCACATCTTGCTACTTTGTTTTCTGAGTAGTTATCTTTTCGTGAGCATGAAAGTATAGCAATAATACTAAGGAAAAAAAAACAAGTATCATCTTCCTTAGTTCTGAGTGACCTATCAATAGCTCCTAGAACATTGATAACTTAATTGTCTGGAATCTGGTCTATATACAGAAATATGTATATATTTATGTAAGTAATGTTTATATATCATAAACTATAAAGCAAAGAATAGGAAACATTTTCTGTAAAATACTAGATAGTAAATAGTTTAGAATTGGCAAGTCTTTTTTAATAATAACACAGGGATCATTGTTTCTTCATTGTTATACGAGGGGTTTAGTTTCTTGTTTACTGAGCTTGGTTTTTTTCTATCATGTACTTGCATAGTGTCTCTGTCAACATTCTCAGTGATGTAATCCAGAACAAATGACCAGACAATTTAGGAGAAGCGATATTTATTTGCTCAACGTTTTTGGAGATTTTGGAGTTTAGTCCATGTGAGTCCGGGGATCATGGAGTTCGGGGCATGGCAGCTGGAACCAGAGAAAAGGAGAGAGAGCAAGATCTCTGCTCTCACATCCTGGAGGCCTGAAGCAAGAGAAAGCAAGCATACAAGCAAGGGGGTTCAAAGACACGAGAACCCATCAGCCTCAGTTACCACCCACTAAATGCATTTCAATGGATTTACCTACTGATGAGATTACAACCCTCAGGATTTAATTAAATTCACTCTGAACATTAATACATTAGTTCTTCAGGGGACATTATCTAGTTGTAACACATAGGAAAGTTTTTTATGGTGTATGGCCATCTTCACATATTTGTAAGTAAAAATTTATAGCAGAAAGGCATTCCTTCAGATGAAAGGCTGTTTTCTGTCTGTTACTATTAATATTGAAGACAAAATTCCTGCCTTGAGCATCATCACAGTGCTTAACCATATAGTTTAAATATTTCTCAAATAGAAAAGTGTTATCTTCAGTAATGTATTTTTCTTCAAAGATCAAGGGCATAAGCCTATTGTCTATTAAATGTCATAGAATCATACTTAAGAAAACCTTTAAAGTGAACCAAAATGATACTACAAAGAATGTAATTAGGCTGAATACTTAAAGCAAATTGTATAATTTTAACAAAGCTGAAGAGCTAGAATTCCTTATTTTCTATACTATTTTCAAATAAAAGAAAATAGCTGAAAAAAAGAAATATAGACCATTAGTGCAATTCATATCCAGTATACTTAGACATATTTCTTTTTTTCTTTTTCTTTTTTTTTTTTTTTTCAGGTCTGGGGATGGAACCCAGGGGCATGTGAACTCTGAGCTACACCTCCTGCCCTATTTTTTTTTTTTTTAATTCGGGTCTGGAGGTGGAACCCAGGGGCATTCGGCCTCCGAGCTACACCCCCTGCCCTATTTTTTATTCTTTTTTATTTTGAAATCGGGTCTCACTGAGTTGCAGAGGGCATCACTAAGTAGCTGAGGCTGTCCGCGAACCAGGATCCTCCATTCTCAGCCTCCGGAATCCTGGGATTATAAGCGTGCGCCACCACGCCCAGCTAATATTTCTTTGTTCAAATAATGCAAGTTTCTGATTCTTGCTAAGTTGCTAAGGCTGGCCTCAGACTTGCAATTCTCTTGACTCAGGCTCCCAAATATTGAGATGATAGTCATGTGCCACCATGCTGGTCCCAACGTAAATTTTATCTTTAATTTTCTCCCAGTGTCAAAAATCCTTAGTTAATAGTAGACTGAGACTTGGAAGCCCCTGTTGAAAGGAAAAGCAATCTGTCTTCGATCATCTTCTTTATTCTCCTCTTCCCAGGACTATCATTTTATCTCTGTTTTTAGTGCCTAGCAGAGTCTTGGGACATGTGTGAAGTTTGATTTAGTATACTAGAGAATAAATTCAATGTGTATTTAGGGTTAAGTTTTTTGTTCTTTATAAAATAGCATTTAGTTTGCAAAAACACATACAAAGCTAAATGGAACCATCAGTAATGAGATGTGTGATGAATTTGGCTTCCTGTTTCATGTTGGCCTCCACTACAGAGGAAAATGGAGCTGGACTCTACAGTGAGCTGGCCTCTGCTTTCCACTTTGGTTAACTGTGTGCTTGAGGGCAAGTCACTTAAGCTTCCTAAACTTTACTTTCTTAATTTTTAAAACACACGGAAACTTTCATAGGGTTATGATGATGAAATGAGATACAATACCTGACTCATGGGATGCAGTTAAAAAGGTTGGTTTTTATTATTATTATAATCATTTTTTCTTCCTTAATTTGCTCTGTTTTTATTCCCCTAATGTGTTATGCATGACTTATGTTGTATAAAAAAAATAAAGGCAGTGCCTGGGCATCCAGACAATTAACTGTTCTTGGTTAAGTAAATAATGGAGTCATTAAAAGTATGAGATCAACAAACTATCACTAAGTCATAAATTAATCCAGTTAAATAATCCATGGTTAGCTAACATAACTCAAAACCTTAAAACTCAAAAAAAATTCTCAATGCTCTGTAGACAGTAAACAAATATTAATGAAATGGATAGAAGAATCCATCAGAAGATAAAACATTGTTAAAAGGGTAACAAGATTTTGGAATAGTACCTGAACTCCTACTTACCTCCTCCTATTTACTGTGTCTTCTGACAGAATAAGTGTTATTTTTAATAAAAATTTTTTAAATGTATAATTTATATTTTTCATAGTGCAAGTTGACAATGTCCTTTTTCAAATAATGTTGATTAACTAGACTTCATGGTACTCTTCTCTCATGAAGATGATTTTCCCAAACTGCGCGAGGTGTACATGCCTATAATCAAAGTAATTGGGAGGATGTCAGAAGGATTGCAAGTTCTAGGCCAGCCTCAGCATTTTAGTAAGACTCTCAGCAATTTAGCGAGTCCTGCTTAAAAATAAAAGGAACTGCGTGGGGCGTGGTGGCGCATGCTTGTAATCCCCACGCTTGGGAGGCAGAGACAGGAGGATCTTGCAAGTTCGAAGCCAGCCACGCATGCTGGCTTAGGAAACCCTGTTTCCAAATTTAAAAAATGTAAAAATAGGTCTGGAAGTGTAGCCCGGAGGTAGAAGAGCTTCCAGGAATCCCAGTACCACCAAAATAAATAAATAAATAAATAAATAAATAAATAAATAAATAAATAGAACTGGGGGTGTATCTTGAAGATAGAATGCCCCTAGGTTTAATCCCCAGCAGATAAAGAAAAAAAAATGGGATGGTTTGCTAGGAGAAACATACTAAAAGGGAGGGGCACAAATATATGTTTGGATGGCGAAAGAACTGTATTTAAGGGCAGAAAAAAGCATATACACAATGCTAGGAGATTACAGGACTGTCCTCCAACATGCAGAACAAAGAGGAAGAACAAGCTAGAACATCAGGCCCATTCACGCTGGAAACACTTTCTGATTATACCTTGTAGTTTTCAAAATATTCACATACTTTGGGATTTTACTTGTTCTCTACCGCTTCTGTATTATTTTTTTTTTAATCCTAAAAATGGAATGGCTTAAATCAACAGAAAGGCTCTATGGACCGGAAGTCTGACACAGGTCTCACTGGCTGAACACAAGGTGTTGGCAGGCTGTATTCCCTTCTGGAGACTCTAGGGAAAATCTGTTTCCTTGCCTTTTCTAGCTTCCAAAGGCTGCTTACATTCCTTGACTCCTGAACCCGTCTTCCCCACATCTCTTCAAAGTCAGCAGCCCCACACCTCTCTTTGCTTTATCCATGAGGTCTCACTGACTACAGAAAAGAAAGGGTTTCTGCTATCAAGGGCTCTTGTGATTAGATTGGACTCACCAGGATAACTTAGGATCATTTCCTCACCTGAAGGACTTTGCTCACATCTGCAAAGTCAGTTTTAGCATGCGAGGTTAACATAGTCACAGGTTCCAAAGATTAGACATGGATACCCTTGCGAGCTTTGTTCCTTGACAGAATCCATACACAAGTGAATATAATAAACGGCAAGTTCCTTGATAAGACTGAGATGACAACCTGCAGAATTTTAAAAGACTTTACATAGACTAAGGACAAGGAACAAACCAGAGCCGGCGACAGCTGAGCCAGGGATTATGAGCTATAATCTACAACTGATGATGTAGAACTTTACCTAGTAAGTAAGAAAGCAGCCAAGATAGACAATAACTTGAGCACACTATCATTTCCCTTCTACTTTTACTGCCAAGACTCTTCCAAACGACCTTCAGCCTTCATCCAAGTGCATGTAGTACTTACTTTCCTGCCTTGTTCCATACCCATTGCTAACTCCTAATTCTTAAAAAACAAACAAACAAAAAAACAGTAAGCAGAAAGCTCTTAAAAAACAAAACAAGAGCAGGGCACGGTGGCGCAGGCCTGTAATCCCAGTACTTGGGAGGCTGAGGTGGGAGGATCACAGGTTTGTGGCTAGCCTCCGCAACTTAGCAAGACCCTGTTTCCAAATAAAATAGAGCTGCAGGTTTAGCTCAGAGGTAGAATTCCCTTTGGTTTAATCCCCAGCACCACACACACACACACACACACACACACACACACGCACACGCACACACACACGCACACGCACACACACACGCACGCACACGCACAGAGGCAACTGGAAAACAAATCCTATCATGACTCTTCAGTGCCCTTTATTTGCATTAATATAAAGACCATTATCCTTTACAGGTCTCACAAGTGATCTAGAATTATACTCTTACCTACATTTCATGCCTTATCTCCAACATATTTCCTCTTTACTTTCCATCTGTGTTCCAACAACAATGACCTTGTTTAGGTTTTTGTAACTGAGGTATACCTTACATACTAATACGCGCAAATCCTAAGATTGATACCTATACCACAGTCATATAAACACCATTAGAGCAAAACTGAAAATGTTTTCATCACCCCAGAAATTTGGCTCCAGCCCCTTTCCAGTCCGCTCCACGCCCTCCATTCATCTTGCTTGTTCTTGAATTTCATTTAAATGAAATCATGCACCTCATACTGGGTTTTAATCTGGCTTTCTTCACTCCACTAAGCATAATATTTTTGACATCCATCTATTTCATCAACAATCAGTGGCTTGCTCATTTGTATTACTGTTCGTTATGCCAGTTTATTAACATATACTAATTTGTTTATCCACTTACCTGAGGGTGGGCCTTGGGCTTGTTTCCAATTCGGAGCTATTATGAATAAAGCTGCTTTGGTTTTTTTTATTATTGTGGTATAAAACACATAAAATTTGCTACTTAAAAATGGTTGTTTTAAAGTGTGTGGTATGGAAGCGTTAACTATATACACGCTCTTGTGCAATAGATCGCTAGAACTTCCTCTGGCTAAACTGAAATTCTATAGTCATTGAACAAATCTTCCCCTCTTTTCCTTTGCCCCCACTCCCTGGTAACTACCTTTCTTCTTTATGCTCCTAAAAAAAATTGACTACTTTAGATGCCTCGTGTAAGAGTACACACGCAGTATTTGTCTTTTTGTGACTGGCTTACTTCACTTAGCATAATGTCCTGAAGGTTCATCCATTTTATGGCAGGGGACAAGTTTTTCTTCTCTTTAAGGCTGAGTAATATTCCAATGTATGCCACATTTTTATTGTCCAATCATCTGCCCCTGAAAATATGCTTCTGCATCTTGGACATTGTGAATAATGCTGTACTTAACATTAGTGTATAGATATCTCTTTAAGATTCTGTTTTTAGTCGGGTGTGGTGGCGCATGCTTGTAATCTCAGCATTCAGGAAGCTCAGAGGAGAGGATCACAGTTCAAGCACAGCCTCAGCTTCTTAGTGAGGCCATCTGCTTCAAAATAAAGAATAAAAAATACGGCAGGAAGTGTAGATCAGAGGTAGAATGCCCCTGGGTTCCATCCCCAGACCCTCAAAAAAAAAATTCCGTTTTTAGTCCTTATGGATATAAGAAGTGAGATTTTGAGTCACATAACAGTTTTATTTTTAATATTTTGAGAATCTTGTCTCCATCAAATTTTTGTACAAGGTTTAAGTGTCTGTGTGTGTATACGTAGCTCTCAGTTTACTTGGACATATAGGTAGGAGTGGGATTGCTGGGTATAGGAAAGAAAACAAACAAAAAAGCGAAAAAGAATCAGTGAAAAGATCAGAAAGTGAACTATGATGCCCAGGGTAAGTAATTGCATCATTCAGTATAGACATTTGGCTTAGCATTTTTGTTCCTAGGACTAAACCAAGGGCATAAGAAGTTCACTCCAGCCTTGTTCATAATTGGTATAGTACTAGTCAATCTCCATGCCCATTACTAGAAAAATGAATGATTAAAATGTGCTGAATGGCCGGGCATGGTGGTGCACGCTTGTAATCCCCACGCTTGGGAGCCAGAGACAGGAGGATCGCGCAGGTTCGAAGCCAGCTGCGCTGGCGTAAGAGAACCTGTTTCAAAAATATAAAATAGGTCTGGGAGTGTAGCCCGGAGGTAGATGGGCTTCCAGGAACCCCAGTACCACCAAAACAAACAAAATAATAATAAAAATAAAATAAAATAAAATAAAAATAATAAAAAACAAAAAAAATGTGCTGAATGCATACCACTGGGATGCCACATAGTAGCTATTAGCTACAGTATAGATAACACAAATGTATAGCTCTCATAAATATAGTAAATAAAAATAAACAGTATGTATGTGTATAAAAATAAAATTTACATACAATAAAAATACATGCTCACAAAGTTTAATATGTAACTTTAAACAATGTGAATAATGTTTGCAAAAAGCATTAGATTTCTTGCCGTTGAGAGGAAAGAATAAGATACAGGGATTAAATAAAATAAATAAAACAAAATTCTTACTAAATAATATGATATAAATTTAAAATATTTTTAAAGTCATAAACACTGAAGTATCAATTTAAGAGAAAGCACAGAATTTAATTTTATGCTATAGCTTATCTCAAGTGAAATCCTTTCTTGCTTGCATTTTTACTTTTGTAAATTATTTTAACCTGTGCTTGCTGGACTGACTGGATCCTTCCCTAGTACTATAGCTAATCTTTGCCCTTCACAGAGGGAGAACTATCAGTGTTCACTGTGAAGCTGGCTTCCCTTGGTGAAAGTTTATGTCTTTCAGCCAGACGTGGGGGTGCACACTTATAATCCCAGCATTGGGGAGGCTGAAACAGGAGGATCCGGTTCGCGGCCAGCCTCAGCTAATTAGTGAGGCCCTTTGCAACTCAGTGAGACCCATTTTCAAAATAAAGAATAAAAAATAAGGCAGAGGGTGAAGTTTGGAGGAAGAATGCCCCTGAGTTACATCCCCAGTACCGCAAAAAATAAATGAATAAATAAATAAATAAATAAATAAATAAATAAATAAAAAGTTTATGCCTTCAATTTGCAAAAGTGTGTACCAGAATTGATCTTTGGTTGGCTCACTTTATTTCTAGTCAGCTCTGAGCATACCATCTCCCACTCACTGCTTGCAAGTGGACTTAAATTCAAAGAAGCAAAGATTGCATGTCTTCCCTTTCCCCTCTCCTTTGCCATGGCTGTGTTTTTGTTAATCAAAGAACACAGGACACATGTCTATGGATGATCTAAGTGGGAGCCGCCACATTGCCAGAGCTCTGCTTCTCACTTTTTTTCCCCAAAACAGTCATTAAAGGGGCATCATTCACTAACTCACTTTCTAAGTGTTTCCAAAAAATTTTGCAGACATATACAATAGTCACCTGGGATAAGGGATAAGTAAAGGTAATTCCCCTGTACTGAGAACTGAGGATAAGAGACAGGAGATACTACAAATTATTATTATTAATATATTATATTATTTTTTTTCAGGTCTGGGGATGAAACCCAGGGGCATTCTAACTCTGAGCTACACCCTCTGCCCTATTTTTTATTCTTTATTTTGAAACAGGGTCTTAGTAAGTTGCAGAGGGCCTCACTTAGTAGCTGAGGCTGTCTGCAAACTGGGATCCTCTGGTCTCAGCCTCCAGAATGCTGAGATTACAAGCATGTGCCACCACGCCCGGCTTACTACAAATTATTTCAAAGATAGATACAAAAAATACAATTATTTTTTATAATTGTTTAGCACTTTACAGTTTATAAATATTTTTCCTTACATTAATTCATGGATTACCACAAACCTGAAGGCAAGTTGGAGATTATGATTTGTGTTTTGAGAAGAAAATTGAGAACCTAGAGCCACTGGCTTGTTCATAGTTAAATTTTGGAAAGTGACAGAGCTGGGACTTGAACACAGGACATTAACTTTGAAATCTAGGGTATTTCCAACTTGCCACATACCAATGCATCTGTGCTGCAAGACACAGAGAACTAGTCAACTGTGTGTCTGTAGTGTGATTCAGTAGAAGGTAAGAAGTGGTAAATAAACTATTTTTATAAAAGAAGTTAGTAGAAAATTATTTCTAAAAAGAACAGGGACAGTATGTTTCTGATAGAAAATTTTATGTTGTATCTGCAAGTCTCCATGTTTCAACAGGAGAGGCTTAGTTTTTGGCCAGTGAGTTAGTTACCATGCAAACATACTGTTCACATCCTCAATGTCTGCACTGGACCTATGGTGCACACATAGGTCCTCAACCAAATTAAGATGGACAACCTTTACATCTGTAACCCCTGTGATGTTTCAGAAACACCACTCTCTTTGGTATTCTAGCCATACTTTATCGTGCAGGAAAATCTTCCCCCTGTAGCTTTGGGTTAGATATAGGACAGTTTGGTTTTACTTAGAACACTCAGTTTGAGGATTCTACAATTTTTTTTCACATTTTCTGAGATGTAACAAGTATGAATAATTATGTGTTAATTAGTTTCAAAAATTAAAATGGTCTCCTAACTATAACATTTTTTCTTTTTGGAATGCTGATCTGTTTGCATAGAAAATACTTTAATTAATCATGACTCATTTAGATAGCTTTAATCTTGGTATAAGTATTTACACCAAGTCTAAGCACTTTCTCACAACCTCTGTATCCTGAACATTCTTGGACCGGCTATAACTTCCTAACAAATGATTTTTTAAAGTATTCCTCATGGAGTCTTTTAGAATTTTTTCTTTTTGGTAACATTAAATAATGAATACCTAATGCTTTCCATTCTTTATTTTTAAGGGATATGTTAAAATCTTTTTTATTACCACTCCATGGATATATTTCAGTGTTTTAAATATATTACAAAAATACTAAGCTAAAATGGCAACTACTTTATTTAAAGATGCATTAAATCTTTGTATTTTTTCCTTATAAATGTACAAAATAATATGGCTAATTAATTCATTTGTCTTCATAAACAGCTGAGTTTCAAAATAGCACTATTTTCCTAAAATGAAAGTGGTACATAATACAAGGCTGGCAGGAAAATAAACAATAGGAAGAAGTAAATGAAAACCACTTAACTATTATTCTACCACCTGGCGAGAACTAGCGTGCAAAATACTGCGCTTCCTTCTGGCAGCACACTCATAATACTGGCTGTGTGCTACTCAACATGATTTTTTGCAGATAAATCGATAATGAAGCGACAGATTCAAAGTGCTAAGTAACTACGGTCTCATAGTGTTTGTTGTTTACACGTCCTTCTTTATTTTTTTACTCTTCATTAAATCTATCAAAAACATCTTTTTCCTCATGAGTTACGCCTGCAACTGTGGCTTCACAGAAGTGTGGTTACAACATTAGCGGTATGACATTTGCAAATCTCAGGGTTGAGACCCAAAGTTAGTTCTCCCGGCATCTCAAATCCCAGCGATCCAACTTCCCATGACAATCCAACTACCCCATATATTTGGATTCTTGCTGCAATTTGTTCTTTTGACTAAATTAAAAATCATTCTCAGAGTTTGCCTTAGAACACTCTCAAAGTGTTACTAAATTAAGGTTAAATCTGAAGTATAAATTTTCAAGCAATTAGTTTTGGTTTTGCCCGAGCAGAACACCCCACAGATGATGCCGAATAAAAACTATTTACACACTACCATAGTGCATTTCTTATAAAATGTTGGGCCTGTAGCAGTGATTTGCTAATCAAATTCAGAATTTGATTTGAAATGCCTGCGGCAGGCAGCCAACCCAGTTATGAAAGAACAGAAGCAAACCCCAGAGCCCTGGTGAGTCTCCTTCAGAAGCTAGCTGGGTCCTTCGCTCTCCTTACAAGTTGGTTCCATAGGAAATCACCGCAATTGCTCCTAAAATAAAATATCGCAGTTATTTTTTTCAATAAATGATTGCACCGTCCTAGACACAAAACATGTACATCTTGGAATCTAGAGTTATAAAATATTCTGACATGTTTTAATATAAACAGGAACGTTTTCAATGATTGCTTGGATCTAAAATGTTTTTCCACTTGACATTTGTTTATACTTCCTAGGAAAGAAACTCTATTTATGGATAACTGAATAACACAAATAAACATCAGAGAGAGCTGAAAAATCAGCTTTGATTATGCATGAAAACCTACAATGTCATTGTGTACTCGTACGCCGTCTTCTGATTGCCTGTTTATTTTTACAGAGCTGCTGGTGAGCCCATGGAAGAGGAGCCAGCCTTGTGAAGTGCCAAGCCTCCCCCACTGTTTCCTGTGTGTGACATCATTGTGTACCCCCCACCCCAGCACCCTCAGACATGTCTTGTCTGCTGCCTGGGTGGCACAGATTCGATGGAACATAAACACCGGGCACAGAATTCTGAACAGCAGCTCCACTTGTTCTTTGGATGGACTTGAAAGGGCATTAAAGATTCCTGAAATGTAACTGCTGTGATTCTAAAGTTACAGTAAACCACGTTGGGAAGAGCTGCTTCCAGCGGGCTTTTATTATGCTAGGTGACCCACTCCCAGACATAGAGTATGAACCAGAAACATCCAGTCCGGCACCAGATATTGTTCATTTCAGAAGCTGTGACAGGCCAGCAAACTTTAGGGCAAAACCAGAGACATACTCATTCCTAACATTCTGATCAGTTTTTCATCGGGTAACTTTTTGTCTAACAGTCTAAAATTGTTTACAGGATTTGCTTTCAGCTACGAATGGATAGCAATTCCAGACAGATCGGAATAGGTTCTTTTTTTCCTTTTCTCTTTTTGCTTTGTTTTGGTTTTGTTTTTAGCTTTGTTTTGTTTTGTTTTGTTTGCCTTTGTTTTAACACATGGTTTGACTCTTCCTAGTCAGAGTCAAATATGGAAAAATTGGAGTGAGGCTTTTTTCAGTGGAATTAATCGCACTGCATCTTAAAGTCCAAATGCTAACGGAACCTCACGCACTGTATGTAATGGTGCAATATTTTAGGCCTTTTATTTTATTTTATTTTATTTTGCGGGTCTAGAGATGGAACCCAGGGGCATTTGACCTCCGAGCTACACCCCCTGCCCTATTTTTTATTCTTTATTTTGAAACCGGGTCTCACTGAGTTGCAGAGGGCCTCACTAAGTAGCTGAGGCTGTCTGTGAACCGCGAGCCTCCAGGTCTCAGCCTCCCGAATGCTGGGATTACAAGCATGCGCCACCACGCCCGGCTTTATTTTAGGCCTTTAAAAAAAAAAAAAAATTACCCTACTTCCCTGACGTCTGCTTGTGCCCTCGCACAAGGCAGCTGGCCCTTGTGCCGGGAGATAAGGTCTCCTTGTCCTGCACTGCCTTGTCTCGATGACAGTCACTCTGAAGGTGTGTTCCTCAGAAGACTTGCAGTATCTGAAAAGCATATAACTGTTCAAAGATCGTCTTAATTTGTTCCAAATCTATGGAGAACCTCCTCTCTCCCCCCCCTTTTTCCCCCTCAATTGCTTCTTTTTTCTTACCTTTCATCCTTCCTCCCTTTCGAAGCACTGAAGGTTACTCTTCCTACCATATCTCCTAGTACTCAAGGGCTTTGAGTGTTTATTTTGTTTACTTTCAAGGTTAACATTATTGCTTTATCCAATTATATTTCTCTAGCTGTGAAACCATTGAGGTGAATATGGCTTAAGCTGTGTCACTGAAGTTTCTAGATCTGGGCAGTATGTTAATGACGAAATTGCTTATCTGAAGTCACCTTGATTTGAGTTAACCTAGAAGTCCTACCTTCATGTGAAAACAAACACAAAACTGAGCCTTTGCACATGTTGCCTTTGTGGCCAAGGTTAGAAATAAAGGACCTTTATTTCTGAGATGAAAAGCAACTTCCTACATATAATATAAGCAGGTTATCCCCGACCTACGAAAATCCTATTTCAATATATAACTCAAACACCTAAAGACAAAGAGGTAGAAGACCTTGCATATTTAATAACTGACAATGCTTTTGAAGGAGTTGGTGTTTCTTTTTATATATTTTCCTAACTCAAGGGATATATTAAAGCCATAAGTGAAGATTGTCATGCTTTTATTCAGAAATCTGAAAGAAACCTTAATTAAAACAAGGTTTTAGAAAAGGCCATGATATGAAAGATATGAAACAATGTGGTTTTAGTTAGAGAGGACGCTAACCTGTAAATGAAAGATGAAAGACTTCACTCAAGTAGAATTATATAACTCCCTTTTGTTAAACAGTCAGACCGTATTTTCATGCATTGGTTTTTTTTTTAGGATTACCATTTTAATTTTAAAGACTTTTATTTCATATACAAAAATGGCTCAATACTTGGTTTAACATCTTAGAAATTTGAGACACCCTTTGAAATAGGAAATCTGAAATGGAATGTAACTCAGTATTAGGTAAAAATTACTCTCGTTGTATAAGAGTAAGGTCAATCTAGACCCATAATAGGAATGAAATTTTTGTACATTTTATTTTCTTGGTATTTGCAGAAAAATGCATCCCAATCATATAGGTTAGGTCATCATTTTGTAGTAATTACTTGAATAAAATCACTTAAAACCAGTAGAGCCAAAGGTCTTAAAAATAACATCTTTTACTGTTTGTTTGTTTTTGTTTGGGTTTTTTTTTTTTTTTTTTTTAGGTACTGGGGTTCCTGGAAACTCTTCTACTTCTGGGCTACACTCCCAGACCTATTTTTATACTTTTTTATTTGGAAACAGGGTCTCTTAAGCCAGCGCTGCTGTCCTGTCTCCGCCTCCCAAGCACGGGGATTACAAGCGTGTGCCACCACGCCCGGCAATATCTTTTATTTTTAAAATAAAAAATAGCATATTTTATTATTATTATTATTATTATTATTATTAATTATTTTGTGGTACTGAGGTTCCTGGAAGCCCTTCTACTTCTGGGCTACACTCCCAGACCTATTTTTACATTTTTATTTGGAAACAGGGTCTCCTGAACCAGGGCACGCGGCTGGCTTCGAACCTGCGCGATCGTCCTATCTCGGCCTCCCAAGCGCGGGGATTATAAGCGTGCACCACCACGCCCAGCTAAAATAGCATATTTTAGTTATAAGCATAATTATGAAGTTTTAAAATCAACTTCATAATTATGAATTCCTATTATTACTTTTTTGCCTTCCCAAATACTGTTTAGATGTTGAATAAAGGAAACGCAGTGTAGCACATACTAATTTTCTGATGTTTCCTATAACAACTTAGCCACATATTTGTGTTGAGCCACCAATCTGAAAAAGCCGATTCCCTAGGCCATCCTCATGGTAGTATAGACATGGAACATGACATTAGTGAGCTAATTGCACATCCTTTGTTCTGCTGTACTCAACTGGTTGCAGTTAGGATTATTGAGACACTGAGAAAGGCAGATAAACTGTGGAGACGAGTAATTCAGGTGCTGGTAGTTGAAAGGACAGAATGCCAGCACTTTCTCATTGGACCTTTACAAGATGGAATGTGCCCCTGAGGGACAGAATAGAGCCTTTTTTTAAAAATTATTTTTGCAGTACTGGGAATGGAACTCAGGGGCACTCTACCTCTGAGCTACACCCCCCAGCTTTATTTTTTATTCTTTATTTTGAAACAGGGTTTCAATGAGTTGCAAAGAGCCTCACTAAGTAGCTGAGGCTGTCAGGGAACCATGATCCTCCTGTCTCAGCCTCCTGAATGATGGGATTACAAGTGAGAGCACCATGCCCAGCCAGAATGGTGCCTTTCAAGAATATCAGCACTTCTTTTGAAAGAGATGAGCACTTTTTGAACAGCCAGTTTTACATAGTATAGTTTCTTCACTTACACATTTACTTTTTTTTTTTTTTTTTTGCGGTACTAGGGATGGAACCCAGGGGCATTCTACCTCTGAGCTACACCCCCAGCCTTCTTTTTTAGTCTGTTTGTTTGTTTGTTTGTTTGTTTGTTTTTTTATTTTATGGTAGCAGGGATGGAACCTAGGAGCACTGTACCTACAAGCTATACCCCCAGCCCTTTTGTTTTTAGCCTCTTTATTTTTGAAACAGTCTCAATTGAGTGGCTAAGGGCCTCCCTGGCTGTCCTCAAACTGCTATCCTCAGGTCTCTGCCTCCCCAGTGCTGGGATTATAAACCTGTGTCACCACACCCAATGCATTTACTTTTTATTGTTCACAATGGTTCCCAATGGGAGGCTAATGGAAGAGTGCCTCTCTACCCATTACCCATTAAGTATCTCATTAGGGTCCTTAGTTTAAAGGATCATTACAGGGGCTCTCTTTACTCATGATAACTCATAATATGGTAGATAAAAATAATGATTTTTGAAGAAATCTACCTATGAACAATAATGATATTTCATGATAGAAAATGAATTATTAAGAAAATTAATTTTCTCAACCACATAGAATAAATTGGAATCTCATGTTAAACTAAAGAACACAATTTTATTAAATAGTGAGTAAATGGATCTCAAACGAGAAATAGAGGTTATCATTGTTTAGTAAATGGGAAGGATATTGGAGGTAAAATTTTTTTTTAATATTTTAACAATTTTACACATCAATAGTGAAGATAGAAGTCAGTTTTTGCATGGTGGTGCATGCTTGTAATCCCAGTACCTGGGAGGCTGAGACAGGAGAATCGCAGTTCTCAGACAGTCTCAGCTACTTAGTGAGGTTTTTTGCAACTCAGTGAGACCCTATTTCAAAATAAAAAATAAAAAATGGGGCTGGGGGTGTAGTTCGAAGATAGAATGCTCCTGGGTTCTATCTCCAGTACCAAAAAAAAAAAAAAAAGAAACTACTATAAATCACATTTCATTACTAATCCTAGCCTAGGAACAAAATTTTTTCCTCCAGGTGTGAATACAACTCATGAAACTTCCTCTCTCACCTCACTGACAACATGGTGGCCTCAAAGCAGGACATCTTCAGGAATTATAGGGCTCATTTTTCCTAATGGTTCAGTGATATTTATTCTATTTCCAAAGTTAATCATAAAGCCTCATGGATTTACTGGGTTTCTTTACAGACTTCATCAGAAGTAAAATAAAATGATCATGTGGAAAGTCTCCTGGAGGTGGGGGAATCCTCTTCAATCAGCACTTTTATATTTTTTAATCCCAGAATTTATGTGTACAACAATTTAAATACTTTCACTATACATTTTGAAAATTTGCTCTTAATTTGTCTCAACAGAGATGTGTATTATAACCTAATACCCTCCAAAGCAGTTGAAATTTTCTGTTTCAAGGGATTCATTCTGAGCTAACTAGTTCATTAGAGTTTGGCTTTGTCATTTCTAGTGGTCTCTGTCTTAACATTCTTTCTCTAATTCTGGAATGAAATCACTGACGTGCTGAGAAAATAAAAAGGGGGAAATAGACAGAAGTAGGAAATAACACACCTGTTAGACCATTTCTATAAAGGGAGCATTTTCACCTTCAAAAGTAATGAAAACCAGATGAACTAAAAAAATGAAGGCATTTTATTGTTGTCTTCCAAACTGATCATCAACATGGTCATGATCTCCATCAAATGTCTTGTGTTCCCTAAGGACACAATTGTGCTCTGGTCTTCAGCAGTATTTCGTACTGTGTACTGGCTTTTAATAGAAGTATTATGAAGTATTTCATCACCTTCATCAACACCACTACTAAAATATGTAAGTGCCTCTGTGTGGTTTCTTTTTCTGGGCATATTTACATTGAAAATCGTAGCCCTTGCCTCCTAACCCTAACCACTTGCTTTTACTCCATCAAGTGTTTCATGGAGCAGAACATGATTGTCATATGTCCAAAGGATAACATTTTTAAATGAACCCAGTATGTACACAAATGACTGTAAAACTTGGTTTCTCCAAACAAACTGCAGTTCATTTTACCCATTAAACTCATGGCTGGTTTCATATAATAACTGAGTCAGATATTAATATGCTAGAAATAGCTGGGACAGACAAATATTAGACTCTTGTTCTAATGCTTCTTTGACCTGATCTCAATTAATAGATTGTAACAATTTTTCAAGCCATATTAATTCTCCAAATGGAACACTTCACAAATACAGTGAACTCACAGTACAGTGCCAACCATTCTAACAAATAATTTCCTTTCCTTCCCTCTCTGTTCCTCCTGCTTGTCTGCCAATACCAAATTGCCAAATCTAAACAATCAGAATAACTTTTTAAATCTTTACTTTAGTTTCCTAAGCATAAACAACCTTAACAACTTTTTTATGGGCATACTTTCCTTCATGCCATCTTACATAAACACTAATAATCGTTTTATATACTTATATTGGTGCATTATAATTAGACATCACAGTGAGGTTCAAAGTGATACATTCATACATGCACACAGCACTTGGTGTGCTTCCCTCCAGACCCCTTCCACTCCCCTTCCTCCCATGCATTTAGTAAAATTGTAATGACACCTTCATTTATGAACATATTATTTGAACTATTTCTTTCATCAAGCCTCCTTTTCCCCCTACCCACCTCCCACCCCCACCTTCATTTAGCCTACTAATCTCTCTCCTCATTTCTCAGAAGCCCTATATTTTTCCTATTTTCTCTCTGGCTCCATATGAGAGAAAACATATGACCTTTGACTTTCTGCAACTAGGTGATCACATTTAGCACGATATTCTCTAGTTCCACCCATTTATCTTCAAATGACATAATTTTATTCTTTTTACGGCTCAGCAAAACTCCACTGTGTTGATGACAATTTTTTTTTATCCATTCTTCTGTAGGCTAGGTTAGTTCCATGTTTATCATCCTTTTTATTTCTTCCTTCTCAAGAGCCACTTGGATTTAAAAAACCTAATTTTAGCCTCAAAGATAAACAGAGATACTGTATTTTGGTCTATAGTGTCAGACTTGGCACTTTGTTTTCTTAATAAGAATTCTCTTTTTATTTCAAATATAGTTTTCAACCATTCTTAATATCCAATTGTGTCATACTACTTATTGCACTGAGAATGTGTAAACTTTCTTTGCCTTTTATAGTACATCTAAATAAGCATAAACTCCCACCTGAAGAAGAAATGGTAAAGGGAAAATGTCATATATACGTATATATATGACACACACACACACACACACACACACACACACACACACACATATATATATACATATATGTATATATATTGGAAGCAAAAGATTGCCAGACCCTTCAAAGAAAATTGGAGTCTTTTTATTTTTTTGTTTGGGACTTAGGCATACAAAAGGCAAGTTATAACATCAAGTATAATAAGGAGGCTCAGCACTGTGGTCATGTCCTTTAGCCTTCATCCTGGTGCTCTTTCTTAGAGATGCTATGGCACTTCTTTGAATATACAAAGATTGTTTTTAGATAAAAATCTCCATTTGCTTTTCACAAGTTATAAGATTCTGAAACTCTTTCCAGATAAGCAATGCCAGTACCCATTTCCACAATAGATAGGTTATTGAAAATGGCCTAGTCAGTATCTGCTGGGTACAAAAGTGAGTGACCATTTTGTAGTTTATAGGCTTTGCAGTTTGTGTCATTTGTAAGCAAATACCCCAATACTTTAAATCAGGTGAACAGGTCAGGCAAGAAACCAATAATTATTATTTTGTGATTAAGAACTCTAGACCAGGCTTGTTGATGTTTGTGCCACTAATCTGGAGTTTCTGGCTTAGTGTAAAATTAAAATGTCCTTTCTATTGTGGTCTGATATATGTCTCTGGAATAAGATCAATTTGTTGTCTTCCATGTGCCAATGGTTTTGCCCTTGATTTTTCTGGCTAACATTAGCTAAGATCTGTCATCCAGAGCTGCTGAGAAGAATACATATTGCCAAACTTCTTTTTGTAAAATTGTGCTGCCAGTGGTTTTTTTTCTAAATGTGTGAGACATTATCAAATAAAGAATACCTAATAAGATACCATCGTTGAACATGCTTGTGGAATGTCCATCTTCCATCTTCTTTCTGATTTCTTTTTCTTTTTGGTATTTGAAAACACAATGCTGTGTTCCAAATTATTGTTGATGTTGTTAGCCATGACTCACCTTCAAAAAAAGAATGAAAGATTCCCTTTTGTCTTGTGTTTTCTACTAAATTAGATTTTCCTCCATTCCTATGTGAATAAAAACTATTTGAAATAAAATAAGTCTTGTTCTTCTGTGGGCTAGATGCTTGCTATTAGATTCTACACACAGGATATTTAACAAATATTTGTTGAATAAATAAGATTATATTAATAATGAATGATTGTGACATGTACTATTCTAGTTTCCAAAAATTAAATAATTTACTTGCAAGTAAATCTCCCATATAATGAAGTGAGAATTCACAAATGAAGAAAAAAATAAATGAGTCACTGGTTTGAATATTGTTCTCTGGTCAGGGTAAAGAACAAGGTTTACATTGATTAAGTGCCTACCATGCCCCAGAATTCTACTTAAGCATCACATGAACTCTCAACCATATGGGTTAATACTCCCACTTACAGATGGGAACATCACATATCACAAAAGCTAACTCACCCATTGCTACTGATCATGAATATACAAGATCAATGCATTTTTGTCTAGATTTAATGTCTATCCTCCTTCCAAATGTCATTTACTACATGTTAAAGATGGCAGAGTAAAGATATTTTAGCTAAAATACTACAATAAACCTTAAGAACAGACTGTATGCTCAGACTTTGGTAACCTTAAGGTTTTATTAAATTATCATAAATGAGTTTGGTAATTGTGGCTAGGTTTGTACAGTAAGTACAAGTTACAAAATAGTTCTTTTTTCCCCCCTATTTCAACATCTTTTTAAAATCTAGCCAAGAACCCTAAGATGTCTTTGGAACATGTACTCCAAAAACTCTTGAAAACTATTCCAAGACCAATACTTATTTTTGTATTTTATAACCCCTGCAATGTTTAACATTCTAAAACACAACTCTTTCCAGTGGACAATGGTTTGGGCTCCTTCTGGGAAAGGATAGTAATATTTTGTCTAACAGAAAGTTAACTTGAGATGATGTGTGTGAGTAGAGTCTGTTTCAATGGTAAACACCTTTGGTTAATCAGATTTGTCAAATGGCAAATGTTACTTCATGGTTCTTTGTTTCTTTTAAGTTCCCATGGTGAAAAGAGGACAACTGAGATGGAGGAATATAAGTAGAAAAATAAGAATGAAGGTTGTTCCTTTTATTCTTTTAAAAAATAGATTGCAATTGAAAATAGAATTTGAAAGAATATCATGACTACTTTTTTTTCATTCTTTTTTTTTTATTTTTTTGTGGTACTGGGGTTCCTGGAAGCCCTTCTACCTCTGGGCTACACTCCCAGACGTATTTTTACATTTTTATTTGGAAACAGGGTCTCCTAAGCCAGCGTGCATGGCTGGCTTCGAACCTGCGCGGTCCTCCTGTCTCTGCCTCCCAAGAGCAGGGATTACAAGCGTGCGCCACCACGCCTGGCTATATCATGACTACTTTTATGGTGCTATAGAATTACTGAACACAAAGTAATTCTAAACATCATAATTACTTCTCAGCTTTGTAATATTAGCAGCAAAACAAATTCTTATGGCCCTTCAAGTTGACCATAAATAGATCATTCACTGTATTACTTAATATGTATTTCAGAAAAGACCTATAGCTAGTCCTTTAAATGTCATAAAAGAATAGAGAAATAGTATTCAAGAAAAGAAGTAAATAAATTTTCTTTTAATGTTTAAAAAGATAGAGAAACCGAGAGAATAAAAAAGAATCCATTCACCTTAGATCAAATTAAATTTACATCACTAGAAGAAAACATAGGACCAACTCTTCAACATATAGGCACTGAAATAGACCTTCTCAATAAGACCTCCAAAGCTCAGAACTGAAACTGAAACTGAGAATCAATAAGAGGAACTACATCAAACTAAAAAGTTCCTGTACAGTAAAGAAAACCATCAAGAATCATAAAACAAAAAGACTATATCATGGGAGAAAACTTTCACCAGCTACTCCTCGGATAGAGGGCTCCTGTACAATATGCAAAGAACTTAAAATAAACTTTATACTAAAAATATTTTAAAAGTGTATAATTGAATTGAACAGACACTTCTCAAAAGAAGAAATACAAATGTCCAATAAATATAGGAAAGTATTTTCAACATCATTGTCATTCAGAGAAATGCAAATCAAAACTACAATGAAGCCGGGCATGGTGGCACACGCTTGTAATCCCCGCACTTGGGAGGTGGAGACAGAAGGATTGTGCAGGTTCGAAACCAGCCTCGCTGGCTTCAGAAACCGTTTCCACATAAAAATTTTAAAAATAGGTGTCTGGGAGTGTAGCCCGGAAGTAGAAGGGTTTCCAGGAACCCCAGTACAACCAAAAAAAAAAGTACACTGAGAGTCCATCTAACTAATCTAACTACAGTCATAATGACAAGTATCAAGAATACAAACAATAATATTCTGGTGAGAGTGTGGGGAAATAGGAACACTGTTGGTGGGAATGTAAATTAGTGCAACCACTATGTGAATCAGTATGGGTGTTTCTCAAAAGAGGAGGAATAGAACCACTGTATGACCCATCTATACTACTACACAGTATCTTTCTAAAAGAATTAAAATCAGAATTCTGTACTGATACTGTATATCTATGTTTATAGCAGCTTAATTTATAATAGCCAAATTATAGAACTAACCTAGGTATTTATCAAGAGATAAATGAATAAAGAAAACGTGATACAAACCATGGAATTTTACTCAGCCATAAAAAAGAATTAAATTATGTCACTTGCAGGAAAATGAGTGGAACTAGAGAATATTATGCTAAGTGATATTAGCCAGTCTCAGAAAGTCAAGGGTCATACATATTTTTATCATATGTAGAGAAAATAGAAAATAAAAAAGATTTCAGATAAAGGAGGAGAGAAATAACAATAGTGGAAGAGTAGTATGGTAGAAAATTGGGAGGGAGAAAAGGAGGCTTGATGAAGCCTGATGAACATCTACCCCGTGCTCTCAGCTAAATCTCATAATGATGGTGGAAGGGGAGTAGGTTAGCAGGTGAATAAACTGAAACCTAAAAACCCAGACCAAAGTCCATTGTCTTTTTAAATTCTTTTAAAAAATGTCTTAACATAAATCTCTATATCTTTATAGGGTACCATATATGTGAATACATGTATATATTGTATAATGTTCAAATCACCTTACACATGTGGATTTTGTCATTCATTTGCATTACTTTGTATTAAAAGCTCTTAAAATCCCTCCTTCCTTCTAGTTCCTTCTCTCTGTGTCTGTCTGTCTGTCTGTCTGTCTCTCTCTCTCTCTCTCTGTATATATATATATATATATATATATATATATATATATATATATATACACACACACACACACACACACACACACACACACACATACACACACACACATATCTATATACACACACACATATGCATTGCAGTATCATATCTGTGATTGGCCTCCTATGCAATAAGACACCACAAATTATTTCTATTGAAATGTAACTTACTACCTACTGACCAACCTTACCCAAATCTCCTTTCCCCTACTCTCCTTAGTCTCTTGTAACCATTATTTTCCTCTCAACTTCTATGGTATCAACTTTTTTAGGTTCCACATACAAGTGAGATCATGTGGCATTTGTCTTTCTGTGTTTGACTTATTTCATGAAACATATAGTTTTCCATTTCTATCTGTGTTATTACAAATGACAGGACTTCACTGCTTTTATCCTAAATAGTATTCCATTATTCATATGTACCAACTTCTTTGTATATTAATCAGTGGACACCTAGGTTTTTTTCATTTATTAGCCATTTTGATTAGTGTTGCAATAAACATGGGTGTTCAGATGTTGCTTTGACATACTGATTTTCTTTCTTTTGAATGTATGCCCAGTTGAAGGATGATTGGATCACATGATCAAAATTCTATTTTTAATGTTTTGAGGAATCGCCATACTCTTTTCCATGGTGGCTTACACAAAGCCCATTCCTTTATTTCTGTTTAACCAAACTAGTGTATTCAATATAATGAACATATATATGTGGCTTGTAATAGGCTACATATATTCAGTATTTTGTTCTCTGAATAGCATATAAAATAGCAGGAAAATCAGCAATATACCTATAGAACAATAAAACTGTCATTAAAATACACTTTCTTTGGCTTCAAAACAACCATCTCAGAATCGTTTTGGGTTTAGAATTATGTAACACTAAGGTTTTTTAAAAAAGTGTGACTTCTCTTATTTTACCATAGAATTATAACATAGAGACCAAGCTACAATACATTAAAGAAATATTTAGTATCTAAAGAATATATAATTATATTCACAGAAGTGTTTGGGCCAAACCCTATCATGAGAGTAGATATAATTAAGGGGCTATTGAATTCCCTTTCTTACCTAATGTATACCAGATTAGTGTTCAATTAAAAATAAATAATTGTCTCAGTCAACATTCTCACTGACTGCTATAATCCAAAATGACTAACCACACTACTTAGAGAAAGAAAGATTTATTTTATCACAGTTTTTTTTAATATTCAGAGGTTCAGTCCATAGGAGGCCAGGATCTCTGAAGTTCAGAACATGGTGGTGAAACGTGGAGAGAGGGAGGGCATGCAAAGCTCTGCTCTCACATTGTGGAGACCAGAAGCAGAGAGTGTGCAAGGAGGAGAGAACCATACATAACCCACATCCCAAGGTCCCCTCCATAGCAAGCAAGCCCTGTTTCCAAGTTGCTCCTTTGTTTCCATGAGACCATTATAATTGTTGAGAATTAGAAAAATAGGATATTAATTTTATAGAGATCCTAAGAAAAAAAGTCCCCTTACAAGTTGTTCCCTACGTTTTAGTCATATGCTTTGCCTTATAGTTTAAAAAGTAGTTACTTGTAATTTCTGTCGAGTACCAATAATGAAATTCCACAATAACCATACCTGCTTTATTCCATTTGCACTGAAGTATAGCCTCTAACTTTTCACAGTCCTGATCTAGATAAGAAGTATTTAAGTTCTTTCATCAGAACATAAAAATTGATAGGCTGTGGCACTCTCATTAGACAAATCATATGTAGAGGTGGTGTCTGTGCCATTAAAAAAGTGCTACAATTTGGAGTTTAAACTGTCCAGCTTAAAAGCCAGCCTATACTTAACCAAATACATTCTAACTTCCTTTTTATGTTTTTATACATGTCTATCTCTCCCACTAGACTAAGTTCAACATAGCTGAAAACACCATTTTTCCATTAACTCATATTTATAAAAGGGCTTCTAGAAACTATAAAATAGTCCCTTCTTGCTCCTACACCTTTTGTAGGAATCAAGAGGCAGAGATATTAGAGACTGATTAAAGTCTTAATTGCACATCCTCTCATTCTCCTTGTAGAAGGACCTTCCACGATACTGCTTCCTACACACCTGCATTTTATCTCATCATTGTCTAATACTTAATTTTACCTAATTTAATCTTTCAGGTCCAATTTTATCCATTTTATCCTATAAAGTTCAACTTTCAAAGATCATTTCATTTATTTTTTAAAAATGTACTTACTCAATATTTCATTATTTTAGTGACCTAATTTCTTTTTGCATGGATTTCTTGTTTTATATTAATAATTTTTACCCTTTTAGTTTATAATGTCTATCTGTATGCTCTATGATCTCAAGTATTCAGGTACTTGCTTATATTCGTTTACTCCTCTGAAAACGTTTTATTATGGATGCATTTTCAGTAGGACTTTTACCTGTGGAAATTCCTTGATGTCTGGATGAGAGACATGCTTCTCTCAGGCAATTCTGAATTTCCTTCTGGCAAAATTACAGCAGTTTTACCACCTAGAATCGTATTTATGCCCATTTTCTTTTTATAGATACTGTAATATGAATTAAAATCTCAAATCTATGTCTAAATTTAATGAGTCTCATTTAATGAGTCTCAGGAGAAACATTTTTCCCTACCCAGTATCCACAGAGAAGCAGTCAATGTCTTTGTTATCATTCCACTGTTAGTCAGAAGAGTTTTAAATATCTGTTCTAAGCCGGGCGTGGTGGCGCATGCTTGTAGTCCCCGCCTGGGAGGCTGAGACAGGAGAATCGCGCAGGTTCAAAGCCAGCCTCAGCTACTGAGTGAGGCTCTCAGCAACTTAGCGAGACCCTGTTTCCAAATAAAATATAAAAAAGGTCTGGGAGTATAGCCCGGAGGTAGAAAGCCTTTGGGTTCCACCCCCAGTACCACCAATAAATAAATAAATAAATAAATAAATAAATAAATAAATAAATATCTGTTCTACCACTGAGAGGGAATCCTTTCAAAGATCCTGGATTAATTATGAACATTTGTGTCAGCGTTGTTTCTCAGTTCCAATTTTCTATCTTAAGAAGTTCAAAGTGTTCATCTCCTGTCTCTCTCACAGGTATTACAACATAAGCCTTTGGGTTACTTATACTGACACTTTCCATAATCCCATTCCAAGCCAATCACATCATTAGTTCTCCCATCTACCACTATCTTTTCCAGTGCCTTCTTCCTTTTTGGCACTTGGGGGTTTTCCTAGCTTTGGTAAATTTAGCTTTACATTTAAAGGAAAATTCCATCAGGCTTCTCATGAACTTTATGGCCTAAGTGCTGTAGTTTATATGGCCCTTCACATAGACAGTATTAGAAGTAGTTCCAGGTTTCTTCTATAAAATGGAAGGATTGAATACCTGAGCTTTATGGGTCCATTTATCTCAGATAGTCTGCGGAGTCCTCATAGTCATAAAATTGACACTTCAGCTCCTGAAACTGCTCATCAACTCATTCCTTAAAAAAGTTCCTCCTTCTGGGTAAGGGACAGCCAGTGCTATAACAGTTCTTCATAAACCTGAAGTGATTAAAGAGGTTTCTGTCTGCTCCAAGAGAGAAACCAGAAGTTAGAAACACACAGACCATCTGCAGAGATGTGCGTACTTCTAATCCCATGATGTTTATTGCATCCTCTGAAAATTACCTCTGACAATGGAGCGCCGGTCGTTCCTTCTTGGGCTGTGTGGGCTTCTACTTACGGTTGGCAGCAAATGAAACAAGGAAGGAATAGTGAGTGCTACTTGTCTGAAACTCAAAAACCAGGATAGAATTACATGGGCATCATTTTCTTCTCTCTCAAAATATGGCAGGAAAACAGATACCCATTACTTGCCGGAGAGTGAAAGACTTGGGCTAATGCTTGGCAGGAACAGACAGGCTGAGGTTTCGTTTCTCTGCTCTCTAGTACATACTGTGGCCATGTTAAAGTTCAGGCTTCACATTCCTTTCTGGTGAAAGGGAGATTTAATAAATACGCTACAAGTCCATCTAGCAACTAACTGGCATGCATCTTTCTCTCGTTTTGACTATTCTTTTTAAAATCCTTTGCATATATTATGTGGCAATCTTTCTGAGTAAAAAGTACTTACTGAAAGAAAGAGGTACCATTTCTGCGGGACAAAAACATTTTCCCTCAAAAAAGAATGTACAAGCACACAAAAAAGATGTGGGATTTTTATGAATCATATCCTGTAATTTTTCACTTTTTTTCCAGCTACCTCCTTCTCAGAACAGAATCCAAGAAAACCAAAGAAAACTATTTGTACTGTGTGCAAAAATTTTGCCAAATTGAATTACATAATTCATCTAACAGATTTGATGAGTTCCTGGATGTAATTTGCAAATTTGCATTTTGGGCACGAGGAAATAATGCATTTGTTATATATAAAAAACACAGTGTGTTACAAAACCGTATTTTGTAATTGCTCAAGAATGTCTCTATACACATGTATAGTATATATACTTAAGAATAAAACTTGGCAATTTAGTATGTACATTTCAGGATATTTGACTGAAAATAGTGACCTGTGGATTCAAATTTCATGAGTTGGTAGAAACTAGGCATTGCTATAAACTTATATATTAAAATAATATTTAAATTTATAAAAAGGCTGGTTCGGTGGTGCATGCCTATAATCCAAGTACTGGGGAGGCAGAGACAGAAGGATCAGAAGTTTGAGGCCAGCCTTAGCATCTTAGAGAGACCCTCAGCAACTCAGTAAGACTTTTCAAAATTAAAAACAAAAATTATGGTGGTGTAGCTTGGGTATAAAATGCTTTTGGATTCAATCCCCAGTACCAAAAACACAATAATAAAATATCTGACCAACTTTCAAAATTTCCAGGTAAAATTATTATACTCACATTGATATATTATACTTCAAATCATTGCCCATTATGTCTTATTTCTAAAAAATAACCTAAATTATGGAGAAAAGTAGAATCCGCATGTAGAAGATGAACTCGTTTCTCACAGAAATATCAAATGAAAAACCACAGACTGATCAAAATAACTTTATTGCCACTCTAGAAACCAGTAAATATCTACAGAAACCAAGTGAATGTCCAACAGAGGAAAAACCACATTCAAATGGTAGAAAATTTCAAATGAATGAAAATTTTATTCGCCTCCTCTGTTTTTCCCACTCCACACACTTAGATCAGAAGAAAGTGGCCTGTCTTAGCCTGTTCAGCTGCTGTAACAGCTGAAGAAGAGACATTTATTTACCCTAATAGTGGAGCTGGGAACTCTGAGATTGCTTTGCCAGCTTCGTCTAGTTGTGGTGCGGGCCCTCCTCGTGGTCCTCTTCCTCTTGCTGCATGTTCACATCTGGAACACGGGAAGCTCTTCAGTTAGAAGATGGAGTGTTGCTCTACATGTCCAACTTTATGGAAGACAACACCCTGCTCACAAAGGGCAGTTTAGCTCACAAGGTTACTTGATTCTTAACAACATTATGCTAAGTACATTAAGCCAGTCGCAAAAGAACAAAAGGTATGACTTCATGTAGAGGAGGTTCTTAGAGTAGTCAGATGCAGAATCCGAAAGTAGAAAGTTAGTTGTCAGGGGCCTGAGGCAGAGATATTTAGTGGGAGCAGATTAAAAAAAGAGAAAAAACAATTTCTGGAGATAAATGGTGAAAATAGTCTCCCAGCAATGTAAATGTATTTCACTCATCAAACTGTAGATCTGAAGATCGTTAAAATTGATATATATTTTATAACAGTAAGAAATGATAATTTTTTGCTAAAACTTTTGGGACTTGTTTGAAATTGGAAACATCCTCAGGTGAATGAGCATCTGTGGATGAGTAAATTGCAAAACCCCTCAAATAGCATGTCACCATAATTCTCACTTAACTTTTGACTTTGCTCTTCTAAGTGAATTGACATTTGAATACAAGATGCTATATTACAAGTTCAGGCAGTGATAGTGCACATATTTTCTTTCAATTTTACAAAATATTTTTAATAGGATACTGTGCCATCGTTTTACATAAAATGTATAGGAATGTTATAAGAACCTTTATGAATGAAGCTTTGAACATAAGTAAAGCAAAAATCCTTAATAAATTTTTGACATATCTGATAGGAAGGGAGCAGGCCCAAGAAGACCTGGATTCTATTTTCATTGTATTACATTTTAAAAGATTTTCTTTTGCGCTGCTATTTCTTCTGCTTGATGCAATTTCCCTAGTGGGGGTAATTATGAGAATCTTCCTAGACTAGATCAGCAGGGCCATTCAGTCCCAGTGTACCCCCCTCCATATGGCAGACATATTTAACATAAGGAAAGTTGCTGACTTTATAATCAGTAATACAAAAATCCTTAGAATAGGCCATACATTTAATTAAAATGTATATATCCACAGTATAGTATAAGCAAACAGAATTTACATGGTGGAAGCACGTATGAACACTGGAAGAACCACTAGGAGAGCAGAGAACGCTTCAGAAAAGACACCTTAAAGAAGCAGAGAACAAACCTTCAAAAGGAGAAACTATATATTACCCTCTGCTATGATTAATCATTTTTCTTCCAGTAAAAATCAGAATCTGTCTTTTGTGTTAATCTGCAGAGTCAAGGCTCTTTGGTAGTGTGTGTGCGTGCGTGCGTGCGTGTGTGTTCATCTATTCACGCAGAAACAGAAAGGCCTATGGATTACCAACTGATTTTGTTCAAAGATAACCAAAATGAAAAAAATAAACTTTGTTTCCCAGGCTCTAAGAAACTGTGAAGCCTGCATAGATTAACATATGACAGGCATAACATCAGTGTATATTAGCTTGGGGTTTGTCTACATAGAGCATCTGCCCTTAGCTGCCACAGTGGGGTTTCCCTGTCATTAGAAGGAAGTATTGCCTGGACTGTTGACTTGATCACTGTGATTGTCGTGGGCTCCTCACGCTGAGGGCTTGTCTAGCTGGGCTGCTGCCTTGGAACTCAACTGTAAAAGGTACTAAAATACCACTGGAAAGCAGTTCTAGCTAACTCAGGTTTCCACATGGGACTTCTTATATAACTGGCAAAAGGTCAATTGGCCCTGATTTCCCTGAAACAGATAGCACCCTAGAGTGGAAATAAAACACACTCATCATCTGTGCTAGCCTGACTTTAGTGAAACTTTTGTCACAGAAATCTATAGGTTATGTGGTACAACTCCAGGTCTCAATCCCCAGGACCAGCAAAGGTACAGTTGCCTGAAGTCAGCATTACAGGGAAGATGACCATTACAGGTCATTTATATTTCTGTCTAAAATGAAAACCATTTACTTGTTCTCTCAGAAGTAATTTAGTTAAGAAAATAAAAAAGAAAACTGAAGAACAAAGATTGGAAAATACTTTGCCTATGTGAAAGTTGGTGGTGTTTTAGAAAAGGGCAGATTGTGGGAAAGAAAATTTACACATATGCTTTATCTTCAGTGGCTATGAGCTACTGATGCTACGTGTCAGTGAGTAATGGAAAATTTTGAAACAGAAACAACCTCAAATAATTGAAAATGTCATGTTGCATCCCCAGCCAAGCTGTATATGCCTGATCACAGAGGCCAAATGTATTAATTAGAAAATTGGTTTACCTTACTCTACCTTGAAGACATGTTAGATTATTTAACTCAAAAAGTTAATTAAAATAAAAAATACCAACTTAAGTTAGATCAAATCCTTAATTCCTTAATTATTTTTAGATCAGTTCTCAGTATATCTCAATATTCAGCTTATGATAACCACACTGCCATTCTACTGCTGCGCTATACCCCATCTCTTTTTAAATTTTTTACTTTGGCACAGGGTCTCATTAGCTTTCTGAGGCTAGCCTCACTTGTGATTCTCCTGTTTCAGCCTCCCAACTACTAGAATCACAGCGTGTGCCACCACATGTAGCCTATAAACATTTCTATTACATGTCTATGGTATTACTGTAACATTATTACTACTATTATCTGAGAACAATTAGAATTCAGTAAGGAATCAGATAAATGATTAAATGTTTCTTAAATACTGATTTTTACTTGTGGCACTGGGGTTCCTGGAAACCCTTCTTCGTCCGGGCTACACTCTCAGACCCATTTTATATTTTTAATTTGGAAACAGGGTCTCTTAAGCCAGCGAGGCTGGCTTCGAACCAGCGCAATCCTCCTGTCTCCGCCTCTCAAGCGCGGGAATTACAAGCGTGTATGCGCGGCATCTGATTTTTACAATTTTGTTAGAAGGTGGTCACTTATCCTCCTGTCATATCAAAACTCATTCCCAAAGCATTCATACGTGGCAATTTGTGCTTAAGCAATTATAGCAAATTATAAAAAGAAAAAACTACAAAACCTCATATAGGAAAATGAAAACAAAGAAGCTACATCTTATGAATAGGTCGGTAAGAATTTACCAAGTTAAGTTCTACTCAAGGGGGATTTCTCATTGTCCTTGTAGGGTGACAAGCATGGAAAGACTCAGTGTCCATAGGACCACGGTAAATATTCTTCTGTTATCTAAAGAAGAAAAAGCCCATTCTGCTATGAGAGGCCTCGCCAACTTTCTCCCATTAGACCTTTGGGTTCTCAAATCTACCAGGTATTAAAGGTCAGATATTAAGGGCATTGGTTATTAACTCTAATGGGGGTGGAGTGCAGTGTTCCAGCACAATGGTGGAATGAGGTGAGAAAGTAGGATGCTGGGCAGGTCTAGATGGCCAGAACTGACTGGTTTCTCGGGGTTCTGTGTGTAAGTGCTAGATATGTAAGAGATTATCAGACCAAATTTTTACCAGATTTAACATATATGTCAGAATCCTTTTACCGCTAAAGATTTTGCAAACTATAGATTTAGTAGGGCTAAGTTTGCAAAGAAGGTAGTGGTAATAACTTCTCTTGATACAATAGATGCTAATAAAACTACACCAAACTGCTGGATTCTGAACTGGGAATGTTCCTGAATGATGGAAAAAAATTGAAAGATTTTCAGACTAGGGATATAGCAATTATGTATGCATTGTAGACCAAAAAGAGAAATACATTTTATATAAAGATTACTTATAGCTAAGTGAACGTAGAGCTCTTTCACACTAGTCTCATGCCTTTTCTCAAGTAATAATTAGATTTTTCAAGTTTTAGAGAAAATTCTGGTGATCTGCCTTCTACTCTTGGAATGTTCTGGAACTTCAAATGTTTTCTTTTTTAATCCCTCAGAAATTTTATGGAAAAACTAATAATTTTAGCATTAAAGAAAGGAATCAACTAACTTAGCAGTTTCCAATATTAACATTAAAAAAGAAAATGACTCCAAATAAAACTTACTCTCCACAAGCTTTGCATAGTATCTTATAAATATTGGCAACTAAATAAAGTTTGATACACAATGACATTTTAGTTATCTTATAATCCCTTCTTAGTGATGTTTTGCTGATATTGAGTAAAATCACTATGGCTAGGCAAGTTATTTATTTATTTATTTGTTTATTTATTTATTTATTTATTTTTGTTGTTGTTGTTGTAAGCCACAAAATGTTGGTACCATTTTTTTTTTGTTTTCTTTTAAAATTTTTTATTGGTGCATTATATTCATACAACATATTGGGGTAAAAAACTTGTGTGTACAAACATGTACTCATCGCTGATTTAACCCCTACCCAATTCCTACCCCATTCCCTCCCCGTCCCTCCCTCCCTCCCTCCCTCCCTTGCTTGGCTTAGTGATTGACTTCGATATGTTTAAGGACATTGTGTGTTTTAGAGGAGTTATTTATCATACTTAACAAATTTGGTTGTTTTGGATTTTTTGCAGTGCTAGGAACTGACCCCAGGGCTGTGCGTGATACATCCGTGCTCTACCACTGAGTTACATTCCTAGACTTATCACCTTTTGAAAAAGAAGTTAAGAAAAAATCTACAGCATGATAGGAAATGCTTACACCACTCCAAGACACTCAGTTTTAACCACTACAAGACTCTCTGAATCTTTGTGCTTCAAATATTAATGTCTTTTGCTCTTTGAACAGATTTATTTTTCTTTTTCTCTTACATCTGTGAGAAGTTTACATGATTTTATTTTATAACGGGCTGAACAGCACTAATTTCTGAAACGCTAAGTTAGAAATGAAGCTAATGGGTGACCTGGTTTAATGGGCTGAGGGTGGGGTCTGCTCTATGTTATTCTGTCTGTCTTGAAACTGTCACTGAAAAATGAACTCTGTCTTTATAGACAATAGCTTAGAATCCGACTAGTACGGATTTATTTATTTGTAGAAGTTTGCTTTCACATTAAATTTTAAAATACAATTATTTTGCAGTTGGCTTGGTGAAGTATCCAAGAAGAATACATTTTCCTGTAGTCTTCAAAAATTTCTAAAATAGTCCCTGTGAAATCTCCAATGTACTAGGAAGAAATGTTCCCTGGATTGAAAATTGAGAAGTTTGTATTTATCAAATAGGTGAACAGTAGAGAAAATTTATATATATATAAATTTTTCTTTTTTAAATTTGGCTACTATGGTGTGTGTGTGTGTGTGTGTGTGTGTGTGTGTGTGTGTGTGTTGTTTCTGGAAATTGAAAATTGAACCTCTGGCCAGAAATTTTGAACAGGACATGTTAAGGCCTCTCCCTACTCATCCTGCCTTATGGAGTACATGTGGAGTGAATTGAGGTCATTTTAATCATTCAGTCAGTCTTGGACACAGGACTAGTAATAGCAATGAACAGTCTCAATTGCAAACATTTAAGGGGTAGAATATGCCAGGTTCTGTGCTAAGCTTTTAAAGCTTTTAATCTTTACAATCATACTATAGTGTATGTCCTTACAATAAATTATAATGTTTCTGTTTTACAAATGAGAACACTTGAGCTTTAGTTAACATGCTTCAAAAAGTCCCATAGCTAGAAAATGTCAGAACTGAGAATCAAAGCCAAGGTCTTGAATACTATGTTTCATTTATATCATGGGACTAAGGCTTCCTAACAAATCAAGTTTTATAGCCCGTTATGGCTAAAAAAAAAGGGTAAAGAATGAAGGCAGAGTTCAAAGTATATTTTACACCAACCACTCCTGTTGCTTATACTTTGGCTTTATGGGCTATTTGCTAACGCTAATGATTTAATTGGAGGAGGGATAAGGTAGAAGAGTAGGTATGAAACCATCTGTCTATTGCCTTCACAACATTCAACAACCTTTCCTGGATGATCGATCCTTCAGGTAGTGCCTTTGAGGCCTCTTGGTTCTTCCCAAACCTACGGTGTAAATCTTCATTGTTCCAAACCACTGTAATTAATTGACACTTTTGGGTTGGTTATTAGGCAGGAACTGATCTTGTGACTTAGCTATAAGATAAGATATAAGAAATCTGCTGCACTGAACTTCTACAAAGGTTTTTTTCTTTCTCAGTAAAGGAATGTGACCAGCATTGATCTTTGTCTCTTTCCTTTTCTCTTCTCTACAATGTGAACATAATGCTTGTTGGTACATCAGCCATTCTGTAACCAAAAAAAATGGCAAGAGAACAGAAAACAACAGGCTAAGCATGGCAAGGCCCAAAGGATATAGACAGAGCCTGGGTCCCTGACACTGTGGCTGGGCACCTGTGTCAGCTCCAAGCAGCCTACCACTGAATCATGTTAGCCTGGGGAGGGGGGTGATTAGTTAAGCTGTGGCTGATAATTGAAAAACGTCTCAAAATATGACCCACAATTTATGTGATTGCCAGACAGTTTTTGTTGATAAGTATCACACCAAAAATTACAAATGCCAAACCACCTTCACTACCACTGGGTGCTGATAAGATCTTGTCCTCTAGCCTCAGTCTTGAGCTACGCTCAATGCTTTTGAATTCAGAGGAAAGAAAGGCCAAAGAAACACCTTGTAACAACCAAGGAGTATCTGTTTAAGTCATGAAGTATCTTGTAGACTTCAGGACAACAGGTGGATTTAGGATTTTATGATACACTTAAGAGCAATAAATACCTAGAATTTTGAAGTGAGACCATAGTAACACTGGCAGAAACGACTGTGAGTAATCAGAAAAAAGACTTGGCGTGGTAGAATTGTATGAGCATGAGACTTTCTGAAGTGAGGTCCCGTACAGATTATAAATAGCTAATGTTAGATTTATGGGCAAGTTCACCGATTCATTACAAACTATTTTCAAATTTATTTCTAATATGCAAGCTAATTTGTATGAATCCCTTTACACTCCAGGATTTACTTTACTTTTCTGTAATATTTCCCCACAGTGACTGTAATAAGCTAAGGAAATAACAAATTTGGGTTTTTTTTTCTATATTTAGAAATATTGAGAGTGTAAAGCAAGTCTAAGAAAGCTATTTAAGATTCCTAAAAGGCCTCTGGCATTTTATTGAAGTTCAAAGTGCCTGGAAACAAGGATAAAGTAAAGTGATAGAGGTTTGTCTTTTTAAAAGAGCTTCTTTCCATTTTATTTGATACACTTTTGTGTAAAACTTTTGGCATCCATAAACAAATTCCTCAATAAAATATTAATGTTAAGATTTTCAAAATGTTCATTTTTCTGACCTTGGAGAAGACATGAGTCTGTAAATACAAGCAAAGTTCAAGCACTGAACTTTATGTGTTTATTTTATCAATTGTAGTTCAAGAAATAAAATTATTTAATTTGGTATAATTTTGTTTTGGCATCCCTCAAACTATACCATGCAAAAGGCAAGAATTTATACTTGAACTGATGAGTAACGGAGGGACCAATAGGGAACATTTAAAAGTACCCTGCAAAAAGAAGTCACTTCTACTATTATACATACTAAATCAATGACATCTGATCAAGAAATAATTATGTAAATACTTTATTTCCTTCATGCTTTCTTTGAATTTTCAGATACTTTTTAATCAGGTTAACATGCTGTACTTCTTTGAAAGCTAAATTACCTGATGAGAATATTAAGTAAGAAGTCTATTAAACCCTATGTTAAGCAGTAATACCTCAGAAAAATAAGTGAAGACAGTGGGCAGTAGTCACACAAATAATTTCAGAAAATGGATTGTTCTAATGGGATATGCAGTTTTCAGATATGTGTATGTACACATGTGTATGTGTTACACACACACACACACACACACACACACACACACACACTTTCTTTTCAGTAGCCACTAAGCAACATTGTCTGCAGTTAACATTACATTTAGTTCAATATTTTCTTCTGGAAACCCCAGCAATGAAGTAATGGAAAAATATATAAATAAGGAATAGTTGACTTTATTTCAACTTTAATATCCTCTACAACTTTGGAATATTCAAAGTCAGGATAGCTAACTGCTTTCCAGCCATTGAAAATCAATTCCCTTAAAGGAAAAGTCCGCATATAAATAAAATATAGTTACTAAAAAATTAGCTTACATTATTGTTTAAAAGATGTATATAACTAAAAGATTACCATAAATTATTGGTTTATGAACTAGGTGTGATATCCTAATGTGCAATGACCATTTAAGATAAATTTAAATTACTTAGACTGTTCAGCATTTTTACAAAAATGGAAAATTTTTGTTAATATCATCTTTATGAAGCCATCTTAGGTACCATGTGGCTACTTACTGCAGAAAGGGTCAAGCTTTCTTTCATTTTTTTACTGGAGGATTGTAGTCATACATCTTAATGGGGTACAAGATGATAGAGGCATCCATGCACACATCACTCACTTAGCCCTTCCTCAATTCACTCCTCATTCCCTCCCCCTTCCCTCTTTCTCATGTTTGACTTGGAGATTGACTTTAATATGTTTGTTAATGTACATCATGAACATTAGAGAACCTCCCTCTTCTCCCTTCCCATTCCCCTCCATTAGGTTGCCTTATTTGCCCATCTATAGATTCTCCTTCTTGGTCTGAGGTTCCTCCTATGACTCGTTTCCCCCCTAACTTTCACATAGTAGGGAGAGCATCCAATTTCCTGCTTTTTGTGACTGACTAATCTCACTTGGCATAATGTTCTCGAGTTCCATCCATTTCCCTGCAAATAATGTAATTTTGTTCTTTATGGCTGAGTAAAATTCCATTGTGTATATATCCCATACTTTTGTTATCTATTCATCTGGTGATGGACATTTTGGCTGGTTTCATAGTTTGGCAATGGTGAATTATGCAGCTATGAACATAGATATGCATGCATTAGTTTGGTAGTTTGGTTTTCATTCTTTTGGGTAGATACCCAGACGTGGCATTGCTGAATCATATGGTAAATTCGTTCCCATTCTTCTGAGGATCCTTCATACTATTTTCCAAAGTGGTTGCACTAATTTGCAACCCCACCAACAATGTATAGAGTTCCCACTTCTCCACATCCTTGCCAGCATTTATTGTTGTTTGTGTTTTGAATGATTGCCATTCTAGTTGGAGTTAGGTGAAATCTCAGGGTAGCTTTGATTTGCAACTCTCTGATTGCCAATAATGTTGAACATTTTTTTCACACATTTGTTGCCATCTGAATTTCTTCTTTCGTGAAGTGTCTATTTAGTTCTTTTGCCCATATTTTTATCAGTTTACTTGTTTCCTTAGTGCTGAGTTTCATCAATTCTATATATTTTAGATATTAGTCCTCTATCGAAGGAATAGTTGGCAAAATGTTTCTCCCATTCTGTCAGCTCTCTGTTGAGGTTCTTGATAGTTTTCTTTGTTTTACAGAAGTTCTTCAGTTTAATGCAATCCCACGTATTGATCCCCTTTTAGTTTCTGTGCTTTTTGGGTCTGGTTGAGAAAGTTTTTACCTGTGCCTAAGTGTTGCAGTGTTGGACCTATGCTCTCTTCAAATGCATCTTCAGATGCAAAATCTCTGGTCTGATTTCCAAGTCTTTGATCCATCTTTAACTGACTCTTGTGTAAGGTGAGAATGTGGGGTTTGTTTCCGTTTTTCTGCCTATGGCTAACCAGTTTTACCAACACCATTGGTTAAATAGGCTATCTTTTTTCCAGTATTTTTGCCCCTTTCTCAAAAATCAATTGACCATAGTATGTGGATTTGTTTCTGAGCCTTTTATTGTGCTCCATTGGTATTTATACTTGTTTTTGTGTCAGTACCATTCTGCTTTTGTTACTATGGCTTTATAGTATAGTTTGAAGTCAGATATTATGATGCTTCTTACATGTTTTTTGTTGCTGAGAACTACTTTGGCTAATCTAGATTTTTTGTTGTTCCAAATGAATTTAAGGACTGATTTTTCTATGTCTGTGAGGAATAATCTTGGTAATTTAATGGCTATTGTGTTGAATCTGTAGATCACTTTTCTAAGAATAGCCATTTTGATGATATTTATTCTGCCTATCCAAGAACATGGAAGATCTCTCCATCTTCTAAGATCTTCTATTTCTTTTTTCAATGTTTTACAATTTTTTGGTAAAGGTTTTTTGCCTGTTTGGTTAGTTTTGTTCCTAATTATTTTACTTTTTTTGGGATATCCTGAGTTGAAGTGTTATCTGGATTCCTTTTTCAGTGGATTTATTATTGGCATAGATTAAAGCTTCTGATATGTGTGTGTGTGGTACTGGGGGTAGAACCCAAGGGCTTTTCTACCTCTGGGCTGTATTCCCAGACCTATTTTATACCTTATTTGGAAACAGGGTCTCACTAAGTTGCTAAGAGCCTCACTAAGTAGCTGAGGCTGGCTTTGAACCTATGCAATCCTCCTGTCTCAGCCTCCCAAGTGCTGGGATTACAAGCTTCCGCCACCACACCCAGCAAGCTTCTGAATTTTTAAGAATTATTTTGTGCTGGGCATGGTGGCGCACACTTGTAATCCCCGCGCTTGGGAGGCGAAGACAGGGGGATCGCACAGGTTCGAAGCCAGCCTTGCTGGCTTAAGAGACCCTGTTTCCAAATAAAATATAAAATAGGTCTGGGAGTATAACCCGGAGGTAGAAGGGTTCCATCCCCAGTACCACCAAAAATTTAAAAAAAAGAATTATTTTGTATCCAGACACTTTCCTGAATTTGTTGATCAGTTCTATAAGCCTGTTGGTTGACTTTGTTTAGTTTTCTAAGTATAATATAATATCATCTGCAAATAATAATAAATTTAGTTCTTCTTTTTCTATTTGTACTCCTTTGATTACTCTTTTCTTGCCTTATAGCTCTGGCTAGAGTCTCAAGTACTATATTGAAACGAAGTGGTGATAATGAACATCCTTGTCTTGTTCCTGTTTTCCCCTATTTAATATGATGTTGGTTGTAGGCCTATTGTATATTGCCTTTATGATGTTGATGTATGTTTCTTCTATTCTGATTCTCTGCAGTGATTTTAGCGTAAATGGATGTTGGATTTTATCCAATGCTTTTTTAACATCTATTGAAGTGATCATATAATTTTGTCTTTAGTTCTGTTTTTGTGACAAATTACATGGATTGATTTTCATATGTTGAACCAGCCTTGGATCCCTGAGATTAAAATCTACTTGGTCATGGTGTATGATTTTCTTGATGTGGTTTTGAATTTATGTTGCTAGTATTTTGTTTAGCAGAATGCATCTAAATTTATCAACTATATAGGCCTGTAGTTTTCCTTCCTTGAGCTGGCATTATTTGGTTCTGGTATATTAATGTTATGCTGTGTTTATAGAATGCATTTGGGAGAGTCCTCTTTCTATTTTATTAAATAGATTGAGGAGTATTGGGATTAGCTCGTTTCTAAAGGTTTTATAAAATTCACTTGGGAAAACCATCTGGTCCTGTTCTTTTGTGTGATGGTAGGCTCTTTATTGCTGTTTCAGTCTCTTTGATTTCAATTGGTTGGTTTAAATTTTTTATATCTTCTTTGCTCAGTTTAGGAAGGTTGTATTTATCTGGAAAGCTGTCAATTTCTTACAGATTTCCATTTTGTTGGAGTATAGTTTTACAGAATAGTTTCTGATAACCCTCTGGATTTCTACACTGTCAGTGTTAATATCTCCTATTTTATCTCTGATCTTTGTAATTTGGAGTGATTTTTTTTTATTAAGTTGGCTAGTGGTTTATCTATCTTGTTCTTTTATTTATTTTTAGAAACCAGCTTTTGGTTTTGTTGATTTTATGTATTTTTTAATTCTCTACTTCATTGATTTCTGCTCTTATTTTAATAATCTCCTGCCTTCTATTGGCTTTGGAGTTAGACTGCTCCTGTTTATCAAGGGCTTTGAAGTATGTCCTTAGGTTATTTATTTGGTGATTTTTCAGTTCTTATGTGGGCACTCAGTGCTATGAATTTTCCTCTTAACATTGCCTTCAAGGTGTCCCAGAGATTTGACATACTATGTCTATATTTTTAATTATTTCTAGGAATTTCCTAATTTTACCCTTACCTCTTCTATGACCCATTCTTCATTTAGTAGTGTGGTGGTCAGTCTCCTCATGTTTATGTGGTTTCACTAGATCTTCTTATAGCTGATTTCAAGTTTCATTCCACTGTAGTCTGAAAAGACACAGGAGAGTATGTCACATTTTTTGAATTTGCTAGTGCTCGCTTTGTGGCCCAGGATGTGGTTTATTTTGGAGAAGGTTCTATAAGCAACTGAGAAAAATGTGAACTCTGCTGTAGTTGGGTGGAATATTCTATATGTGTCTAACAGGTCCATTTGGCTTATTGTATTCTTTAGGTCTGAGGCATCTTTACTGACCTTTTGTCTAAAAGATCCATCTAGCTATGTGAGAGGGGTGTTGAAATCTCCCAGTATTATTGTATTAGGATTTATGTGTGACTTAATGTCACAAAGAGTTTGTTTTATAAAAGTAGCTACACCTATGTTTGGGGCATAAATGTTGACTATTGTTACTTCCTCTTGATGAGTTGTTGCTTTTACCAGTAAAACATGACTATTTTGTCTCTTCTGATAAGCTTGGGCTTGAAGTCTAACTTGTCTAATATCATAGTTGCTACTCCTGTTTGTCTTCAAGTTCTGTTGGCATGGATTACCTTGCTCCAGCCCTTTACCTTTAGTTTGTTACTATCTTTACTTGTAAGGTGAGTTTCTTGCAGGCAGCAGATAGATGGATTCAGGTTTTTAATCCATTTTGAAACCTTATGTCTTTTTATTTGGGAGTTGAGGGTCAGCCTTTAGTTCAACTTAGGCCTTCAAAGAATGAGAGAGGCCAAATACATTATGTAGGGCAATTTGCTCTACATGACCTATGGATCTAATGTTAGTTTCATCCAATAATACTGTCACAGAAACACTCAAAATGTTTGACTTAGTATCTGGGTACCGCTGGCCCGGTCAAGGTGACACATAAAATCAACAATAAAGTTCATTTTATATGACCTACAACTTTCTCTTGACATATGTTAATATAATGCCTTGTAATTGATTTTTTAATGACAGATTCTAATTCTTGAATTATTTTTATATACATAAATGGGTTGTTTTGCTAATATTTTATCAAGTCATTGCATTAGTGTTTTTAAATGAGATTTTCCTATGATTTCCTTTTCTTATACCTTTTCTTACATTTGGAAGCATAGCTATTTAAGCTTCTTAAAAATAAATAGAAAACCATTTTCTATTCCATTTTATTCTGGTATAATTTATAAAAATAATAAATGTGCTTGTTTCTTGTAAGTTATAAGAACTTAGTCAATTTATGAGTCACTTCAGAGATTTAATTTTTTAAATCTCTCTGAGTAATGGTCATTTCCATGACTATGAAGAGCTAGCTAGTAAATACTTTGTACAGGCCATATAGTCCCTAAATACTGACAGTATAGTTAAAAGGCAGCCAAACTCAATTCATATTTGATTGAAGCTGATTGAGGTGACTATATTTCAATAAAAAATATTAAAAACTTTATAAAAGCAAGCAACTGGCCACAGGCTATAGTTTGCTGACCTCTATACCACACCATTAATTTCTGGTCTTATTTATTTTGATTATTTATACTTTCTTTGGGAGTTTTTTGTTATTTCTCTGGGCTCTCTACCGGATGCCTAACTCACTAATTTTTGCTTCCTTTTTTCTTTAATAAATAACAAAATATTATTAAAATAACAGCATTTCTGGAATCCCACAAGTTCTGATGTAGAAAAATTTTGTTATGTTTATTTTCTAAATATTGTCAGTTTCCTTTATTTCTCCTTTGATGCCTGAAATATAAAAGGTATAATTTTCAGAAATACAAAAATTTTGTCATTTATTTCTAAATGTATTTAATATTATTCAATAATTATTTGAAAGTATTAAACTATATGAATGGCTCATTTTGTAGTAAACTTTTATTATTCTCTTATGTGAGTGTGAAAAATAATTTTGTTGGATACAGAGTTCTATAAATGGCATTACAGTAAGTACAGTCATTTCATTATTCAAATCCTTTTTGTCTACTTGACAAAAGTGCAGAGGTGGCATAGCTGAAGTAGATGTGTCATTGGGGAGGAGCGTTGAGGACTATAGCTGTTTCTAGGGCTCTCCTCTTCTCCTCTGCTTCTTGGCTGCCATGAGCTGTGTAGCTTTTCTCTGCCATGCCCTATCCCTAAGATGCTTCTATCTTAGAGCTTACAAGCCATGGACTGAACCTTTAAGCCATGAGCCAAATAAGTCTTTCCTCCTCTGTTATTCTTGTCAGATATTTTGATCACAACCAAGCAAAGACGACTAATACAGGGTTTCATTTAGGTCATGGCTTTGAATATTCACTATGTTTTTATTCACTGACACAAATGAGTTCTCATTTTCATTTTCACTTAGCATTTTTTACTGTGTTCAGCAAGTGGGTAAACCTGAGCTTCTAGGCCACTGTGCCACTAGAAATAAGAGCCACCAATTGTTAGTCACCTAGAGAATGCAATCTTTTTTTTTTTTTTTTTTTTTTGGTGGTACTGGGGTTCCTGGAAGCCCTTTTACCTCTGGGCTACACTCCCAGACCTATTTTTTTTATACTTTTTTATTTGGAAACAGGGTCTCCTAAGCCAGCGCGGGCGGCTGGCTTCGAACCTGCGCCATCCTCCTGTCTCTGTCTCCCAAGCACGGGGATTACAAGCGTGCGCCACCATGCCCGGCCAGAATGCAATCATTTTTAAAGAAAAATTCCTGTAAGTTTTTTTTTTTTTTTTTGCAGGTCTGGGGATGGAACCCAGGAGCATTCGACCCCTGAGCTACACCTCTTGTCCTATTTTTTATTCTTTAATTTGAAACAGGGTCTCAGTAAGTTGTGGAGGGCTAAACTAAGTAGCTGAGGCTGTCTTTGAACCGCGATTCTCCAGTCTTAGCCTCCCAAATGCTGGGATTACAAGCGTGCACCACCACACCTGGCAAGGAGGGCTAATTTTAAAAAGTATAAAATGTGAGTAGAATAATTGTTAATTATTAGAAGAATATATAACAGGCAAAATTAAAGAATACCAAGTCATTTTTCTGTCCTTTGATTACATTTTCTTTTCCTAGTGTTTTCTAGGTTGATACAGGTGAATATGGATGGATTTATTAATGCTAAAGCATCAAAACTTGTGATAAATTTTGTCAGTGTAACAAAGATCAAGTGTAAGTAACTAATTTCCAAGACTTCCTAAAATACTAAACAGAACTGAGGGTATATTTACTCCTAAATGTACAGTTAAGTCTCTCTTAAAATTTTAAGTTAAATAACTTTTTGGGTTATTTTGTCATTACTGCAATTACGCACTTACCCTACAAAATGCAATTTGATAATAACACTGTACAATCCAAAATGGCTGGCCTCAGAACACAAAATTTACCACATAATACAAGGAGATTGATTAAAATTGAACACTTAAAGTAGTATCTAACGGATGTCACTCAACATAAAACAAACAAGCAAAGAAGCAAATAAAGATATGGAAATAAAAGCAGTCAAAAAATTGTAACCTGCTTTTGCAGATTAGAACTTCTGGAAGAAGAAGCTAAAATAAACTTCTTAGGTATTAACACCTGTGTAAAGGAGAAAAAGGAGGCAGAAATAGCCAGTGAAGAAGTTTGAATGCAGATCACTCAAAACCTTGGTCAGAGCCACAGCCAGATCGGACAATAGAATAGCTCTCAGAACTATGTAACTTGGATCTGAAATGGATGACCTTTTCTAATCCTACCTTAGATGTGAACTGCCCTGGGAAAGTGTGATGTCAAACCGGAGAGTCCTCTGTTACTGAGGCAAACTCTGCAGGGACTGACAGATAGAGGCCACCTGCTGAAGGACAAGGAAAAATATTCTCCCATGAGGTGAGTTCCACATCACCTCCATCACAGTGCCTCTGCATTCCTGACGCCACATTAGGCTCTATGGACAGCACCATTGGGCATGCTGTTTAGAACAGGATTCTAAGTCAGAAGGTAGGGACTAGCTAGGTGTGGTGGCAAACACTTGTAATCCCAGCATTTGGGAGGCCAAGACAGGAGAATTGGGGTTCGCAGACAGCCTCAGCTACTTAGTGAGGCCCGTTGCAACTCAGTGAGATCCTGTTTTAAAATAAAGAATAAAAAATAGGTCTGGAGGTGAAGCTCAGAGGTAGAATGCCTCTGGGTTCCATCCCCAGTAACAAAACAAAACAAAACAAAACAAAAAGGTAGGGACTAAGATTTTGGTTCAAGTTTTCACATTTCTGAGATGGCAGATTAAACCACCCACTACAGTGGGTTTCAAGATTCATCCAAGGTAATTACTAAATCCCCAGTTCTGCAGGAAACTGGTCCTGCTTGCTCAACAAACTTTGCAATACTTTATTTGTAGATCCTCTTCATCAAAAATATTTAGATCATCTTTTCTGCAGGTTCGAGAACAGCCTCAGCAACTTAGCCAGGTCCTCGGTAACTTAGTGCAACCCTGTTCCAAATTAAAAATAGGGCTAGGAATTTAGCTCAGAGGTAGAACACCCCTGAGTTGAGCCCCCAATAAGACACACACACACACACACACACACACACACACACACACACATTTATATCCTCCTCATCAACTATATGTAGGTATGCACATTTTGACAAAGGAACAACATGTCAGTTAAGAATCCTCATTGCCTGGTGAATTATAAAAGCTTAAATTTGCCCAAGGAAAAGACAAAGACTTCCTCATGTACCGTAACTCTGAAAAGTGGCATCTACTTTTTGAGAATGATGCAGATTATAAAAAAAAAAATGCTCACAAGCATATTGGGGGTGTGTAAAAATGAAACCAAGGAGCTCTTCTTGATCCTAAAAGGTAAATAAGGAGATCAAGAATACTATTGTCATTAGTGGTATCAGTACTACTTTTAATAATGTAAAAATCTAATTTTATGAGTTTACAATAAATGGATGACTACATTTTTTAAAAAATGTTTGTATTATTTTCCACTTCTTTCTGTGTGCTGATATTTAAACAATGAAAATATCTTGTAATTTTTCTTAGCATATTTGGCAAGATTACATTAATAATGATTTAGGTAAAGTGTGTGTGTTATATTTTGTTGTGTGAATGTTCTAAATAAACTCAGTCATTTGCAAGAATTAAGAGTATACAAATATTTATTTTTAAAGTCATTCTCATCAGTCCTTGTTTTTGAAAATGTTCAGTCCTTTCAGCCAAAGAATTAGGAGGTTGTATGTAGCAGAAAATCATGACTAATAAGATGTGTTTGCCTTCTATAGCATCTTCTTAGTCATAAATAGTATAAATTAGCTTACTTGAGGTTGTAAATTCAGATAAAATGCCAACTCTTACATGCTCCGAGTTAAAAAATAATCCTAATTAAATTGCACAAAATATTATCCACCTAATCCAAGTCTTTCAGTGGCTGCAGACATTAGTGGCAGTAGTAGCAATTGAGGAGTGTTTAAAATGTCCCACATGGCTAAAAATGATTTTGCAGTGCCTTGATGTTTATTGTCACAGTGCAAAATGCCTGTACTGTAGATAATGTGACTGCTTTACATGCACCATTCTTTGTTGAACTGTTCTTTTTTGACTCTGGGATTCATCATCTCAACATTTATTCTTTTTTCCCCTTCCTGTCTAAATATTTAAAACTACAAATTATTTTATAAATTGTATCAAGCCTGATAATACTAATGTGGCAAATTATTCTAAGGACTACTAGATCTTGTCACTTTTAAAGATATCATTAATCTCTATATACATTATTTGCCTCAAAGTACACTTCATACTGTAACTTAGAATAAAATGACTTGATCGATTTGTAGTGGGACCAACTGAAAAGCTGACATGGCAAACTTTCCCAGTGCAACTTAACAGACTGTTAACTGAAAAGCATGATTTTGACCTTTAATAACTGCATCGTTGGTATTTTTTCCAAACAGCACTATTCAAGAGGGTGGAAGTTATTCCTGTTAACCTATAGGACACACTTAATTGAGAGAACTGTCTCACTGAGACATCTTCCAGATACTCCATTTAAGCATAATGATGTATAATGGCAGTAACTGCTACTTAATTAGAAATGTAATTCTGCTACATCAGAAAGTAACCCAGCCACTGAAGGGTGTTGCTTTCCTTTAGACAGAATAAATTTCCTATAGGCTTGGGAATTATACTTTCAGTCTTTTAAAGTCTCGATTCTTGTGCTAATTGGGGATATTTCCTGGCAGTTTAGCCTCATTGCTATTCTGAAATTCCAATTGATAATGGCTGATCAGTTTAATTAGGATTATTTTTACCGAAACATTATCTTGAAAAACAGTGAATATTTACCAAATGTTTCTCTGTGTCAGGAGCCCTGTTATATATTTAAACATGTATTTCTTTGTTCTTCACAATATTTTGTTGTGGCTATATTAGAAATGGAGAACCTAAAGCTTAAAGAGTTTTGTAACTTACTTTTTATATTATAAAAATATATATTGTTATTTTATAACAAATAAAATTCCTAGTGATGTGTTGATAGAGCTTTTATTTATTTTATATATGTGTGTGTGCATGGTACTGGGAATTGAACCCAAGAGCCTTCTACCTCCGAGCTATACCCTCAGCCCTATTTTACTTTTTATTTTAAAACAGGGTCTCTGAGTTGCAGAGGGCCTCACAAATTCCTGAAGCTGGCCGAGAACCTGTGATCTTCCTATCTCATACTCCCAAGTACTGGAATTACAATTGTGTGCCACCACGCCTGGCTTACCTTGATTTAATTATCCCACATTGTATTCATAAATCATGTACTCCATAAATATATACAGATATAATCTCTTAATTTCCAACTGAAAATAAATAAAACACAGTAAGAACACAAAATTTAAAAATCTTTTTAAAGTTCAAGTAGGTTTCAAGCCTTCATTTCTTTAATTCTTCTGCGTAGCTGTGGGTTCCTTGATTGCTGTTTCTTCTTTTCTTTCCTTTTCTTGGTGCATTGTAATCATGTATCTCGCTGAAGTTCGGGGTGATAGAGGCAAACATGCACACAGAACTTTGTGAACCTTCCCCCAGTCCCAACCCACTCTCTTCCTTGGGTTTTAACAAGTGAGGCACCTTTTCTAAACACCCATGAGAAATAAAATTTGGGTGTTATTCCAATACTCTTTTTTTTTATCAATACCATGCTTGTTTGGTGATTCATCCATCTGCAGAAACAGTTGATAGTTCCCAAGTTTCAATAGGTATAAACAAAATCAGACAAATATTACGAGTTCAGAATTATCCTGCCCTCGCTAAAAGTATATTCTCTAAGAATGGATTTTTAAAATATTATTTACCTATGACCTAAAGAGCTCATATTAACCTAGAGCATGATTGCACAAACCAGCAATCTTTCTCCCAACCTAGCTTCCTGGACAATAATAAAATAATAAAAAAAATAAGCGATATTCTAGATTATAGCTACAAACCTTCCAGGCTATTGTTGCCTTTTAATGACTTTGAGAGAAATGTTCCAAGGACACATTTCACCAGAAGCACCACCATTCCCATTCTATTCGTTTATCCCAAGGAAATAGCTGCTGCTGGGACTTTTGTGCTGTGTCTTCAGATAAAAATGAAGTAAAAAGGGTGAAACAATTTTCTAAATTGAGCATCCAAATCTTCTGGAAAAAAATATCAGTTTGCTTTTCTATATGTATCAAATTTCCAGTTAAGTGCTTGGTTATGCATTTTGATTTACCTATATACCTTTATCTAGAGGAAAGCCAAGGAAAAAAATACTTAACATAATGTCTATATAGTTTTTAAAACTAAATCAACATAACTTTCTCTAAATTTAAATTAAAGAAGTGATATAAATTGATGCAGATTATTAAATAGTATCAATTATTCCAATGCATAAGTGATAGAGTAGTTAACTTCTCATTATTCAAGTGATCATTTCCTCTGATTTATTTTTCTAAGTAAAAAAGATGTAAAATAAACCTCAAAAGATTTCAGGAGTTCTGAAGCTCAAACAATAGAAAGCAACATTCTCTGTAATGCTGAACATAAATATTATGTCAGGGTCATGCTTGAAGTATCTGTAGATCTTAAGCAAATAGAGCCTAGTGTGGTGGCCCACACTTATAATCCCAGTACTTGGAAGGCTGAGATGGGATTCGTGGCCAGACTCAGCTACTTAGTAAGGCCCTCTGCAACTTAGTGAGACCCTGTTTCAAAATAAAGAATAAAAAATAGGGCTGGGGGTGTAGCTTGGCAGTAGAATGTCCCTGGGTTCAATCCCCAGTTCCACATACAGAAAAAAAACCCTTAAACAAATAGACATTCTTACAGGAAAAACATTTTTCTGAGCAATTTTACTCTTTTAAATATATATTAAAAGCACCACATACATAGTGAATATGTATATATCTATATTCTCATATCAGTGTTATTGAAAATGGATGTTTGTGCATGTCAGTCTAGGTATACTGAAAAGGAGGATAGGTGACTTTTAATTAGATACTTTAGCTCTGGGCAGTAGGTCAACTAACTGTCAGTGTGTATTCAAAAACATATTGAGCATGTATCTGTGCCAATGTCTGTGTAAGATATTGGACATAAAAATATATCTTGCAGATAAGTACATGTGACAAGAGAAAAGACAGAAAAGATAGATTGGTATCAAATTTTTTTACTTGAAAGAATAACTATCTAACCGTGGTTATTCATACATGGCTATATAACAGACAGTTCCTTGCAAATGACCAAAATGGAACTGTTGCTTTAAATCATCTAAAATATCTATTGCTAGTAATAAAAATTTACTCTTAACACAATTTACAAACTTTGAAAAACCCACATGAACCACCCTTAGGTTGATACTTGCCAATACTTAATACTTTTTGGATGAGGATATTAACTAATATCAGTTTTTACATTGTATAATAAATTATGTCAACATTTGGAAGTTCTGCATAACTTCTGTATTGAACTGGTATTTTCTACCTTTTTATTAAATACACAGGGGCATTCTACCTGTGAGCTACACTCTCAGCCCTTTTTATTTTTTCATTTTGAAACAAGTCCTTGCTAAATTGCTAAGTCTGACTTCAAATCTGTGGTCCTCCTGTTTCAGTCTCCTAAGTATTGGATTTATGGGCATGTACTACTGTGTCCAGCTTAGTCTAACAGATTTTAATGTAATCAAATGAGAAAAGTGCATTGACGTGGTTTCAAATGCCACATTAAAATTAATTTTGAAGAATGTCCATTGGGTGATGGGTGTATGTATGTCTACACAAGTCTTTTATCCCATTAAAAGATGTATGACTACAATGCACCAATAAAAAAATAAATAAATGACCATTGTTGAGTTTTAATGTGGTATCAAAGAAGATATTAACAATTATCTTTAAAAGCCTACTAATATATTTCTCCTTTCCCCACATTCATATTTTGATGAGGACAGAATTTTTGTGTATGACTCAAAACAACATATTGAAACAGATTAAATGCAGAAGCAGAATCTGTATTTTCTTAAAGCAGACATCAAAACACCAAGAAACCTACAAAATGTTAAGAGCATCACTTTTCTTACTCTATATTTTTTAATCTTAAAAATAAAATTATTTTTAGGAAAATATTTTATTAGTAGTTTCCTTTTTCTTTTTAAAATTAGTTTATTTATTTATTTATCTATTTATTTATCTTTTTGGTACTGGGAATTGAACTCAAGGGAATTCTACCTCTGAGTTCCAACCCCTAGCCCTTTTTATTTTTTGTTAAATTTTTGAAACAGGGTCTTGCTAAGTTGCTGAGGCTGTCTTGAACCCGAGATCCTCCTGTCTCAGATTCCCAACTATGGGAATTACAGGCATGTATCACCATACCTGGCTTTTAAATTTTTTCATTTTTAGTGAAGTAAATATCAATATATAAAATCAAGCTATGTAAAAACTCCATGGAGTGTTCAGTCCTTTTTAAGAATGTGAAGAGTACCAAGACAAAGAATTTGAGAACCCCTGGTTCTTGAGAGATTCTAGCTATCAAGAGAAGCAATAAAAGGCATTTGACTCCACTAGAATATTTTAGAGAAGAATAAATACTAGAAACCCGTGAACTCTTTAATTCAAGAGGTATTTGCCTTTCAGATCTCTAAGATTCTCACATACCTATTTTTAAATCCCAACAATTTTGGGGATGAGAGTTGCTAGAGATGAACCTTTTAGGATGTGATTCAGGGAAAAAAATCAAAGTAGTAACACTAAGAAGAATTGCTGGCTGCAAGCTGGGCATGGTGGCTCAACTCTGTGATCCTAGTACTTGGAAGGCAGGTTGGGATTGCAGGTCTGAGGACAGCCTCGGGAAGCTGTGAAACTTGTCAACCTAGTGAAACCCTGTATCAAAATAAAACATGGCTGGGTGTATAGTTTGGATATAGAATGCCTCTGGGTTCAGAGAGGAAGGGAGGGAGGGAGGGAGGGAGGGAGGGAGGGAGGGAGAGAGAGAGAGAGAGAGAGAGAGAGAGAGAGAGAGAGAGAGAGAGAGAGAGAGAGAGCTTGTTGTGGAGAAGGAAACAGGGAGCCCAGAAGGTAAGAATCATTTTGTGTAGGTGAATCATTACAGTGGAGCTGAACAGTGGTGGAAAGTGAAGGAACTCAATTTCATTTGAAGAAGACATATAAATGACAACTCTGGGATTTCTAGCTTAATGCCTGGGTATTTTGTAGAAGAATTTTGACACCCAGAGAATCTTGCACTAATAATATTGAGGTCTACCTTTATGCCTTTGTGTAATACTTTAGATTGTTACCTATAAGCCAGAAAACTTTGGTGGTCTTTGATTAAAACACAAGGTCACAGAATATGAGAGAGCATCTATTTGAGCCAACTTAATTTACAAATGAAGAAACAAAATTTTGAGTAGCAAAATGGTTTGCTCTAATGGTAGAAAAGCTGGCTCTACAAATCTGGGCTCCTGACTTTTGAACCAATTGTTTTTAAGAATATGAAGAAAAATGGTACCTTAAAAATATTATGCCAAAAAGACCAAGAGATGTATTTCATTCTAAATGATCAGAATAGCTTTGACCAATGTGAATTTTTTATAATCTAGATAGGAATTCACTGAGTATGTCAAAGGTAGTGTAACCAAGATAGACTTGCTTTGCCATATGAGACATTTTAAAGAGGAATGTCAAACATCTGCACACACATCCTAAATTCTATTTCATTAATTCCATGTGCAGTTACACTTGCTTTTTTCTTCTGTGGTGTGGATCACATGTTCTCCCTCAAATATTTGCATCTGCCTTTGTTTATGATGTGTACAGTACAGTCCCTCAAGTATCACCATGCTGGTCCATTTTTATGTTTAAGTGAGTAGGTCACAATAAGGATACAATATGCAATCCAGAAAAACTCTTACATTAGAGAAAAAAAATTGGGTGTGGATTACTCAAAATGGTGACTAATCCAAAAGACATTTAAACTTGCAACGTACTTTACATTGCAACATTAAACAAGGACATCATTATGTTTTAAATGTTTTCTTCAAACAAGTGAAGTCACTCTCTAATCATCTCATTTTTTCTTTTTTTAAATTTAATCATCCATACCCTATTGCACATCTTCCCTTTGGACTTTTTTTTTTATAATAATGCCTAATTTTTCCAGAAAAAAATTAGAAGCATAAAGCACCTGATAAATAATGTAGTTGAAAGATAGCAAATATTGCTTCATTTGTGGCCATTTTCTTACCCTTCAATCTACTAAGATCCATGGCATTCTTGACTAATTGACCTAATTTCTGTTTCAAAATCCTTCTCCCAACAGCCTCCCAACTAAAATCTCGTCAGTCCCTTAATCCCATCAAATTTTGCTGGTAAATTTGCTCCTTATCTAATAACACATGATTATTTACCTGTACAACTAAGTAGAGAATGCAAAACTCCTTACCCCAAGTCTCTTATACTTCTTGTAGACTCTTTTAGCATCAAATCTCTCACTTCTAGCTGGGTATGATGGCACATGCCTATAATCCCAATACTTGGGAAGCTGAAACAGAAGAATTGCAGGTTTGAGGCCAGCCTCAGCAATTTAGTGAGGCCCTCTGCAACTTAGTGGGACTCTGTTTCGACTCTGTTTGAGACCCTGTTTCAAAATGAAAAATAAAGTAGGAGCCGGGCATGGTGGCACACACTTGTAATCCCAGCACTTGGGAAACTGAGACAGAAGAATCACAAGTTCACAGCCAGCCTCAGCTACTTAGTGAAGCCCTCTGCAACTTAGTGGGACTCTGTTTCGATATAAAGAATAGGGATGAGGGTGTAGCTCGGAGGTTGAATACTCCTGGGTTCAATCTGCAAGACACCCCTCTCTTAAAAAAAAAAAAAAACCTCTCACTTCTTTATATTTAATATGAGTTAACTGAGAATAATATGAATTCATTCAATGTGTATAGAATAATTGCCACTTGTTAAAATGAGAATAAAATTTAATTGTAAAACTTATAGTGCAGATGATTACAGGCTATATCATCATTTATCTTAAACATTTGTTCCTGCTTTCATGTTTTCAGTAAACATTGTAGAGTATGATTCTTTATATTTCTTTCATCTTACTTAGACTTTTAATACTAATAGGCCCTTAATGATATCTAAAAGATTCAGTCATCATTCAGAAATATATGAGGGATCATTCTTACTTTGTGATGTTCAAGACTAACTGTAGAATGTGAGTAATGCAGTATCCTGCAATAGAGGGGATTGGCTAAAACAGCCCACTCTGTCTAAATATCTTCCATCCCTAAAGCGAAGTGTGTCAAATCATGCAGCTCTGATACATAACTACTCAAAAGGCTATTTTTTGGGGGGAAGCGGGGCAGTGTTTCTCTGCTGTGATACAAATGGACTATACTCTGTAGATGATCCATCATTCATCATTCCAGGCAGCTTTCCTGGAATAATACATACATACATACATATATATATATATATATATATATATATATATATATATATATATATTCTCCTTTCCTGGAAATATATATATATAATCTCCTTGAATTATATATCTGGATGTAGCAGAAACTGGCTAACTAGTTACCAAATATGTTTCTTTCTCCTGGGAACAGTTATTTTGTTTTGTTTTGGTTTTGGTTTTGGTTTTGATTTGGTGGTACTGGGGTTCCTGGAAACCCTTCTATCTCCGGGCTATACTCCCAGACCTATTTTATTTTTTTATTTTATTTGGAAACAGGGTCTCTTAAGCCAACGTGGCTGGCTTCGAACCTGCGTGATCCACCTGTCTCCACCTCCCAAGCATGGGGATTACAAGCATGCACCACCACGCCCGGCCTACATAGTTTTAATATAATACTACTCAACACGGCTGTCTTCTACTAAGGTTGCAACCGAATATAAATTAACAAACTACTTTCTGCATTAAGAAAGCTTCTAAATTCAGCTGTCCTTAGTGACAGTTGTTTTCCATTCAGAACAAGTTTCTTATCATATTAACGGATCAGTAGCAAGTAGTTTATAGGTGAGGAGTCAGTCCATGGACCACAATTTGAGTGCCAATGGCCTAGTCCATAATCTCTCTTGTATCACTTCCAGATTTGTGGATGTAACTCACCCTTGTGACACCCAACTTTTCCCCAAAGTTGCAGTAACTTGGAAGCCACATGGTTGAAAATGGCAGAGTAAAGCAAAGAACCTAGATTCCTTAATTATCCCATAAAAATACATACCTCACAGTTTACATGTGCAAAACATACTACTGTGTTAAATAACTGACATTTTGAGGATTATATGTTAGAACAACTAGTGTTACTTTATTAGATAGCCTAGTAAGGCATATATCTGCATGCTAAACCTAATCATAATTATCAGCTTTTCAAGCCATTTTGACTTTATTTTTTTAGGTTTGTATTATAACATTTATTAAAATAATGCAATGAGCTATGTAAATTCCCAGCTAAAACCCAAGTGTCTAAAGTATTCATACATCAGCTAATTAAAAACCCAAGAAAGACAAGACACATAATATAATACTGCAAAACAATTGGCAATTTTCAGTTAACAAAACTGTGAATTTTGCATTTTGTATCCTTTTCTCAATCAAGAAAAAAATTCTTTTAAAATGTTATATAACATATATAAAACAAGATAGAAAAATACATTATAAACTTGTAACAATGGCTGTAAATACATTATCTTACATGTTTCTCATAGGCAATGGTTGGCTATGGGATATACACAGCATGAAACTACTAAGATAATAAAAAACAGACAAAAGTACATGTCAGATGTATGGTAAGATACAAGCAACACTCCCATCTACCCACACTAAAAATTACATAATATTGTAAGAAAAAAGTCTTAAAAACTATATACTTTAATAATAAGTAAATTCAGTAGAGCTGGGCATGGTGGTGCATGCTTGTAATCCCAGTACTTGGGAGGCTGAGACAGGAGAATTGGGTAAATTCAAAGCCAGCCTTGGCTACTTACTGAGGCTCTCAACAACTCAGTGAGACCCTGTTTCCAACTAAAGAATAAAAAAATAGGGCTGGGAGTATAGCTTGGAGGTAGAATGCCCTTGGGTTCCATCCCCAGTACTGCAAAGAAAGAAAGAGAGAGAGAGAAAGAGAGAAAGAAAGAAGAAAGAGAGAGAAAGAAAGAGAGAAAGAGAGAAATTCAGTAAAGAATGATAATACTGAGAACCAAGGCATTCAGATTTCAGAAGTCATGTGGTTTTTTTTAGTTGATCCAGAATTTTGTCAACTAAGTTTTCAAAAGTTTGTTCAATGCCAACATTATACACACTTATTATTTCATAATTTTCTCCATAAAAGACCTTTGATAAACATCTAAAATGTTCAGGTTTAACACAGTTGAGATAAAGCTGGATCAAATACTAGTATTTTTTAAACTATCACCTCAAGTGTTTGAATGTCACAAATTTATTCGACCAACCAAAAGAAAATAAAAATAAAAATGGCACAGCATATATTGTAAATAAATAAAAACAACTGTATGTGTAACAGAAGACAAAGCAGTGGCACATTAATCCAAAGCTAGCTGAGTGCAAAACAATGACTGTCTATTGCTTAGTAAATAAACTGAAAATGTTCTAAGTAAGGCAAGGTGATGACTTTATTTTAATGATTAAATTATCTCAGAGAAATCAAAGTGAATGCAATTAAAATTAATTTTGAATTAAAATTGTACATTTTTTCTTATTACTTAATATCATATATTATTTTTGGTGGGGTGGGTACTGGGGATTGAACCCAGGGATATTCTACACATGAGCTATTTTTTAAATTTTGAAACAGAGTCTTGGTAATGTATTTGAGATTCTTGTTAATTGCTGAGCCTGGTCTCAACTCTTCCTGTTTCAGAGCACTAGGACTATAGACATATGCCACCACACCCACCTGGCATGTTATTGATTTTTAAGCTCTAAAGTAGGGTTTTCACTTTGTTTCTATCAGCATCGTAACTGCTGTCCCCCCCCCAAAAAAACCCTAAGATTTTAGAAGAAGGAAAATGTATTTGCTCACAGTTTTGAAGATTTCAGAGGTTCAGTCTATATCAGGCTGGTTGCATGAGCAGAGCTCAGGGCATTGTGGCAGGAGGTAGCAAAAGAGAGAGAGAAAGGGTTCTGCTTTCACATCATGAAGGCCAGAAGCAAGAGAGAAAGAAGGAGGAAAAGGAGGAGGAGGAAGAGAAGGAGGAGAAGAAGGAGAAGAAGAAGAACCAAATATAATCGCAAGGTCACATGCCTAGAATCTCCTCCTCTGCAACCAAGCCCTCCCTCCAACATGGCTACCTTATTTTCATGAGATATAGGGGTCATTATAAATTTAAACCATAACAACTTCTCTCAAGCAGATCTTGCTTTTCAGCTTTCTTCTGACACTCTTTATCTACTATAGTAAGGAGCAGTGTGATCTCAGAAGCCAGGAAGCTGGATACCAGGCTCAAAGAGAGGTTCGATTTACCAGCCACCTATTTTTTCTTGTTGGAGCATTATAGTCCCACATCATAATGTAAATCATGTTGACAGTTACATACACGAACATAGCACTTTGTGGGTTACCCCGCCTCCCCATTTTCCACTACCCAATATAGAGTACTGAGACTGCCATTAGTATATTCACATATATACACATAGCTGATGGTAGTATTTCTACTAATGAACCTCAGTCTTCCCTCTCCCCTTCACTTAGACCACCTCCCTGGATCCACTGAAGTTTCTCCTCTCTTACTTGCAGTCTCTCTGCTATTCCAATTACTCCCTAGCTACATATTAGAGGAAACATATACCCCTTCATTTTCTGTGACTGGCTAATACCACTTAACATCATGTTCTCCAGGTCCTTCCATTTTCTTGCAAATGACAATTTTATTCTTCTTTATTGCTGAGTAGAATTCCATCGTATGTATTTCCCATAATTTTGTAATCCATTCATCTGTTGATGGACACCTAGCTTGGTTCTATAATTTGCCTATTTTGTATTTTGCTTCTATGAATATTGGTATGCATATGTCACTGTAGTTCTCTGGTTTTGGCCTCTTTGGAAAGATTCTCTGGAAACTGACCCATTTCCTAGAAAGAAGATTATGGTCATATTATTCAACAGGTGGCATTTTCTGTTTGAAAAAGTACACAAAATATGGGACTAATGTATAATTAATGATAAGATGGCGCAGATACCTAGATAGAGACAAATATTCAGGAATGCAACCGAGATCATATTGATTTGAGTAGAACATAAATTACCATACATGTAGCAAACATCTACTATTGCTAGTGGAAATGGAGAAAGCATGTGAATTTGTAATTAATAAAGTAGTGATTCATTTGTAAACAATAATATTCGTTGGCCTCTGGCACAGCAGTTGCTCAAAGGAAACAGGATCACCATCTGAAACTCTGACATGATGGCTTCCATACTCACTACTTTCTATTTCCAATAAAATTACTCTTTATATGGCCTTTCTTTTAACATGATATTTAAAGATGATGTTATAAGATTTTAATATGCTTTAAGTTCTTTCTGTTATTTAATTTGAATGTTTCCATCAGTTAGAAAATTGAATGTTATTTAAAGCATAGGATGTACATTAACAAATATATCAAAGTCAATCACTAACCAAACACGAGAAGGAAGGAGAGGGAGGGAATGGGGTGGGAATTAGGTAAGGGCTAATTGGGTGATGTGTGCATGTATGCCTCTACCATCTTGTACTCAATTAAGAGGTATGACTAAAATTCACCAATAAAAAAATTAAGTTATTCTTGCTAATGACATTTTAGAAAATTCTCCTAGCATGCAGCAGATTCATGCTACCATGTAAAAACCAAACAGTTTAGAAACTGTTCTCCAAACTGACCATGCCATGATGAAACAACAAAAAAAAAAACTTAGCAAGAAACAAAACAATGTCAAAAACTGACAGCAAGTAATGCATTCACATTTAACTAGAATCCACCCAATGAACTGTTTCAGAAAAAAATTAAACAAATTCTGTCATCTTGAAAAGATAATTCCAAATAGTTTCCTGTTTCCTCCACATTGTAAGACTTTGTGTTCTCCAGTGTAGGAGGAAAGAGTAAATCAGGAATTTTGTTTATAAGCACATCTAAATACAAACCAAATTTTTTAAAGTAACATGAAAAATTATTGGAATTGTTCAGCTAACCAGGTATTTAACATACTTAAAATTCATCCCTTTACAAGCCCAAAATAAAGCAATTTATTTCTACAAATCATTGAGTATATTTTATAATATATAAATTCTCAATTTTATGGTCAAAGCAAAAGTTTGGGGGGGGGGTTGTTTCGTTTTGTTTTTTTGTTTTTGCTGTACCAGGGATGGAACCCAGGGGCATTCTACCTCCAAGCCACACTCCCAGCCCTACTTTTTTGTCTTTTTATTTTTGAAACAGGGTATCACTTAGTTGTGAAGGGCATCGATAAGTAGCTGAGGCTGTCTGCAAACCACGATCCTCTGGTCTCCATCTCCTGAATGCTGGGATTACAAGCATGCACCACCACGCCCAGCCAGCAAAAGTATTTTATAGAGAGTATATTTTGCATTGTTATAAAACAACTGCTATGAAAATATGTCTTATTGTAATACATAGTAATACTTTGGAATAACATAAAAATTAGAAGAGACTAATAATCACAATCCTGTCTATTTTTTTAGTCTTTTTTAATACTGGGGATTGAACTCGAGCCATACTCAAAATCCTTCAATTTTTTTTAAATTTTGAAACAGGGTCTTACTAAGCTGCTGAGGTTGGCCTTGAGCCTATTATCCTCCTGTCTCAGCCTCCGTAGAGTTGGGACTACAGGCATGTGCCAGTGTGTCCAGCTACTATTTTCCTTTTTTTTTATATAAACACCTCAACCAGTTATAACTAAGATTTTATAACTAACAGTTTTGCATCTTGCTTATTTCAGTTATGATTACTACTTTCAATATCATTAAAAATTCTTTCTAAAAAATTTAATTGCGAGATAACATTTCAATGGATGCTACAATTTATTTTCTAATAAGCAAAAGAAGTATAACTCTTGATATTGTATTTATTTCCATTCGAAATAACTTTGAGCATAAATTTATTCACATTTTCTCAGGATAAAGTCTAGTAATTATTGTTGGCTCAAAAGGGAATGAGCTCACATCGTACATGTCCATCGATAAAATATAGCAATCAGGGTACATATGTTAATCTGAGATATAATTGTTGAAACTTTTTTGTTTCATTTTACTTCTTTTTATTACAAATGTGGTCAGATGTCTTTTTCAATACTGGTTTTATCAATTTATCAGTGATTCTTTGATGACATTTAATATTCTTTAATCCTCGCCGGGCGTGGTGGCGCACGCTTGTAATCCCCGCGCTTGGGAGGCAGAGACAGGAGGATCGCGCAGGTTCGAAGCCAGCCGGCTGGCTTAGGAGACCCTATTTCCAAATAAAAATGTAAAAATAGGTCTGGGAGTGGAGCCCGGAGGTAGAAGGGCTTCCAGGAACCCCAGTACCACCAAAAAAAAAAAAAAAAATTCTTTAATCCTCTAGTCTTTTCAATTTATATTTAAAAATACTTTTATTCAAGCACAGAAGGAGAAGGTACATATGTTCCCTCTAATATGCCCAAACTAGGGAACATAGAGGATACCAGTGAGACTCCAGATAATGGAGGGGAAATACCAGCAAAGTTTGAATGGAAAGATAGGAGAGGAGGAAGGCTGATCTTGATTAATGAGGGTCTACATCCGAATATGTATAAAATTATGAATATGGCATGGTTACTCTGGACAATCATTGGTGGGAGGGGGAATGGAAAATGGGGGCGGGGGTCAGAGGGCACCAAATATAGTTTAAATGTATACCATTTATGTTCAATAAAAAATTGTATTAAAAAAGAAAAAATACAGATAATATGGATAAAAACATAACTTTCATAATTAATGCAAAGAAAAAATATAAAGCACTTATTTAATGATTATTAAATTATACTACTTTAATGGTTATTAAATATTTTAATATTATAATCATTAAGAAATGTAATAAGCAATAGAATTATAATAAGAAATTTACTTACAAAAAATAAATAAAAATACTTTTATTCATAGAGTAAGAAATTTTGCCATTCAAGTTAAGAATATGTTTAGAATTTTGTCACCTCCACTGCATCACCTTAATTTTATGGATAAATTTTGTTGTTAAATGTTCATCTAATCAATCATTTTATATTATCAAGTCATGCAATGTACTAATTGTTTAAAAAGAAGAAAACGTAAATTATTAAAAGCAGTCTAAGCCAGGCATGGTGGTGCATGCTTGTAATCCCATCATTTGAGAGGTGGAGACAGGAGAATCATGGTTCCCAGAGAGCCTCAGCTACTTAGTGAGGCCTTTTGCAACTCAGTGAGACCCTATTTCAAAATAAAGGATAAAAAATAGGGCTGGGGGTGTAGCTTGGAGGTTGAATGCCCCTGGGTTCAATCCCCAGTACTGCAAAAAAAAAAAAAAAAAAACAGTCTAAATTTTTTAAAAGGCTATGTTTAAGGTGAAATATACATAGAAATATTTGTAACAAGAATATTAAGACTCATAATTGTTAAGATATTGCTCATTTTTCTCTCCCAGCTTTGCTTATGATTACTGTATTTTATTTGTAGATGTTTTAGGCACTCATGTTGGTTGATATTTTTGCTTGTTATCACTTCCATTTATTTAAAAATTCTTAGCTGTCAGATACCTATGTGTTTTCTTCTTTCTATTATCAAATTATTTTCTTGTTCTGAAATGTATATTTTAGTTATGTATGAAATAATGAACTAATTTTTTCAAATATTTACTCATTTTCCTGGTGTTTTATGCTAAGAAAGTTGTTTATCATTGATTTTAATTTTACACATATATTAACCTCTTATATACTTATCTAGATCTAAATTAGTATGAGAAATATAGATTTTCATTATAATATTCTATTGTACTGACCTGCCCATTTTCTGCCATCATCCCATTGCTTTAAATATTTTAGCTTTAAAATATACTTTAATAGCCATCTTTTTGTCTCAGTTTTCTACAAAATTTTCTTAAATATGTTTACTGATTACTTTCCCAAATGAATGTTCTAAGTGTTTAGCCAAATATCTATTAAAGTTACAAACAGAATTGGGTAATATTTAAGTTTTTGCTAGGCTAAGCATCTTTATATTTACTTTAATTAGCCTAGAAAAATCATGTTAATCTACTAATTTCAGTGTCTTGTTAAATTATTTGAAAAAATTATTATTTGAATAATAAGCACCATTTATTACTGCCTAACATGTTCTATTAATATGTGTTACTTTGGCTAATATATTCACAAAAGTCTATGAAATTAGTACCTATACCCTCATATATCTTTCCCTATCATCCCTTAGAAAAAGTGGGTTGTGAATGACCCTATAGCCAGCAAGTGACAGAGCTAAGATGTTAATAGATATGTGGCTCTGTTTTATTTCTATATGGATAGTCTCTTTGAGTCTCAAAATTTCTTACATCATTTTAGCACTTTGTTTTTGTTGTTGCACTATATATGATCATATTATACCTATTTATCAATGATCATTAATTCAATTTGCTTCTATACTAATATGCAGTATATACTGTTTCATGTGGGTACATATTTTCATGAAAACTAGAAAAAAAGTCATGTATGGATTCACTTTAATTCCTTATAATTGAAAATGTAGGTATTTGTGTTACTTCTATTTTTTCCTTTTATAAAATATTATGCAACTATATATTCCTGAAGAAAATTCATTGTAAACATAAATAATTAATGGTGTAGTGTGCATTCCCAGAGAATAAATTGTTGGCCAAATGCATGCACATTTTTCAGAGATTTTATATGCAGTGACCTAAAAAAATACAGTGAGTTAGCTAGGCATGGTGGCGCACGCTTGTAATCCCCACACTTGGGAGGCAGAGACAGGAGGATCCCACAGGTTTGAAGCTAGCCTCGCTGGCTTAAGAGACCCTGTTTCCAAATAAAAATATAAAATAGGTCTGGGAGTGTAGCCCGGAGGTAGAAGGGTTTCCAGGAACCCCAGTACCACCAAAAATAAAAAATACAGTAAGTTATATTTCCAGCAACTGTGCATGAAAGATGTTGCTTCCCTAATGCTTATAAAAAATAATAAAGCTAATAATTAACAATAGCTTATTTTAATTGTTCTAAGCACATTAGTTTACCCATTTAGTGCTCACAATAACTCAAGGCAATGACTATTTTTTGTTCTATCACGGAAGTGGAAGAACAGGCACAAAGGAATGAAATAACTTTCTTAAATACAACTGTCCAGCTAGTAAGTGGTTATCAGGATTTAAACTAAGCACTTTGATCTATATAATTTTTGTAAACTTTATCAACATGTTAATCAACTGCTATGATAATTTGTAAGGCTAAACATTTTTTTGTCTATACATCATGGTAATTTCTTTATTTGTATAGTTCATTTTTTCTATTCAAGTTTATTAAGATATAACTTACATATTTGAAAATGTAGCCATTTGACTGCATTAAGTTTCACATGTCCTATCAGATATACTCAACCATGTGATCAATATTATAATCAAGATAAATAATAGCCAAAAAATATTTCCTCATTTCTCTGAACTCAATAATCCTTTCCCCAAGCCCAAGTACCCCTTCAGGCTTTTAGTCAATTTAGGTTAGTTTTGCTCATTCCAGATTTTCATGTAATTACCCGATTTTCTTTGCTCAGAAATGATGTTCAGATTTACCCATGTTTTCCCATTAGTAGGTAACCTGCTGATTTTTAGTTTTGAATACTACTCCATCAAATAACTATACTGCAATTACTTTATACAGTCACTTGTTGATGGAATTTGGATTATATTAGAAAGTTTGATTCCACTTTAATATTTAACTGCTGACAGCCTTCACCTCTCAGTTCTCCTACTCTCTCGCCCCAAGAGAGCCCACGTGATTTCTCCTTTCATGTCAAGGGAAATTGTGAACCACACAACCCTTGGCTCACAGGCAGGGCCTCTCCCTAGCCCCACCTCTCAATGGTCACGAGCCATAATAAGCTCATATTCTCCTTCTCTTCAGAGATGTTTGCCTTTTCTCTCACAGAAAGCTTCATTATGTGATCAATAAGCCTTTCATACTTTGTATGTGTGGCATCGTCATAAGAGTTAAATAAAATTATAAAATTAAATAAAATTATAAAACAGCTATGAGGGTCCACCCAGTTGTTGTGAGTACCCACAAGTTGCTTCCATTTGGGAGATATTTTGAATGTAGCTGCTATAAAAATGACATTTAAAACTCGATTGAATGTATGTTTCTAAAATGCTTCTGAGTAAATATTAAGATATAGAGTTGCTGGGACATGGAGTAAGAGAATAATTAACCCTGAAAACCTACCAAACTATTTTCTAGTTATATTTGTTGTATTCTCAAGTTTTATCACATGAGTCAAAGTTGCTCATTTTCTCCAGTGTTTTGGAATATAAGCCTTGTTTAAATATAGTTATTCACTTGCGAAGTAGAATATTTTTATTGCCTTTCCTTGATAACTAATCAGGTTTAATATTTTTCTTATATTTGTCATTTGTAAACCTTCTTTAGTAAAGGATTTATTCAAAGCTTTTGTTCAACTTAGGTCAATTTTTCTTATTACTATTAATTTGCAGGGTCTCACTTGGTTGCAAATGGCCTAAGTAGCTGAGGCTATCCACAAACTGCGATCCTCCTGCCTCAGCCTCCCAAATTCTGGGATTACAAGCTTGCATCACATCACCGGGTTATCACTCCTGTCTTAAAACAAGAAAAAAATAAACTGAACCCACTGAAAATCAGTGACTTTCCATGTGTTCATTGGAGAGATAAGGTGTAAGGGCAAATCACCACACTGACTCTGGAAGACAAGCAAATCCAGAAGTCACAGCTGAGAAAGACCCGCCTTAGTCAGAAGGCATTGAAGTCGAAAACTGATAACACTTGAATGACAATCTTGATGGATTATTAGAGCCTGAGTGTTGGATAATGTGAAAGCGAAAAACTCAGGGAGGGGGAGGCTATAATTTTAGGGGATCTGTACACTTTGTGGGCTGCCCCCCAGAAACATTACTAAGTTTCCATGGTAAATTGCTGAGAAATATCCCATTGTGGCTCTGGCAGGGAAGGAAGGTGAAAATTCACCACTGTGAAATACACTCTGTTATTAACAGCCAGTTCTCCACATAGGAAAAACTTTACCAGTGCCTTGTCCCACTGACAGAAGGGCATTTTCCTCACTCTATCCGGCTTTCGACTTTATGTTTCACCTAAGAAGTGGCAAGGGTGTGAATGGAGAAACACCTGTGAAGTCACAGCTCAAGGACGTGAGCTTACTGAAAGGTAAGATGATGGTGTACTTCCGCACAGCGCCTGACCACCTCAAAAGAGAGGAGATTACAGATGAATTAGCTGCAAGGCACAGACTCTAAGTAGGAATCCTTAATAAAATATGAAGCTAAACAAAATTTTAAAAGAAATTTTAGCCAAGCGTGGTGGTGCTTGCTTGTAATCCCAGTACTTGGGAGGCTGAGACAGGAGGATCCCACAGGTTCAAAGCCAGCTTCAGCCACTTAGTGAGCCTCTCAGTAACTTAGTGAGACCCTGTTTCCAAATAAAATATAAAATAGGCCAGGGCTATAGACCAGAGGAAGAAGGCCTCTGGGTTCCATTCCCAGTACCACACACACACACACACACACACACACACAAAATTAATCTTCTAGCATTTATACCTGCAGTTAACATAAAGTTCCATTTTAAAGGTCTATTCACCAGTTCCCACTGCATTATACACATATATACCGTGTCTAGTTTTCAACAGAAATTTTAAAAAATCATAAAGTATGCTAAAGGGTTAAAGCCTAAAAAGGCTAATAATCCACAGTCTGAAAAGTAGGCATTATATCTTTATATGTAATAAGGCGTCTCTTATAGTCTGTATAGAGTCAGATCTATTTCATTCATTTTCATAATCTCTGCCTTGAAACTGAAATGATTAATCTATTTCCAAATAACTTCATTATTCACCTGGTGGGGTTTAACTCCATCATATTTTCTATTTTTCTATTTTTATTCACTTTTTTCTCTTCCTGACTTGTTTTTTTTTATTTATTTAATTAATTTATTTATTTATTTTGGTGGTACTGGGTTTCCTGGAAGCCCTTCTACCTCCGGGCTACACTCCCAGACATATATTTTTTTTTAATTTGGAAACAGGGTCTCTTAAGCCAGCACGGCTGGCTTAGAACCTGCATGATCCTCCTGTCTCTGCCTCCCAAGCACGAGGATTACAAGCGTGCACCACCACACCTGGCTATTTATTTATTTTTTATTTTTATTTTTATTTTTGGTGGTACTGGGGACCTCCAGGCTACACTCCCGGACCTAATATATATATATATATATATATATATATATATATATATATATATATATATAATTTTTTTTTAATTTAGAAACAGGGTCACTTAAGCCAGTGCGGATGGCTTCGAACCTGAGCGATCCTCCTGTCTCCACCTCCCAAGCGCGGGGATTATAAGCGTGCGCCACCACGCCCTGCCTGACTTGTTTCAAATTGAGTAGCGTTTTAGTTTTTTAAATAATCTGCATGTTTGGTTCATAAATTCTACGTCCTCATTTTTGTTTAGATTGTTTTTCTGAAAGTTGCTCACGCGTTCACAATATCCATCTTTAACATATTGCTATCTTCACATAACATTGTGAAGAAGTAAAACCTTTTCAGTTTTATGCTTCTATTTTCACCTCCATTCCAAATGATATCATAATCTTTATTTAAAGAGTATAGAACTTTGATGTGAGCGGCAGTTGAGAAACTGGCAGATCTAAGAAACTGGCAGAAACTAAGCTTTGATTATCTCAAAGCTTAGTTTTAAATTATTTCAGGGAAAATCCAGAGTACCTTTTACTCTATATCTAGTTCAGCCTTACAAGTAAGGAACTGTATTTAAATATTAGTACTGAATTCCCCAGGTGTTCAACAGGACTTTGCTCTCTGGTTGGATGGAACTCAAATACCCCCTACTGTCCTGTGAGCTCTGTGAATTGTTGCCTGTCCAGCTCCCCAGGAGCTCCTCTCCCAGCCTCATGAAGCTCCATTCTCTTTGTGTACAGTACAGTCATGCAGGCTCAAGACATCCTTCCACAGACTCAAATTCTCCTTTCTTACTGATATGTTGTGCTCAGTTGCCTCAGCCTCCCAGAACTCTGCTCCCTTTTCTTTTTCTGGAAAACTATACCTCTCTCTTTTGTTCCTGCTTCCTGCCGCCCCATGGTCCAGAAAATTCCTTCAAGCAGAAAGCTGCTGCAATCATGAGGCTCAATTTGTTTATTTTCCTTTTCAAAAATCATAGTCTTGTACTGGCTACAGTCTAGTATCTGAAAATAATTGTTTCATACATTTTTGTCCAGTTTTGCAGTTGTTTATAGCAGCAAGGCAAATGGAGACTGATTACTCTTTTGGGCAGGAGCTGAAGTCTCTGAAGCTCCCATATTTGTCATCTGTGGTACAAAGTGGTACAATCCTCAACTCTACCATTGCCTAGCTGTGTGTCTTTGACCACCTTATTTTTATTTATTATTACTATTATTATTATCATTATTAAATTTTTGTGGTACTGGGAATTGAACCCAGGATCGTTTTACCATCAAGCTACATCCCCAGGCTTTTTTATTTTTTGTTTTGAAACAGGTTCTTGCTAGATCGCTGAGAATCTCACTACATTGCTGAGGCTGTCCTTAAACCTGTGGCTCTCTTGTCTTACTTTCTCGAGTACTGGGATTACAGGTGTATGCCACTATCTGGTTTGGCCACCTTATTTAAACTTGTTAAACATCCTTTTCCACATCTGTAAAATGGGCATAAACATATACACCACTAGACTCGTTTACTTGTTAATGAATTAATTGTATTGATAGACCCATCTGGAAGTAGCATTAATTAATAAATGTTAATTCTCTTCTCCCCTTCAAGAAAAAGGATCATGAAACATGGCCATTTTATTAAACATCCAAAGCAAAGTTTTATGAATTAGTTAGTGTGAATTGTTCCTTTGGACTCTCATTAGAGTCCTCAAACACCTGCTAGGTATTGTTTAAAATCTGCATCCTAAACTCTTATCTCTTCAATCTCATTATTCATGCAGTAGCCTCAATCTGTGTCATAAACTTCTACCTCCTCTGTTTGAATGTGTCCTGTTGTAGACTCAACCACTTGCTACCTGTGCATATCATCACCACCCCATTCTTCATAAACTTAATTATTCACCAATCTGTCTGATTCTCTGCTCTGACTATAAAACCCCAGGACACTTTCCCAGCATTATTTTCCTCCCTAGTAAGTCACCTGTAATTTTTATTTTTTACCAAAATAAAGCCTGAACATATAGTTCTTTAGATCTGTATCTTTTACCAATTTTAGACACCAAATATAAACACAACAATCCAGGCGTGGTGGCACATGCTTGTTTGAATGACAAATTGATGGATTATTAGAGCCTGAGTGTGGGAGGCAGAGACGGGAGAATTGCAGTTCGTGGACAGCCTCAGCTATTTAGTGAGGCCCTTTGCAACTCAGTGAGACCCTTTTTCAAAAATAAGACTAAAAAATAGGGCTGGGAGTGCAGCTCAGAGGTACTATGCCCCTAAGTTCTATCCCAGTATCATATCATATATATATATATATATATATGTGTGTGTGTGTGTGTGTGTGTGTGTGTGTACACACAACTAATTTTGAGAGGCTCACTGAAGGTCTCTAGGATAATAATTGGCATTATTAAAAGCTGTTAAGTAAATGCATCACTTCACACTTGCTTAAATAGAAACACCTATATCTTAAAATCAGGAAGTTCACAATACCCTCAAGGGGAAAATATTTGCATATTTTTAAATCCATATTTAAAGGATTCATAAGATTTGACACAATTTCTGACCATTTACTTTGTGCCAGTGCTTATTCTAGGTCCTAGAAAAGCAATGATATACAAAATCTAATCCCTCAAGATGAGGGAAGTCCAAAGAAATTGTATTTGAAAGGTATCCGAAATTGTACATGTAGTTAAGAAGGAAATATAAAATTCAAAAATTGAAAATGTACTGTTACCTTTTTCTGCCAGTTCATAAGGCATACTATAAATGTGATACTTTTGTACTGGCACACTCCTGTAAACCCAATACTTGGGAAGCTGAGACAGGAGGATCCCTGGTTGGAAGCTAGCCTCAGCAACTTGGTGAGACCCTGTTTTCAAATAAAATAGTGCTATTTTATTTTCAAATAAAATAGTAGCTCAAAGATAGAATGCATAATTTTCCCAATCTATCCAAAGCAAAATATCCAAAACTCCCTTTAATTTCTCAATCTCTAATGATCCACGAAAAAAATTGAGGAGCTTATTTACATCATGGTACTTCTATGCACTAAGTGTATGAACCTATCATTCTTAGTGTGCTTTAAACAGGTCAAATTCTCTTTGACACTTATATTTTTGTCTTTGGAATCTAAATTATGTGAGAAACAAAGCAATTAGGATTGTTTTGTCTATTCTGGTTTCTTGAATTTCCACACAGATTTTATAATCATCTTACCAATTTTCACCAAGACTTCAACCAGAATTCTAAAAGGTAAGGCATTAAATCTGTATAATAATTGGGCATAAATGACATCTTAATAATATTAAGTCTGGTATATGAACATGAGATTATTTTCATCTATATGATATTCTTTAATTTCTTTCAGCTATATTTGTTAAAGGACCAAAATAGAAAAGCAATTTTGAAAAAATACTAAAGTGGAAAGATTACCATTGACTACAGAGGAACATTAATCAAGACAGGATGATGCTAACATAAGCATAGACATATAGATCAAATGAATGAAATTTAGAGTCTAGTAATAAGTCCATGTGCCTGTGGTCAATTGATTTTTAACAGGAGTTCCAAGGTCACTCAATGGAGAAATAATTATTTGAAAATCTGTGCAGGCACAACTTGATAGCCACATGCAAAGGAATGAATTTGGTTTATACCTTACACCATATAAAAATTAACTGAAAATAATCAAACTTCAATGTCAGAGCTAAAACTATAAAGCTCTTAAAAGAAAAATTAGAGATATATTTTTCTTGGATTTGGGCAATAGATTCTTAGATATAACATCTAAGTATGAGAAATAAAGGAAGAAAAAGATTAATTGGACTTCATCAAAGTTAAGACTTATTCTTTAAAGATTGCTATCAGGAAAAGGTGAAAAAACAGAGAACAGGAAAAAAATCTGCAAAACATATACGTAGTAATAGCCTACTACCAAGAACATGTAAAGAACACATATAACTCAAGAAAAAATAAAATAAGTAATTCAATATGAAAATGGCTGAGGGATTTAGATATACAGTTCTCCAAAGAAGATAAACAAATGGTCAGAAAACACATGAAAAGATGCTTCACACCTTTTGTCATAAAGGAAATAAAAATCCAACCATTTCCTTCCCACTAGAATGACCGGAATTAAAAAGTCAGATCATTAAAAAATGTTGGTAGGTATATGGGAAAATTGGAGCCCTTAAGCACTGCTGTCAGGGATATAGAATGGTTCAGTCACTGTAGAAAGCACTTTGGCAGATCTTCCAGCTATTAAATAGACAGCATATAATACTACTCCTAACTCTATACCCAAGAAAAATTAAAACACAAACACAAACTTGCACATGAATGTTTATAAGCATTATTACTTATAATAATTCAAGAGTGGAAAGAACTCAAACTTTCATCAGCTGATGACTAGATAAGAAAAATGTGGGGTATTCAAACAATGATCATAAAAAGGAGTGAATACTGCTTCAAACTACAATGTTGATGTACTTGAAAAATATTTTGCTAAGTGACAGAAGCCAGTCACAAAAAAATCCACATATTATGTGATTGATTGACATGTTCTAGAAGGCATAGAACTCCAAGGATACAGATAGATAGATGATAGATAGATGAGATAAATAGGTATACAGATAGATAGATGAGAGGAAATTCATTAAGGAATTGGACCACATGCTTATGGAGAGAGAGAAGTTCTCTGAGAAGTCATCTGCAAGCTGAAGAACCAGGAAGGTCAGTAAGATGGCTGTATTCAAGCCCAAGGGCCTGAGGAGGGTGGTGTGACTTTTCATCTAAGATGGAAGACTAGAGCACCCAGGTAGTGCCTGGTGTCAAGACCCAGAATCCAAAGGCCAGATAATCTGAAGTTCTGATGTCCAAAGGCAGAAGAAGATTGCTGGAAGAAAGGACAGGGAGAGAAGAAAACTTTCCTCTGCCATTTGTTCTATATAGGTCCCGAGGCTTTTAGAGGATGCCCACCCATCAGAGATGGATATTCCCTACTCAGTCCACCTGCTCACATGCCCATCTTCTCTGGAAACAATAACCAGAAGTAATGCCTTACTTGATAGCTAGGTGGCCCTTAATCCAGTGAGGTTAACACCTAAAATCAATCATCACAGAAGATGACAATTATATGATGCGGGGGGTTGGTTTTGAGATACTAAATGTATTCTAAAATTGACTTTGGTGATTCTTGCACTATAAATGTGTTTAAAATCATTGATGTGTACAAGTTAAGTGGTCGAACTGTATGGTATATTAACTGTTTCTCAATAAATCTGCAAAAAATCTACTTTTCAACATATCAGTCGTAGAACTGAACATTATTTAGAAACTATGAAGGAGTGCACAGCCAAATATTTTTTTCACTCTGAAAGCTTGGGTTAGTCATACCTCTTTTCTGATTTATTGAAATATAATTCATCAGCATGGTTTCTAGGGAGGCATTTGATGACGAAGGGGACTGATAAGCCTTTTATTTGGTGAACCTTGGTTGGCTGTTTTTCTTTTCTCCCTCTGAATCATGATGCTGTGCTTGAGGACATTAGTTTTAACTTAGTTCTGGGAAGGTTCATTTCCATTTCCAAACTCAGATCTTGGGAATTACAAGGGAGTCCTGCATTTTGTAAAAATGCGGAACATGTTATTTCCTCTGATTTGAATGATGAAACAGAGTTCATGTGACACTGATGAGCAAGATAGAAAGTTCAAATGTCTGGAGATCTTGAGCCATATGTAAAGTGATACATAGCACCCAAGATATGCTTCCCCCTAGTTCTCCTCCCACGACCGGAACATTTGTGGGGGTGAGGAGGGCTGCTGCTCAGGTCCTGCCTACAAGAGGCGAGAAGGAAGCCACAAGGAGGGCTCTACTGACCTGGTCCCACACAGTGACTCTCTGCTACCCCCATACGTGGTGTGTCTGTGGGAGAATAATACAGGCTGATGCACTGCCGAGGGGGGATAGTGGGAAAGAGAAGAAAGATGATACAATGATTAATCTGACATTTAAACATAGAATTGAAATGCTGCAGAAACATTGGCCCAGGGGTTTTAAGAAGTCACTGGCTGCCTCAAAGCCCTAAGACTGACAACACTGAACGTGCACCATGGAGCAATGCCACAGAAAGTGTTCATCCAGGCATCTCTTGTAGTACTGAGCATGGTCCTGACCTCAAGCCATAAAATGATGCGCTAATTGCCGTCAACCTGGAAGTCTTACTATGCTTTCTTAATTTTTTTTTGTGGTTGGTCACGTAGTTTGAATGCATACAAGTAGCAGAAAAATTGTCAAAAGAAGTACCACAGCTTGAAAAGAGTGATGCGAGATCTATTTTACATCTTTCTAGTTTTCTATGTCCATGTGCCTATACCTAATGACAACAATTCCAAAGTTCTTTGCAAAACCTTGCCCAGATTCATAAATCAAGTCAGAGATTAACTTGTTAGTGCCTATGAGGTCTACCCAATAAAACACAGGTTTCTATTTTGTAAGCCTAAAAATGTTGAGCACTTAGTAGGTTAAAAAGACATGTACACAGCAACACCACTACCACCAACAATAATAATAATACTTTCAGGTATTTGCTTGGCCCTGAATGTCAGGGAGGTGGTCTTGCCTAGCTCCTCCTCTGAGCCAGTACAAATCTTCCTATTATTAAACCAGAATTGGCTTTATACCCCATCCCATAGCTGAAGAATGCTGACACTTATTCCAACTGTGCTTGCAATGAGTCACTACAAGTTAATTGGATTTACCCAGGCAAGGTGGGGGGTGAGGAGGGCCAGAGAGAAAAACTATTAACCCTAATTCATCCTAGTGAGCACACTAATGTTATATAGGGATCCAACCTCACATGTTTCACCCAGGCACACTTGTACTTTTGAATCTGGTTGGGAAAAGATTGTGTGTGTGTGTGTGTGTGTGTGTGTGTGTGTGTGTGTGTGTGGTGGTAGTAGTAGAGGTAGTAGTAGTAGTAGTAGTAGTAGTAGTAAGAATTGTACCCAGGGGCATTCTACCTTTGAGCTACACCCCCAGCTCTATTTTTTTATTTTAACACAGGTCTCCCTAGGTTGATGAGAGTCTCACTACTTGCTGAGGCTGGCCTAGAAACTGCAATCTCCCTCTTTCAGCCTCCAAAGGATTGAGATTAGAAGCATGTGCCACCACGCCCAGGTTGGGAAAGGATTTTAAATCTGGTCAGTGCTAATGTCAAAGTCCAAGTTGGGGTAGTGAGTTAGTGCTGTTCGCTGCCCTGCAGCTCTGCTGGCACATGGCAATAAACTGAAGAATTTTCAGTTTGTAATGTGCACAAAATTGAAAAGGAAGAGAAAAGGTCCAAGAAACAGTTTTTCTTCTTTTCCATACAAGCGAAAAATAATTCTTTCCTATTTTCTGAGATAATAATTTTTAACAAAACAAGATTACATAGTTATTAGAGAGTATGGCAAGCCAGACACTAGTCTAGAGCCTCTACATGAAAATAATCCCATTTAATCTGCACACCCTCTGGGGCAAGGTCCCATGATTCCCTCACTTAGCAAATGAGAAAACAGTGTGGAGAGACTGAGCACCTCGCAGGACATCACCTCAATCACTGGCTGGCGCTGGCATAAGGGAATTTGAACCAAAGGAACTGACCTTGGAGCCCCCTCGATGGAGCAGTGAAAGGGGGATCTCAGGTAAGTGAAAAAGACACATGGCCTGCACATTAGTTCAATTCACTAGCTATTTACTAAAAGCCTTTTGCATACAATAAGAATTATGAGCTCCAAATATATTTTTCAGTCCCATGTTTAAATCCAATCACTCCACCAAGTGTTGTATGTATGTCATTATCACTCTGAACTACATTAAAACTATTTAAACTGCCAATAAAACTATTTAAAAATCCAATCACTATAATTAAATATATATATATAGAAAAAAAATTACTGAGGTTATTTTTAGAATGTATTATGCTATAGCTAGAAAGAAAGGCTTTCAGTAATAGACATAATATTTAATTCATAAAGCATTAAAAAAAAAAAACTCAGGTGAGCTGGGCATGGTGGCACATACTTGTAATCCCAGCATTTGGGAGGCTGAGATCGGAGGATACCAGTTCGCAGGCGGCCTCAGCTAATACTTAGTGAGACCTTTTGCAACTCAGTGAGACCCTGTTTCAAAATAAAGAATAAAAAATAGGGATGGTGGTGAATCTCAGAGGTAGTATGCCCCTGGGTTCCATCCCTAGTACTGAAAAAAAAAAAAAAAAAACAGGTGAGACTCTCACTGCAGATTGGTAAAAATGATTATGAGCAGGACTAAAACGGTCCTATGTAAAGTATCATAAAGTTAAAAGAACACAAGTATGCCTGCTGTGTCTACAGTTAGGACAAAATTGCTCCCTAAAAATAGATCAATCATAAGACTTAAACAATTCCTCTAGAGAATAGGGAAGGGACATGAAGAAACAGGGATATTTAAAATATTAAAAATCTTTCAAGAGGCTTGAGAACAAACGCAGCTTTAACAATGTGGGCACCAAGCCCAAGACTGCCAAGTTGCCTTTGGGGATAAAGACATTTCACTGCGTTCCTGAATGTATAACAAAATGGGCCGCCTTCCTCCCCTACCTCCCCCATAATAAACAGTCAAAGATGCACCGTGTGAAAATAAAGCGTCTGGTCTCTGAGACCATATGCTGACACGAAGAATCTGAAATAGGCTGACTCATGGGCCTTGTGATTTTTTTTCTTCATTGTCCTGATTAATAAGGTTGGTTGAAGTCAAGTCATGAGAAAAACAGTTGAGAAAAGATGGATGATTTTTTCTTTCCTTTCAGAAAATACCACCCAGCTTTTAATTACACATGCTGTATTACAACAAATGAACGTTTTGTCCTACTTTCCCAACAAGAAGAGCAGCATTTGGACAAATTTTTAGCTGAATATAGGGGAATACTGCCAGGCTGTACTTGGCTCTATTTCCCTAGCACTGCTAGGGTGGCGGCTATTTTGACTAGTGACTGACCATGTCTACGAGGGGTGAGGTCTTGTTGCTTTCCACTGGACAGACTTATACTGAACTTATGGCTTTGGCAATTAGTGACTGTGAGTCCTCCGTACATTATTCAGACCTCTCTGAATTTTATTACCTCACTTGTAAAATGGGATATATATATTACATTGCAATTTAAAGATTAAAGATAACATATGCATTGCCTAATATTCTGCTCAAGATAAGAATGTTGAATTATCAACATTGTTTAACATTTATGTAAGAGCCTTAGTCATCACCCCCATAGGACCAAAAATGTGCTTTTCCTACTCTTTTTCTCCTTGGTTCTTTTCCCTTTTGACAGAAAGTGAGCTATCGGCTCTGGACTAACCCTCCACATTTCTTTCTTTTTTATGAAAGAGAAATAATATTCTTTCTACTGTGCAATACTGTGTTTGAAATTGAATCATCCTGGGGGGGGGGGGGAGATGGCATTTCCACAAACCAATCTTAGTAGAGATTGAAAAAAAGCTGTTTATTAATTACTTTCTCAATTTTGTCATTTCTCTTTCTTATACTATCAAACAAGAGGATCACTTCTCTGCCTTTTGGCTAAGATCAAGTGTGTATCAAACAAGGGAGAGGAAAAGTCCACAGGGTAACAGGTTACTAAACAGTAAATGTCAGCAGGAAGTGATTTGGGATGGTATCAGTGAGTTCTTTCTTGTATTTTTTTTTTTTTAAGTTTTAACAGAAAGTCAGAATGCTGGACCAGTATAGCAGGAAATTCTTTACCAGCCCCCACTTCCACATCTGCTGCCTCTTTTAAAATCCATGTGCTGAAGTTCAACAATGTCCCCAAGTTTCCTCAATTAATGTGAGCACGGAATTCCTCACTAGTGACTGTATTTTTGATAGATCAAAGATACCCTAAGCCCTTTTATTTCAGAAAGATTAATACTATAAAACTGTAAAGAGGCAGTGAGAACAAAACACTGTTCACATATAGTGTACAACAAACACGTATCCATTCAGTTTTCAGAACGGTACAGTTGTAAGGTGCTTTATTTCCAAAGTTCTCCTTAACCATTGCCTCTTCTAGTCTTTGAGACTACTATTTCAGTAAACAGGCCATCATCATCCCCCATAAGTAAGGCGTGAATAAAGGGAAGACCAATGGCAGAGATGTTCACTAATTCAATCAACAAACACATAGATCTAGAGGCCAGGTCTCCTGCTACCATTTAACACATTCCCTTATATGAAAGGTTGCTATTTCTCTGCACACATTTGGTCCTTTTTGACTACTTGAATATATCACCATTTTTAAAAAATCAAATAGGTTGATTGAAATGACTGATCAATTAAGTGAAAAGAATGTCTTTGGTTGTATATGTAGTCACTGCCTTAGGGGCCGTAGTATATGGGATACAGGTGTGCTTTGTTATGTCCTTGGGATTCAGGGCAATTAATGTTCTCTTTCTCCTGTCGCCTATTTAGCACAAAGTAAGGCTGACCCGCTCAAGAATCCTCATGTGATCCTTGATTGCATTACAAAATATGATCAAAAGACTCCACCTCAGTGGGCATGATTGTGCTGCTTTGTAAACTCAATGGCAATTTATTTAAATATGATACTCTGCAGGAGAACTCCTTCAAAGAAAAGGCACAACAGGCAGTTTATCATTTCCATGCGAGGCATTGGAGTTATTGCTTCTTGAAAGCTTTGGGGGAAACAAGGATAATGCTGGTGGAAGGGCTAAAATGTGATATGATCATAAGCCACACTCTCTATGCACAATGCTAGTTATGGCCTAGAGTTAATGGCTTGGTGGTCCCTTCTTAACACAAATCAGCCTTCTAAACGGAGGGAAGGGATGGGTGTGGGTGGTAAGGAAATTAGGAGCACGGATCCTAGGCAATAACTATCTGAGATAATGGAGTGATGCAAGCACATCACTATTCAGTGTGTGGCAGAGTGCCGCTAATTCACTAAAAAGCTAACTCAGGCAAATATAAATTAAAGCATGTGCAGGATTGGACTATAAAAAATAAGAGCAATTAGCGCTGCAGTATGTGCACATCTGCAGTATTCCTGTGTGATGCATCTTCTATTAATTTACTTTATTGGAAAAAAATCAGGTCAACAGAAGGAAATGCACAGCTTTTGGCCACTACAAAGCATTTCTCAACATTGACTAAGTTTGCTATGGAAATATGTCAAATGTCCTTCTGGAGGCCCAGAATAGAAAAAGCAAACTGCCTCTATTTGTAAAACTGAGATTTTTTAGCTTACAAAGCTTAATTTTTAGGAGTGTGTTCATAACAAATTTTGTTCATGTACTCCTTTCTCTCCTTGTAATGTGTTTTCTGTGTTTATGGGGGGAGTCTGTTTTAAAGTAGGGTTAATAATTTTATTACTTACATATAACTGCAACCCAATCAAATCTGTGATTTGGAATATGTAATGTGAGAAATTATAATTATTCTCCTGAATCTGGAAGTACTTCACTGTATAATCCTTATTCAACAATGTTATAAACATTTCTATGCTCAAATACAGACAATAAGATTTTAGATCTTAACTAATATGTAAAGACCCAACCAGTGTAGAAAGCATTTATATAATGCAATAATCAAATCTGACTCCTTGCCTAATAGATTAAATATTTCTTATTTTACCAGTACTTTCTTAAATCACTAGTATACAAACTACTCGCTTTTAATACATTTAAATACATATTGAGAAATGGGTACTTCTTAAATTATCACTCAATATATTCAATTGCTACAATAAATTTTCTATTAGAACAGAGCTTCTTTTAAAATACAAAATTGTACTGCAGGCAAACCCTATGTCAAAACCGAACATTCTATTATTCTTACTTAAAATTGAAAGCAGAGTGGGAAGAGAGCTGGGGAAAGTCCACGGAGTGCTGTGTGCATGTACGTCACTATCACTATGACCTACACTATGATATGGGACTATAATGCACCAATAAAAATATACAAATTGAAGGCAATCTCTGCTTTCTAATTTATGTAAATTCGTCTTTAGCTTTAGGATTACATATTTGCCTTCTTGGATAACTGATAGACTTGGGTAGTACTACTTTTCTTTTGCATTCACAAAAATCTAAATAATATGGCTATAAATTAAGTAATATGCTATTCATGAATTTATTATTTAATTCTTTTGACAAAATCCTCTCTCTGTGGAAATACTTTTTAAAGAATACTACCATCCCTATGTGATGATATAGTTTTAATAATATTGTCAAAGTTATATCCATAATTCAAGGACCATCAGTTTATTTTTTATACATGAAAAATTTTAAAGCATTATGCTCAATCCAGGAGACGTTGTGGCATAAATTAAGCATATTTATGATATTAAATTGTATATTAAATTCCTTTCTTATTTTTGTTTAAAAAATCCAAGATGTATTTTCTTCACTAATGCTTAAATATTAAAACAGAAAAGAACAGGCAGCTGAGAAGCCTTGAAGGAAAGTGTTAAGTAATTTAATTCAATTCAATACAATATAATAGCAAGTCAGACCAACTGCTTCTATCAATAGAACGTGTGCTTTCTAGCTGATTTATGAGTTTTAGGTTCTATATGAAATATATCTTCTACAACAATTGGGCATTTGCCTCCTGTGTTAGGTACATAAAGGAGATTTTGTTCCCTGAGATCTACTCTGAGAATGGCCTGGATTTCTGAGATCAGTAAAATAAATGGGTTTAAAAGTATTGTTTTTTGCTATACACCATATGCACATATTACACAAACGAATATTACTTCCAAAAACTCATTTGAAAATATTATTTTATTAAGCCCATGCCACCAAGTATATCTATATAAAAAATTAAAATCTATACTGTCATGGCTTTGAATTTGTAACTTTTATCTATGGATCAAGGTGCAAGAATTATTTTTATAAAAAGCATTGTTTTATATTAAGTAAATGTGAAAGCTAGTTAGTGCCTCAAATAAATTGCACTCACCACGAGTGCCCTCTACCAGGTCAGCCTGCCAAGACAGGGTTTGTTCTTGTTTTGTTTTGGGTTTAATTCTTACATATCTGTGGGCTGGGTACTACCTGTCATTCTTCAGACATCCTTTAGTCCCCAGCACGCAAAGGCAGATCCGAGCTTCTGCATTAACTCTCAATTTCCTGGCTTTTTGAGGACTTTAGCAGACCCATAAAGTTTCTTTAACATTGGGGTTTTTCTGTGGTTTAATATTTCTAAAAGCAGTAAATTATTTCCAGCGTATGTAAAAAAGACAAATTTCTCTGTGGTTAGTGACCACAAAACAAAACAAGAAACAGAAATACTCCAGAACATGGATCCTAAGAAAAGTTTTAAGTTTTAAACTAAACTCTTACTCTGATATCATATGTGAAAAAAAGTTTTGATGAAGAACTACGAGCTTTAAGGAAGAATCCTAGCCAATCATTTCTATACTAAGAAACGTTTTGATTACTAGGTAAACATACAGTCATATGCATATAACATGGCTATGAACTGTCAATAGGATTAATACTGAGTAGTAAAGCTATAAATGATTTAAGATAGGCTCTTCAATTCAAGCAGTTAGTAATCAATATTTCTTTTTAACAAGAAAATAGCAAAGTAAAGCTATTGGCAAATGACTTAAGAATAAGGAGATGATATTGAGTTATCACTATTTTTATATTTCCTCTCAGATCTCAAGTTTTTATTTTATTTTTGTTTTTAACTATAGCAACATGATGTTCAGAAAGAATTTTTGGATTCTTAGAATAATGCTTTGCTTTACACCCTTTTAGTTATAATTTAACAAAGCAAAACATTGTAATTGATCCTATTTATTTAAAAATTGCCAGAAAAAAAATTCTAGAAAGTTTAATTTAAAACAGACATTTTACATTATATCTTATTGAGGCATCATCTGAGATATTAGATCATACAGTGACAAAATTAAAATGCTAATAGCTTAATCTACTCTACTTTCCAATTATAAAGAACCTGATGTTCAGATATATTCATTTAATTGCCTAAATAACATAGGTAATAAGTGCAGAGCTTAGACTAGATTTGTTGTTCTTTATATCCCAAGTTACGTCAGCTGCATGTCGAAAATGGAACTTTGATTTAGGGCAAAATGAATAATGTAAGAAAACTTCTTAACTTCAAAACAAGGATATAAAGCCGGGTGTGGTCGTGCACACTTGTAAGCCCAGTACTTGGGAGGCTGAGACAGGAGGATTGCAGGTTTGTGGGCAGCCTCAGCTACTTAGTGAAGCTCTTCACAACTTAGTGAGACCTTGTCTCAAAATAAAGAATAAAAAATAGGGCTGGGGTGTAGCTCAGAGGTAGAATGCCCCTGGGTTTATTCCCCAGCACCACACACATGAAATAAAAAGGATGACAAGATCGGTATTCATGTCATGATTTGATTGGTGTGCATAAGAAATTAAGAGCAAAATCCATACATTGATAATCAAAGCAAGAAATAATCTCAAGTATCTTTCATTGTTTTATGTTGCTAAAACTTTACTTCTGTAGAGAAAACACAAAGTAACCAAAAGAATTTGTGTATGAGAGAGTCACAGTGACAAATTCAGTACCATTCTAGATTCCCAAATACGGGCCAAATAAGACAATCAAGATCAAGTTTTTTTTACATTTTTTCATCATTACTCCTCCTTGTTTATGCATATTTCTTCTGAAGCAGATCAAAACTAAACTGAGAACCTAGATGGTATGACAGATAAGAAACGTGGGCATAACACATCACAAATTCTATCCCCAATATGGTAAAACCAATTTGATATATGGAACAGCTTTTTCTCATCTTTCTAAATCACATAATTTGGATCAGAAAAATTTAAGCTTAGGAAATTAAGAAGATACACATCTGAGATTATTTCCTTGTTATTGTTTGTGTGTGTGTGTGTGTGTGTGTGTGTGTGCGCGCGCGCACATGCGTGCTATTGGGGATTGAACCCAGGGGCATTCTACTTCCAAGCTACACCTCCTAAACCTATTTTATTTTTATTTTGAAACAAGTTTTCTCTAGGTTGATCAGAGTCTCACTACTTTCTAGGGCTGTCCTAGAATTTAAGAATCTCTTAGCTTCCCAAGTAACTGGGATTACAAATGTATGCCGCCACACGCTGCTTCAGGATTATTTCTCTAAATCAATCACAACAGGTAAGATGGACTAATGACAGCTTCAAAAGGTATGATTATGAGAATCATTCTAGCACTTTTTTTCTGAGTGTGTAATAATCATTTACTATGAGAGCTAGACATCAATATCAAACTCAAATTGAATATAAAATAAAGGCAAGAAAAATGAAACACAAGTCACGTTTGTTTAATAAACTGTTGTGTCTCAAAGGTATTAGTCTCAGATGAATAGCAGTCTCTTTTATTATGAAGTCCTCTATATGAATCTCCCTTCTATTAGATACTCTCATTGTAATAAAATATTGAAGTTGCTTTACATCTGAAAGCAGAATCAAGATCCCTGGCCCAAACTTCACAATGAGTTTTAAAATTAAATACAAATCATGATATGGTGTCCCAAGAGGATGCTAACACATACATATCAAGTGGAATAACAGAATTGTCAAACATTAGCTAACAGTAAATCTCAGAATGATGCTGAGGTGAAGCTGCCCAGGCTTCAGAGCTCTTTAGCCAGTGACCATGACGGTAAAGCAAAGCACTTTATGTCTGAAGATATGAGTCCAAAAAAGAACATGATAGTTATAATATATACATTAAAACACTTTATTAAGTTTCAAAATATACAGATAGGCCAGTTAAATATACACATATTCATCTATATATATGTGTGCATGTATACACATATATGTATATGTGTGAGTATATATGTGCATGTACTATACTACATGTCAGATATATGTCTTTGCTTTCTAGCTTAGATCAACACATATTTTCTTACTTAAAAGTGATGAAACCTAAAATCACAATTCCACTCCTATGTTCAACTGCTATTCTTTTAATATTTGGGCTTATTTAGATGCTTCCTTTTTAATATTTCCAATTTTGTGCCTCTTTTCTTCCTTGCATTTGAATCTTTTTCTTCTAGGCCCAGGGAGGCCTTTTCTTAGATATTTTCACTGTGAAAGAGAGAGAGCAGATAGAGAGGAGGTCAGGGAAATGGCCCTGCTAAGGACCTCGAACATGAGCTTCTTGTTTTCAGCAGTAACAAAGACTCCACTGTGCGCCCTCAGGTGAGTCACTTAACCCTGCTGTGCCACGACTGCTCCACCTGCACGTTCAATAATCACCTTTGCCACTCATCTTCCCCTCAGAGTTGTTTTGAGAATGTCAGAACTGGTCATTTATTTGATCCATTCAAGAGCCACCCAGTGCCCTTGGACCTTGGTATAGACATATCCCAGTGCAGCTCCATTATGAAACTACAACCAACAGCAATATTTCCTTACTGAAAGAGACAAAGGGCAGCCAACTGAAGAATGCCAGACACAAACGACATCTTGAAGGACTTTGAGAGTCTCAGATGAAAGGCTTTATATAAAAATAAAGTGTTATTATTACCTAGGCCAAGAAAAATGCATGCGTTTTCTGTCAGCATTCAAGAGTCAAATATACTGGTGCCCTCTGCTCCCCTTTGATATTTCTTTTGCATTCAGTTCAATGACAATATAGATAAATCCTCTACTTGATGCTATTGGACCAGGGTTACATTTCGGTATATGGAAAATGACGATATGAAAGAGAAAAGCCTTTGAAAGAAAGTGAAAATAAATGTAATAGCCAAAAGCTAAATAATAGTCAGAGTATATTTAAAGTCTATTAAAGAGCAGCAGTCACCGTATCAAATGCACACTCTCTCATCCTCTGTGGTCAGCCCACTACGTGGACCACCTGCCTTAAATTACACAAGTTCACCGCATCCCTGGAGTGGGGGGGGGGGGGGAGACAGGAGAAGTGGGGGATGGAGAAGTAGCTTTCTCCATTCATACTCATCATACAAAATTGAAAATTCTTTTAGAATGCTGCTTTTCAATTCACAATCTATTACGTTTCAGTCTCCAAACCACCACTCTTGGCTTTGAAATAACGAGTGAATATGTACAATAAGTACCTTGAAGTTTCAGGGCTTTAGCAGAAAATGATTGACGTGGGCCATTTAGTTATCAGCCCTTATGTTGTTCTAGGAGCATGACAGAGCAACCTGCAGCTGTTTACAGAAGAGGAATGTAAGAAAATGAACTTCCAATTGGCTGCATCAGGAAAAGGATGGACTCTTCTGGATGGGCAGCCCTAGAAGCGCATGTGGAGAGTTTACTTGAAGCTTTCATAGAAATCAGGTGCAATCAATGTCACTGATATTTGAATGAACGATTGATAATCAGCTAGCCAAATTTCTTTCTGTGTGTGTGTGTGGGGGGGGTTACTGGGAATGGAACCCAGAGGCATTCTTCCTCTGATATACATCCTCAGCCCTACTTTTTTCTTTATTTTGAAACAGGGTCTCACTAAGTTGCAGAGGGTCTTACCAAGTAGCTGAGGCTGTCTGTGAACTGTGATCCTCCTGTCTCAGCCTCCCAAGTACTGGGCTGGCAAGTGTGTGCCACCACAGCTAGCTGCCAAATTTTATATTAGACTTAACAATTATTGTTTTGGGGGTGCCAAGGCTGCCACATATTATAAAGGATATTCCTTTGAAAGGGGCACTTGGTGGACAGAGGGTCCTGCAAGAAGCCCTGCTTTTCAAATTAAGCCATAAGCCCTCAAAAGGGGTCCTTTTACTTATTAGACAAAGAGGTCATATAGAAAAATATCAGATATGACTTTCATAGCTAATTTTAAAATATTTCAGGTAGAATAAATGTATGATCATATGGTTTAATAACAGTCTTCTGAACATCTTGCCTATGTATATGTGTTTGTTTTTGTATATGTGTGTGTGTGTGTGTGTGTGTGTGTGTGTGTGTGTGTGTGTGTGTGTGTTTTGCTGGTGATAAAACCCAGAGGCATTCGACCTCTGAGCTATACCTTCAGCCCTATTATATTTTTTAAATTTGAAACAGAGTCTCACTATATTGCCAATGCTGGCCTTCAATTTCTGATCCTCCTGTCTCACCCTTCAAAGTACTGAAGTTAAAGCCATTGTCTTTCTTCTGAACATCTTTGGTGCTTACTTGGGTTTTCATTCTAAAAAGAAAGACACTAAAACAGATTCACTCTTCACAGAACTGTAAGATTTTCAAAACTGTAATTTTTTATTTCTTTTTTATGTGAATGTGGATTCTGATCTGTCTTCCTTTTTGCTAGAATAAAGGTGATCTTAGTTTAAATCAATAAAAAAAAAAGCCATGGGCCAGGTGCTAAGCAAGGTATTGGGATTATATCAGTGAGCTGGACAAAAACTTGTATGCAGAGATCACACCATCTAATAAGTGACCTTTAAAGTACAGGCGGTTGGTAGGGAGTGGCGAAAAATATGAAAGAATGCTAAATAAAATGTCCCCGGGCTTACTTCTATGACTGTTCTGAAGTTCACATGCTCAGAATACTAAAGCAAAGGAAATTCTTTTGCTTCTCCACTTTTGTGTTCCCACAGATCCTTAATTTTCCATACCATCCAAAATATCACAGAAAACTGGGGTAAGGTAGCCATGTGAAGGATTTCCTTGCACACCCAACAAAATATCCAGGTGGGACCAGTCTTCTACAATTAGTGGCCCTTCTTTCCTTGGGATAGTCACTTCTGCATAGCCCTTAGACCTTGGAGAAGCCTCCACGACATGTTTGTTAACTGAATAATCGTTCATTTGTTTAACTGAAAACAGCGTGGTAGTGGTGGCCACCCACAGAGCCTGTCACTTGCAGAAAATGGCTTGGAGAAGAGTGAACATCTGGAAATTTCTTCACCAGATCTCAATGATTTTTAACTCTATATAGTCAGATAACTCAATAGATCATTTTACGGGAGCAAATGAGAGTCACCTACAGAAGCTGTGGGTTTGAACATGTCCACATGCTCTTTGCCCAGGGTGCTATTTTCTTGAACTGTGCTACCTACAATCTGATTGCATGCTGTTCTTTGCATCCACAATTTCAGCAAATAATGAAAAGTCATGAGATAAGTGTGTCAGGTGTGAGAATGGCATCAGAGACCACAAAATGAAAGACCTCTGGGATCGTTTGCACAGAGTAGGAAAAACCACTTAAGGTTCCTCTCCTTGGGTTCTCATTCCATAATCACTCCATGAGGCAAACTGCAATCCTGCCCAATAAACAGTTTCTGCACATGTTAATGAAATTATCTTTCTTTTTTGTCATCCTTTAATTTATCAGAGTATTCTTAGTGGTAGTTATCCTTATAAAAAACAAAAATAATAGTCTCAGGGCCCCCTTCCATAAATAAAGCTTTGTTTCAGAAATTGTAAAAATCAAAGTAAGATAAAAACTATTCTGAAATTTACAGGTATTTGAAATGTTACAATGAGGATATTTAATTTCAGTAAAGGCACTCATTTCTATGCTTAGGAAATAAAAAGATGTGAGAGTTAAATAGTAATACACATTTCTATATTCTGGCCTTTACAGTTTACCAGGTGTTAAGTAGATACATGGAGTAGTGTCCAATTTCATTTATTAAAAGACAGTCATGGTTTTGTTATCTGCTTTGTTTATCCAAAACTTTGTAATAAACGAGAAACATAGTGAGCCTTGGGGAATAATTGCTTGAGGAGTTCTGGTACCCAGGCCAATTCTGGAGTTTACTATTCTGCTTAAAATCGAAAAAAAAAATGTGTCCAAGTAGAGGAAAGAGCACTGGACCATTTGCCTTGGGGAAATGTCTCATACACATTGGGCTTCCGGTCCTTTCTATAAATTAAGTCGTTGATGAATCTAAATATGGAAAGAAATAGAAACTTTATTTTGGATGGGGGGTTATGGATAACCAATCAATGAAATGATACAAATCACCACCAGGTCAATGGTGACACTAGTAGCTGCTTGTTTTGAGAGGAAGCTACCCAGGTACTCAGAGCAACTTCTGAAGGTGTGGTGAAGATACCACAGGGGAAACTGGGAATAATGATAACGAGGTCAAACCAGAACTCTGAGTTTATCAGAGAAATGGTCCCACTGGTTAGTCCTCCAGTCAGGACTAATTTAACAGTTGACTTTTGAATACCATGTTTAAACAATCAGAAGTCCCCTAGAAGCTACACATGGAAAAGAAACGGTAGCTTGTAAGTGTAAGAAGTAACTATCAAAGGAGTCTACTTATGTTTTGGAGGTTATTCCAAGTCACACATCATCAGCCTTGCTCATCACAGCCAACTACAGAAATAACACCACTAGTATCACTTTCCACCATCTTCTCATCTCGAAGCCTGGCAAAATTATAGGTTGGGATGAAATATTTCAGAAGGTAATTTGTGTTAGCTGCTAACAAAAATGACCACACCAATGTACACTATCCCCCACCCACACTGAAATAATATTTGATGTCATAGATATTATAGGCAGTTTTCCACAGAAAACAAACACCAAACACATAGGAAGTCAACACTGATTTCTCCTTATACAGAATACAGGTGACACAACCTATATTTCATGCCAGCTTTAGAAATCTCATCAGGAAGAATAAAAATGTCTGTGGCTTGTGGAATCTTTTGAGGGTATAAGGTCTCGACCAGCAAATATGAAAGTATATTGTAAGGTTTCCTCTTGATATCAATACTCAGTATCATGTTTGGGGGCTTGTAAGTGCTCCCATATGTTTTAGAAATAATTAAACTTTTATTGGCATTTTGGCTTGCCTCCTAAAGATGAATATCCTTCAGCTGTTAAACACTTGATAGGTTTGAAGTTGGAAAAGATTTTTATTTAATATTTTATGCTCTTGAATATATACATACAGGAAAGACAAGAGGTGACCTGAGTCTTTTGATGTAGTACTCAAACTCGAGAAAAAAAGGCAGTGACTTTCAAAAACTCTCAGGCTTTCAAACTTCGAGGGAGAGGAGGGAATAATCAGTATGCCTCTTTGTCATATGATTACGTTTATCAAATCAGGATGGTTTCTACATAAACCAATGGACTCTGATCTAGGTCTCTTCATTGAGATGTTGAGAAGAAGGAGGAAGGCTTGAGCACTGGAAAATAAGTTTGTCCAGGGAATTATTGCAGTCTCTGTCACCCAGGAAATCTGGCATACAAACCGTTGAGTTACTAACATGAAAAGGACCTGAAAGAAGGGAAGGCTTACAAGCTTATCAAAATAGCCTGAAATTATCAGACGCTGTTCCCTAAATATTACAGATTCCCAGCCTTGTCCGATCCTAAACAAGCCCAGAATCACTCAGGGCTGGACCTTCCTCTGTAAGCAGACATTTACTTGCGTTGCCCTGTCCTCAGCTCTCTGGACCACAGGTCTCCTAGCCTGCGCGACTCATTTCTTTCTTAATTGCCTTCACTCTGAGAAAGAAACACCCCCCACACACACACACACACACACCCGGGCGCGCGCGAGCCATCCACCCCAACCCGTTACTGGAAGAAGAAATAGCTGCAAAACCTCGTTTCCTCTGGGAAAAGCGTCCGCCGGAGGCTACTGAGGGTCAGGCCCACCTTTAGCTTCAGGATGACAAATAACTTCAGCGCGCTCTCAGCTCAGCCGGCCCTAGGGGTCCCCTAAAATCGCGCTCGCGTCCGCCCTGTCTGACCTGCCCCCCTGCCACGGCGCACATTTCAGCTTTTCAGCTTCACGGTGGCGCTCCCAGTAATTGAGTCGGGAGGGTTATTTTTCCTGGCTTCTCCTCACTGTCCCGAGCCTGCAGGGAGTTTTCTGAAACACATCACCCCCAACCCCATCCGGGCCCCGGCAGCTTCTGAACGCTGCCGGCGCCTTCATCCGCCCGGCAGGAACCGAGGCTGGGCTGCGATCCGCGGGGCGCTGGGCTGCAGCTGGGGGCTGGGGCTGGGGCTGGGGCTGGGACCACCAGGGGTCCCAAGGGAGGACACACTCCCACCTTGCTTCGCCTGTGGGGAGGGTCAGATCTCATTAACGCCAAACCGCCCAGAGAGTGGGAAGCAGGTGTTTAAATGCAGAGAATGGACTTACTGCTAGAGCCTAACTTTGCAAGCGGATGACTCGGTTTCCCTCCGCGGCTCCGGCATCCCACGGAGCAGACCCCTCCCCCCTCTCTCAAGCAGGGGAAGGTTCTCCGCAGCTCTGGAAGGGGCTGGCGCGCTGTCAATTCAGGATGACAGGCAGGCGCGCGCGGAGGGCGCACGCACGGGTGTCCATCGTTAGGCTATTGGAAGCAGGTTTCCCCGTGCCTTCGGAGAAGGGAACAGCTGTGGCGTAGGGAAGTGTCAGAAAAGAGCCTTTTGCCATAAATCATCCTGAAAAGCATTCAAATCAGACAAGCGTCTAGAGACCGCTTAGACACTCCACCCCTCAAATCCTAGATCAAAGAGCGGTTCCTAGAACCATAAACACCTATTATATGCAAAATCCTACTTATCTGCAGGACGTTAAAATTGGGGTCGCAGGAAGACGTGAAGGGCACTCTTCTCTGTAAATCCCTCTACACGAATTCACAAACTCTCAGGAGTGTCCACTGCCCTCGGAGCCAGCGACCAAGCGCGGGTAACCCGCCCAGTAAGAGGCCCTGAGGTCCTCGGGACCCCGGGCTGGAGCGTCGGGCTCGCGGGCTGGACTTTTGCCTCTGCCGGGTTTATTTATTATTATTCAGTCCGAGGAAGCAGGTGCGAGAGAGTCCGGGCTTGGGAGTTAGGAGGAAGAAAAGAGAATCTACTTGTCCTGGTGGCGAGCGCAGCAATTGCTCATTAATTATTACACCAGGGCGACAAAACTGAGTATCAAGCAAAGGTCGTCCGAAATTCAGGAAACCCGGAACAGAGAACACCCTCCCATCCCATTTCGGCTGTCTTTCCCCGACTTCTTGCGGAGGAAAGGTCACTGGGGACGTGGACACGGACCGGGCCTGGAGGCGGGCCGTCTGAGGTTCTGAGAGCAGCGGCGGGCCTTGGAAAGAAAAGACGCCAGCTCTTCCCCTGCAGTTTCCTCGGTCAGCCCGAGACCCCGGACTGGATGGAAGCCTCAGATCCGGAGCGGGGATGGCCCGGGCTGGCGTCGGGGGCGGAGGCCGGGGGCGGAGGGCCGGGGGCGGAGGGCCAGGCTGGGGGCCCGCAGACACTCGTCCCCGCTGCGGGACGCTCGCCGGGCTCCGAGCGCGGAGGGGGCGCTGGGAACCGCGCGGCCGAGATTAATGGACACGTGTCTTTTACTCCTTAGGGGTAATTTATGAACCAGCCTCTTTGATCAAAGACGGTTTTATCTGTCCACTGCTACAGACAGATGCGGCTGCTAAAAATGCCTGGTTCCCGCTGCCCAAGAGGTTGCCCCCCCCACCTTTCCAAACGCAGTTGCTTTTTCTCAAAAGATCACCACCCCCTGCCAATTCGCTCCTCTGCCCTACCCCCAGTCCCGTTTGCTGTCTTCGTTGCAGTCCCTCCCGGTGGTTTACATCAACAAAAAGAGCTGCACAAGGTCGGCGGGGAGCCCCGGCCGGCAGATTTGGGGCGCGCCATCTGCCCGGTGACACATTTGTTGGAGTCTCGGCCAACTCGGGGCCAGGGAAGCCCGCTCGCAGGTGCGGCCGCCCGCCTGGGAAGACCAAGAAGGCGAGGGCCTGCAGCCCGTGCCCAGGGCCTGGCGTTTGCCGGGAAGGCTGGGCTGGCTGGGGAGCGGGATGCAGAAACCTCAGCTCCCGGTACCGTGCCGGCCGGGAAGCCGCTCAACAACCGTTTTGGCTTAACTGAGGAAAGAAGAAGCGGCTGGAAAGGGGGAGAGGGAGGGGTCACATTATGGACCCTCCTAGTCCCTGATAGGTAAATGGAAAGCGGGGGATCTCTGGAGTGGTTATTAATAGGTATGTGTGTATGTGTGTGAGAGTGTGTGTGTGTGTGTGTGTGTGTGTGTGTGTGTGTGTGTGTGCCTGCTCTAGTAGTATTTCATTAAAACCATGTCCTGGAACAAAGTTGTTTTTTTTTTTCATGTTTCTTAGATTAGTTTTTACTCTGATAGTTCTGAAAACAAGATTCTCTAAATCAAAGAATCTTCCTGTCTGCCTTCTCCTAACTAGCCCCCCCCCTCCTTCCACCAAACTGCTCGTGGTATCATTCATTATCCGGGTATGGGTTCTTTCTCATACTCTTGATTTAGCCTGAGGACATTTAGTAGCTGACTGGATCAAACATTGCAGACTCCAGCATGGGCTATTTGAATATCCGGGTCGTGGACTATGCCTAACATCAGAGGAGGAAAACTGATCTATGAGATGTGTTTTAAGTTTCACTCAGTCCGGCTGAGGGAAGGAAGAGGAAGTAGGATTCTCCATTCCAGGTCTCTTTTATATATTACAAAGTTAGAAGTTTTAAAAGGTGTGTGTTGATGTGGTAGCAAGAAAAGTGGGGGTGGGGTGGGATGGCGTTAGCAACCTTTCCGAGAAACAACCATTAATTTCATTCTGCCATAATGAGAAAACAGAATTGATGAGAGCATTTTAAAGAATCGTGTTTGGGAAGGCAAACAGTCTGCCCCAGGAAAGGAGTACTGGCCCTATTAGGGGAATATACATAGACCTCTTTGAAGGATGACCTGTCTTTGGTAAATTTGCAGTAGGGAGGTGGTTTCTGCTGCAGTTGGACTTCAACAGCAGTCAGAAACCTTTGGTGGGTGTTAAGTTTCAAAAACAAAGACAAGTAAAGAAATTTACACTGCTTTGTCCAGTAGTATGTTTGGGAAATGGAATCTTGAATTTCCAAAAGATAGCTTTACAATTGTGGCATTGAGGTTCAATCCAACAGTTCCATGAAGATCAGGCAAACCCAGAGGGGCAGGACCCCACTGCCCAGTCAGTATCCAGGATCCTTGAAGAGCTATAACCAGATAATATGAAATGTACTTAAAAGTTAGATATTGCTGGATAGGTATTGAGATTAAGTGCTATAATACAGAGAAAAGACCTGTCAGTTTATCTGGTCCTGGGCATTTAAAAAATTGTCAACCAACCCTTAAAGCTAATGTGATCACTGAATGTTTTCCAATTCTGTCCATGCCTGTAGGAAACCCTAAAAAGGATAAGATAAACCCTGATGGCAAAATTGGATTTAGTATAGTGGAGGAAAATACTCTGAATTTCACATTTTGTTTAAAGTAGAGAGCTGTATGGATGGCTATATAATACAATAAGCCAGATGCAGTGTCAACTTAATAGAGATTTAGTGATAGTGTTGAATTTAAAAGAAGCCAAAGCACAGTTCATTTACAATATAGCCTTAATACATGGATGACAAATATTTAAGACCTTATTTTGTGCAGAGACTCAGGCCTAAAACACATGTTAATATTCAGAATAACCTTTATGAACATCGATCTTAAATACAGAGAATGGAATTGAACTCTTTCACAACTGGGCAACTTCTAAATTATTTTAACTTTGTTTATAAGCTGAGCTTGATACTTAGAGGGAAAAAAGTGCCTTGTGTGTTCAAGTCATTTTACAAAATCCTTTTCAATCAAACCAGTCACTTATCTTGGTAAAAGCCCTTCACAGGAGCTCAGGGATCCCCAGAGCGCTGCTTCCCTGACCCAGGAGGAAGGAGAGATCACTGGCTCATCTTTCAGCCCATCCAAGCATCTTGGAGGCTTGGGGTCTGTCAGGCCTGGCATTCCTTAGCTCTTCTTATCACTCTCTGCCCCCCTTCAAAAAGGCAATTGATTAGTTTCAGCTTTTTCAAACCGAGATCTGATACGTTTCCCAGGATCAAACGTCTTCAAGAAGCCCAGAAAGAAACGTGGGGGATGGGAAATGTGAGGCTGGAAAACAGGAGGACCGGGTGGAGGAGGGGATAGTCTGCCCCTCGCCTGCCTGGTTCCTCAGCTCCCAGAACCCAGGGGAGGTTGAGTGGAATGGGACTTCTCCTGGAAGATGTAGTTCAGGTGTTCCTCAGCTTTCTGGACGCGAGTATTTAAAGGAGAAAGTAGCTATCTAGAAAAAGAGGTTGGTGATTTCTGCTGGGATTTCCCTCCATGAAGTTGCCTTTTCCGTTTTAACAGGCGTGGCCCATTTGCAAGTTGTACATCTGTTCCCTTCACGTGACATTTCATAAAAGCCCTAACATCTGGGCAAGATAAACTTCAGTACCTGCTTAACTTTTCACTTGTCACACTCGTGTCGCCCCAGGCACGTCCCTTTCCCCCTTTTCCTGCCTGCCTCAGTGAGGGCAGCTGGGGTGCCAGGCTCACACAGCCCCCTAGGCTCACTCAGGCCCCAGTGCAGGATCCCCCAACTTCATTCCCCTCCCAGTGCCAACCTTGGCCAGGGTGGGCTTCCTTAGCCCTGAGGCCTTCCGCCTCTGGCTCCACTGTGCAAGGCGAACAAACAGGGCAGCATCTTCAACCGAATGAAAAAAAAGTCATATTTCGATTCCGGCTCCAGACTGAAAACAAAACAAAACAAAACAAAAGCTGCCTAATAAGCAATATTCAAAGGCAGTCTCTTACAAGTCTATTCTCTCCTCAGTGGGATGAGAAAGCGGAGCCGCTGACTTTGACGGCTGTCTTTCATATCGGGTAGATGTTTAAATTTCATGTTGTACAGAAATTCAATTTCACTTGCTGGCAATCTCCCCTCCCCCAAGAAGGCTTGGAATTCATTCCCCTCTTGAATGAATGTTTTTAGATTTTTTTTTTCTTTTTCTAATCTGGAGTTCCGCTCCTCTGGCTTCAGAATAAATCGCACGCAGAAGTACGAAGGCACATCCACAAACTTAGGGAAAAAAATAGACGGAAAACAATCCTTATAACCAAGAAAGAAGGCCCTTGGAGGCACTCACGCTGCAAACCCCAAAGGATCTCCCTGCAGGGCGCCCACGAAATCCCAGCTCTAATTCACTGTTTTCTTTGAGGTTTTCTGACCATGTGCTTTCTACCATGGTTATTATGACTGATACAAGAAAATGAATATTTATTGTGATCCCCTCCCAACCTTTCGCCAAAGCTTATCTCTCTGTCTTTATAAACGGGAGAATATAAAGTGGGAACGTTTGCGCCAGTGATTTTAACCTGCCCCACCTTCCAGTGACCTGCCACATGCTCCTTCTTACTTTATAGACATCTGGGAATTCCATACATGCCTTAAACTCCAATTACACACCTTCTTCAAAGGACACGTGCATTGATTTGCTAAGAACATTAAGTGGGCCCACGTCCTGGGGCCTTGAAACAAAAGCGAATGGAAAAATGTATCCCGTGCCCTCATTTCTTGCCCTTTTTGCTGTCTAGTAAATAATGAAAATTAATAACCTCTCCACTTGCATTTCCATGTCTCGGTTTGCAAAAAAAAAAAAAAAAAAAAAAGTTGGATGATGCCTGAGAAATAGCGGAGTTTGGGGCTTTGAGAAATTCTTAGAATGGAGCCATTCGGATTTCCATCTCGACTGTGTGCATTCTCCTTCCACTTTCCCGGTGCTGGGGGTGGGGCATTCTTTATGACATAGGGGCAGAAAATTCTGGAAAAGTGGCCCCCGGGGATCCCCTTCCGAACCCGTTTTTCGCTAAGGCAGGCCTGTCTCGGGAAATCGGAGGCTGGGCCTTGGCCTGAATCTGTTGCAGCTTCTCCCCGTCTGCAGCTGACACTGGGCGCCGCCGCCTGGAGCCGCGGCTCGGTGCCCGCCGATGCCCGTCCGAGGAGGGCAGGACCCAGGACCCAGGACCGGTCCCCTCGCCCGCGCGGCCGCCGCCACCCACGCCGGGGCCGCCCGCGCCGCCGCAGGTGAGACCCGCGCTCCCCGCCCGGCTCTGTTTGGGTTTCCGTGGCGTTTGTTTCCCCGCAGGTTTGTTTGTTTTTCTTCAAATTACAGATGCAGGGAAAACCGCCTGACATCATGAGAGCAGGGCAAACGCTCACTTTGAAGGATTCCTGGGCAGGACTTCAAGTGAAATCATATGCCTGAGAAGAACTTGATACCGGTCTAGAGAAAATAACTAGTTCTGACTTTGCCAAACCATGGAATGTGCAAAATCCTCTACTTTTTTGCAAGAGGCCAAGTGTCCCTTAAAAAGTTCCATTATGAATCTGGACTTGAAGACCGAAGGGGTAAGAGGCTTGTGCCATTGTTGAAGGTGGATAAAAAAAAAGGGCAGAGTCTTGTGAGTTTCTGCTATTTAACGGTATTTTCTATGTTCCACTCTGGGGAGGGCATGTGCAACTGTACATGAATTATTAATACACTTAGCATGTATATGCACGGAAGGGGGAAATATATGTATATGGGAAAAAAAATTTACTCCTATCTTATAACTGAATGCTATCAATTAGAAGTAATTAAAAGCAAAAATAATTGCACAGTGAAGGTCACATTTAATTGTTTTAGAATCTATCCAGAACCATTTAGTGCAATACTTTTCTTTAGCAAATATACTCTGGTTGAAGGGCAAAGACCTCCACTCCAGTCACCACATTAAATGGAAAGATTTAGCTTCTTAGTGGTGAAACAGATGCAATCCATTTGATGTGTGCTTTAAAGCAGTGTAGATAACACAAACAAAACGGAAAGAAATAAAACAAGAAGGAAAAATGGCAGAGGGAGAGAAACACAGGTGACTTCATTTCTATTCCTAAAGATTGAGCATTTTGCACTACGTGTATGAGGGATAGGGACACAGCAAGTTTGCAAGCTAAAAGTTATATTTGAGTTAATATTTTCCATTGCGAAGACTCTTCGTTTAAAGTAAAACTACTCGCTATCTTTTTCCTGTATTTTTTTAATCTGAAAAGAGTGGAGAAAAATATTTACCTTTAGTTTTGTATTTTTTGTTACTTAAAACAAATGTGGCTTTTGCTGTTTTCCAGTTTCTTCTCATGAAAAAGATGGGAAAAGCAAAACATTAAAAATACAAAACAAAACAAAAAAAGGCAAATGGAAGGCTACCTTTTTGTTTGAGACATCTAGTTGTTTTTTTTTTTTTTTTTAATCCAGAGTTAAGATAGCAGTTTATCTTCTCAGCAATGATGGTCAGGTCCATCCTGGTAAACGCCAAGAAATCTGAAATATCAAATAGTCAGACCAAGCTAGTAAACAAGTAGATTGCTCCTGAACAATTTAGAAAACGGAGATGGTTCGATGATACACACCAAAAAGAGAAATGTCACCTTAATACTCTCCCTTATCCATATAGGGCATTCTTTGCACTTCTGCCCTACACACACACACACACACACACACACACACACACACACACACACACACACTTACCCACAGACACTACAGATACACTCATATATAATCACCTTCACCTTTCATTTTATAAAGACTTAATAATTCCTTAATCCTTCACTAATTTTAGTGGAATAAATGCTATAGGTTCCTTATTGTACACGTCTAAAATATTCACAATAATAAATATATAATATTGTCATAACAGCATTCTTTGATGCTGTGTGAAGATGGACACAAAATCCCTAAGGCAATAAGAAAACCCCTACCTGAGCTCAACAAGCACAGTATGTGTGGATACAAATATTTGACATAGTCAGTTTGAATTAGGCACCAAAATAAATTTTCCAGTTGAAAACGTCCCTAGATACAATAAACACAGCAAAATAGATGTTAAATTGTTAAATAAGTTAAATCTAAATTGATATTTACTATTTTAATGATATTAATTATAAAAGGTAGTTTGTTCCTGGCCCAGAAATAGCCAGAGTGAAATAAAAATCAAGTTCTTATTATTACTTAACTTCATCAGTGTGTGTGTGAGTGTATTTGTGTTTGTATTTGTGTGAAGTGTTATATCTCCAGGGGAAAATTCTCTGCAATTCTGGATAGAATATATTTGCTATGAATGTAGTAGGAACTGAGTAGTTGCAGCATTTAAAATTGTAGTTGTTTCAACAGTTACCAAGGATACTGAAAATTCAGGTTCTTTAATTCCATCGGCTATATATACTTTGTGTAAATTAGGGCCACGTTTTCCAAGTTAATAACACCAATACAGTGCACAATATTTTCTTATAGTAAACATGATGCTGAGTGTCATATTCATTCATGAAAGAAGAGTTAAGCAAAATACAAATGAAACTATCTCCCACTGAATTAAACTGATCATTTTCCATAATTTGTATTCACTTATATGTGCCTGTAAATAATGTTTATAGATAAATAATATCCACTAATATGGACCTATTATTTAAAAATCTTCATATAGAATTGAAGCTATGACAAAAATAGTAACAAGAGAAAATAATGCTGATTTCCTACTGGTTATTTGATGTTTTAGAATAACTACTTCAAATTATAAACAAGAGACATGAGTAGTATACTTGGTAAATTTTTGCTGTTAGGGGATTTGATATGAGATGGAGAGATGCTACTAACCTCCACTGAAAACCAAACTGGAATAATAATAAAGCTGTCTTTTAAAATAACATGCCTGTGCCTGTCAGTAGCTGGTTTATTTGAGTTTTTCACTGCTTTGTTTATGTTAGTGCCCCCCTCCCTCCTGGGTGCCTCTAGAGTTAAACAAGCAGGTATTTACCACCAAATTAATCCTCAGTTTTAAAAATGTAGACAAAAACTCTAAGGTTATTAAAATTTTCAATCATATTTATTTATTGCAGAAAAATAATATACAAAGATATTTACAAAACAATCATAAAAATATGAATGCATTTAGACACCGGATCTATTTGCATTTTACCATGGGTCATCAATAAATAAATAGAATGTTGTTTTTTGTATTTTAAGTTTTTTCCCTCAGAGGAATGAAAAAAAAAAAAGGAATTAACTGACTATAAATTTTCAGGCCAGTTTGATCCCAGTATTTTGTATTTCTAAAGGTGTTCTTAAAATTCCTCTGATCGCTCCCATTTTAAAATGGAGAAAAGTCCGTACTGATGCCTTCCTTTCAGTGGCTGACTGGCACGACCTCTTGAGAATGCATGCACGAAAAAAAATAAAAATAAAAACATTCTTCGTCCAAAAAAAAAAAAAAAAAGAAAGAAAGAAAGGATCACAAAACAACTGTTCAGACTTCTATCAGAATGTAGAGGTGTGAGGATGGTGCCGCTGCCCGTCTGGGAATCTCTGTCCACGGGCCTGTCTCGCTTGCTTGCTTTCTCTTTTAAAAGTGCGCCCCACGCCCTGTTTCTTTGAATTTGGGTTCTGCTCTTGCTCTTCTAATTTCCAAGAAAAATCTTTGGCATATATATTTATTTTTAGTTATCCAGCTCCAGAGTCTCTAGACTGTCCATTTTTCTCCTTCTCTGGAAACAATGACATCTGCAAAAACCCAGAGGGGGGAAAGTCGGTTATTGTTTAGGTCTCTGCGGCTGAGTTTTCTAAGACTAGGGAGCCCTGTTATCACCACCACGGAGAAATTCTGCTGAACAACCTGGAAGGATTTCAGCTCCAGGGCAAGAGGAAGTGGGTGGGCGGAGAGGAGGAGGTGGAATCTGGAAACATTTGTTTTAAGAAGAACGAAATTTTAAAGGCAAAAGAACGGGAGGCCCTGACAACCCTGTCCGCACCCGGGCCCCGGGAGTCTCCCGCGCGCCTGGCCCGCACGCTCACGCACTCGCACGCCCTGGCGGGGCGCGTCCCCGGGGCCCTCGGCCTCCGCGCGACCCGAGCGGGCTGGGCCGAGTCAGGTGCGAGGGCGGCCGGAGGCCGGGTCCTTACCTAGGTCTCCGGCCTGCGGGGTGGGGGCTCCGCCTGCTAGTGGGACGCGGACATGGACCAGGCCCCCTCCATCCTCCAGACCGAGAAGGCGTAGCTGAGGCGCTCGTGGGCCACATAGCTGCAGCTTGCCATCTTGGAGTCCAGCTCGTCGCTCTGCAGGACCTGGTAGAGGAAGTCGATGTACCTGGCCGCCAGCTTGAGCGTCTGGATCTTGCTCAGCTTGTCCGAGGGCAGCGTGGGGATGATCTTGCGCAGCGCGGCGAACGCCTCGTTCAGCGACTGCGTGCGCTGGCGCTCCCGCACGTTGGCCATGACCCGCTGCGTCTGCAGCTCCTCGTACGACTGCGGGCTCCCGCCGCCGCTGCTGCCGCCGCCGCCCGCGCCCGCGCCGCCGCCCGCCGACTTCTTGCCGCGCTTGCCCTGCGCCGGGCTGCCCGGCTCCTCGCCGCCGCCCGCGCCCGCCGCCCCGCCGGGGCCCGCGCCGCCGCCCGCGCTGCGCCGGCTGCTGCGCCGCTTGCGCGCCCCGCGCTTGCCGCTCGGCGCCTGCTGCCGGTCCGCCTCCTCCTCGCTGTTGCTCAGGCTGTCCTCGGCCGGCGAGGCGGGCGAGCTGGACACGTCCTGCATCATCGCGCGGCGGCCACGCGCGCCCACGGCGCCGGGAGCGGAGCGGAGACGGCGCCTAGCCCGCCAGCGTCCCGCGCGCGGCCGGCCCGGGCGGTGCGGCCCCGAGGACGCGCGGGGGCGGGACGGGCGGGCGGGCGGGCGGGAGGCGGCCGCGGGGGAGGGACGCGCGGTGCGGGGCGCCCCGAGGCCCAAAAGACGCCCGCGGCCGCGCGCAGCACGCACGCCCGCTCGGCCTCCGACTCCGCGCCGCGAGCCCGCGAGGCGTCTGCGAGTTGGGCGGAAAGTGCGGTCGGAGGCTCTTATACCCCCGCGCGGGCGGAAAGCCCGGGGGCGGCGGTGTCATTGGCCTGACGCGGGAGGAGGGACTTTTCCAAGTTTTATAGGAAAGTTTCCGCTTTCCAGCCCCCTCCCCCGGCCCTCCCCCCTCCCTCGGGGTCTAACAATTCCTCCGCCCGAGCCACTCGCGGCGACCCGGCCTCCGCGCCCTCCTCCCTCCGCGCCGGCCGAGCTCCCCCCGCGCCGAGCCCCGCGGCCGGGGGGGACGGTCGCCGCCGCCCCGCACCGCAGCAGTGACAGCAGTCGACGCAGTGGGTGATGGCTCGTCCCGCCCCATCCCTCGAGGTCCTCGGGGCCGGCGGGGGGAGGAGGAGTGGCGCGAAAAGTGTCCGCCGCGGAGCCCACCCGGGGGTCGGGGGGACGCGGACCCCGGGCTCGACGCCGAGGTCCGGGGCGTTCCCGAAGACGTGGCTGCGCCGCGGGCTGGCGGTCCGCGCCCCGGCCTGCTGGTCCCTCCGGGCGCGGCCGCGCCGCCCTCCCTCCCCTCCAGCGCCCCCAGCCCGCAGCCCCGCGGCACCCAAAGGCCGGCGCCTGCGGCGAAGGTGTTAGAAAGGGGCAGGGGTTCCCTCTCCCGCCCTGTGAAGCCTGGTCCTCGGGGAAGGGGTCGAGCGGGCGGTGGCGAGGTGGGGAGCCCTGCGGCTCATCCACCCGGGATTGGCCCGCAGCGTGACCTTGGAGGGGCCGCGGCTGCAGCGAGTGAGGAGGAATTGGGGTGCGCCCGGACCCCAGGGGCTGCCCTCGCTGCGAGAGCCCCCTCCCGGCTCCGCTCCTCGGGAGGCCGGCTGGGCCCTTACGCCGCCAGCGCCCCAGACGCCTTCCACTTAGTGGGACACGTTTTCACTTTAAGCATGTCTAGCTGATAAGTTAAAACGAAGAGCCCCAACGAGGTGTGAATGCAGATTCTAGTAAACTGGAAGCAACAAACTTGGTGAGCGGCAAGAGGAGGCGCTGGGCAAGAGACGCTCATCTTTTCAAGGCCCTAGTAGTTTCCTTTTGTGAATGAGTTGGGGTGAAATCACTATTTCATGTTCATCTCTTACACTGCAAAGTAAACTCAAGGCCGAAGGCAGTAGTCAGAGTTCAGGGGCAATGGGCGGGGGGGCACAGACACAGGGCTGTGTGCTTCGTGCTCGGGTTCCCTGCACAGGCTGAGGTCCGCCCACTGGATTCCCAATTCTGGCTCCCCCGCAGGAGCAGTTAGCTCAACAAGCGCCCCTTTCTGGGCTGGCCCTCGGGGGTCGTGGCCGCTGATGTCCTGAGAAGGAGGCGGGAGCCCGGGCGAAGCTCGGCGGGCAGGCCACGTGGCTGTGCCCCGCTGAGACTTGCGGCTCGGTCCCGGAAATCTTGGGGTATGGAGCTCCTTGAGAGGCTGAAAGGCTCATCCTTTGGGGGTGAGGGCAAGAGTTATCTCTCCCGCGAGGGGGTAAACAGGACTGTGCTTTCAAGGGTGGAGAGATCTGCTGGGCTTATTCTTCACCATTTCTAGAGGAATATTCAGAAACAATGATCACAGCCTGCCAACCCTCCTGCTTCAGGAGCCGCTGCCATATTTTAAAATGACAGCCCTTCTACAGATTAGATTCTACTGGACCTCGCTTCGTTTCAACAGTACCTAGGCTGTTCTCCAAACAAACTCATCCGTGGGCCCCTGTATTTGTGTCTTCCGCCTGCAGAATTTATCCGGAAACCGAGACAAGGCAGAAATTCTACCCCATTCCTTATCAAGATTTTTTTTCTCTAAATCTGAATTGCAGAGTATTTCACATTTCTTATTTAGAATGTGGTTACAGAAATCTCGAAACAATTTTTTTCTTTTTAAATATCAATCTCAAGTCTCATTTTCTTTGTTTTGTTTGGTTGTCTTTAGCTGAATCTCAAAAATAAAGCGCTCGAATGATTGGACTTTTTCGTTTGTGGCCATGGGTAAGCAAGACTGGAAACTGTGGGCAAAGTGTATAGGAAACCTTACCTGACCAAGGGGAATTGTGGAGGAGGTAGGGGTCAGACAAGGTGGAGGATAACCTGAGTCCACACAGCACAGCAGCACCAGTCAGGGGTCATTAGCCAGTGTGACTTGCAAAGTCATCAGTCTCAAGCTTAGCCATTAAACAAGTGAGCCCAGCCCTTCTCTGGCGCTGAGCTCTGGTGCTGGACCCTCAGTGCTGAAGCCAAGCTCTTCATGCCAGAATACTTAGAAGAGAGTTTGAAATGAATGACCTAACCAGAACCATCCTAGCCATGGAAACTTTCTGAAGGGTCATAATTGATGACTTTAGTTCTGAGGAGAAATTTCTCTTTTGAACGCTTTGGAGAAGTAGAGGATGAGAACAGTTTTTATGAGTTTCTTAACTGAGGTCTGAATATTACTTTTTGAGTAAAAGGTAATTGCTTGCCAGGTGAATTACCTTTCAGAAATGCCTGGGCCTTGCTAATTCTTGCTTTGCAAACTGCCATATGCCAGCGGTGTGCTGTTCACTCCACCTCTGTGCAGCTATTTCTAACTTTATCTAATAATTTTCTTTTCTGCACGCGCTGGAACAAGAATGTCTCCCTTTTTTATGTGCTTACAAGTCAGATGTAACTCTGAATATTTCATATATACAACAATAATTGTAATTTTCACAATGTTAAGTTTAAGATATGAAAGTTTGTTTTATTCTAAAAATTCAAATTTCGAGCTTTAAAAAGCAGTCTCAGAAGTTTTCCTTTAGGATGTCAGAGGAGGACTACCTTCTTTGGGAAAGCTAAATTAATTGGGATTCAATCATTTTGTCTACTTCTAAAATAAGGTCTCTAAAATTTTTAACTGAAAACAAGAACGTTTTTTTCTTTTGCAGTTGGATAATTCAAAATGAGCTTTGTTTTTAGGCTACAGACTTGACATTTTAAAGTCCTTCCTAAGGAATGTGTGCTGTGTTAAAAACTTGAAAAAAAACATACTGTTAGAAGTATCTTAGTCAGAATTCACAATATGTCTTGGCATTTTCTTAGCATCTTTTAAACAGGAAAAGAAACACTTTAGAATGGTTAGCAAGCTGGTAAATTTTGGAGTTTGGGTTTATAAAAAAAATGTAGGTATTTCTAAATGTTTCTTCACTTCTTTCTCTTGTTTAGATGACCCACCACCTGTTGGCCTGAGGTCTGTGAACTAACTGCTTTGAACTGCTAAGTGAAACACGGGAACTTTCCTGCAGAAGGGGGTGCAAATTGGAAAGGCTACCGTCGAGTGGATCTCAGATGAGGTAGTACAAGGTAGATTTTATCAGGTTTCAAACACTCCACAGGGATCACCCAGTTTAGTGTTTAAATGAGGGAATTGTATGAAAATAGAACATATAGTTTGTGTTGGCAGCAAGAGTGACTTTGATAACTCTGTGTGAAAGGAGATTTTTTGGTTACCCAGGTAGCCTTAGTGATGGTTGAACACCTTGCCTTAAATAATAACTTTCTCTTCAATGGTAGTTTACTTGGTGAATTTGACTGAGTCTACCTTTCTTTTTCTTTAAGAATAATGGAACGAAAGTTATCAAACTTGAATTTTTCAGTCCAGAAATAAAATGAATAAAGGTTTTTCTACATGAAGTGCTAGGAGTGAATAAAAATTTAAATGAATATTAATCAATAAAATTTTATGACATTCTGCATTCAAATGGGGATGGGATGAAAGCAACAGATCTGTCTTTTCAGAGAGGTCAGACAGGACTTGGGATGGAATGAAGGACGCAGATCTATCTTTCAGAGAGGGCAGACAGGGCTATAGTGTATCCTATAAATGGGGTCTTGAAGACATATATATTGTATATATATTACATATATTAATATATATTAACCTTAGTGGGGATAACATATAATTATATGTAATTATATATGTAATATATAACCTTAGAAGACAGTAAAGCCTAGAAAGCTGGTATCCCAACTCAGATGCCAATTAACCTTAGTTAAAATACACTCTGACTACTTCTTTAAAGAGTATTGGAATAACTGAAGAAATAAGGAAAGAAAGATGTAGTTCTTAAGAAATATAGTACTCATAGTACTTTTATCAAGGTCACATTTGGCCTACTTAGTAATCATTTCTCTCTTCTTTTTAACTGATGATAAACTACTGATAAATAGTTTAAATATAAGTTGAACAATTTACATCTGACGTTTTTCCAGTTAAATTTCCCCTTTTGATTACTCGTGATATTACCATTTCTTCACTTCGGGGAATTTCCTTTAGTCAAAAATGACTTTTCCTGAACTTTCAATACCACTCCCATTGTTTGGTTTGGTTCTTCCCCTAGAAAACATGTTGTTTTTGCCAGTGACCACAAGAGGACACAATTTCCCAGAGAACTTAGTCTAAAAAGCTCATAGAAGAAAGCTCACAAAAATGCATAAATACCATACAATTAACAGAAGTCATTTTGAAGATGTTTACGTGATTTATATGACTTTTATTCATTTTTAAAAGAGAAACATGAGTTAGTATTTATGCATTAGACTTTTTAAGATGTATATGTTTTTCTCATTGTAGAGCCGGAAGAATACATTTATGAAAATATACAAAAATGCTACTGATGTAGTTAAAATGTCTGTATTATACTAGCAGAATTTTGTACAAAACTCTTGGTGGCCTAGAATTTTAATTACTTAATTTTAGGGCCATGTTTGGCAATGAAAAAAGTTTTCAAAAATATATATATGAATATTTCAAAGTACTTTTGAAAGTTTAAGTTTTTAATTTGAGCATTTGGGGTGTTTTGCATAAAAATTACATAGAATCTATGTTTTATAGTTTGTAAAACATACTTTATAGTTTGTAAAACATTCATATTGTAAGTTAATAACTAAAATTATTTTGCAGAGATATGGAAGAATAGGATTTCTTGAGATATTCACTCTTAACACATTTCCCCCAAATTATCACACAATGTGAGATATTCTTCCTCTCTTCCCCTACCTCTTCTCAAAAAGATTTTATAGCTTCTCCCTAAGTGTTTTCTCTAAGAGTTATCTGGGTTCAATGTCTTGTTTGATTTTTGTACTGCAGACTGAATCCAGAGTTGCTCAACTCCTGAGCTTTACCCCCAGACCCAATTTTTATTTTGAAGAAGGGTCATGCCAGGTTGCTAAGGCTGATCTCGAACCTGTGATGCTCCTACCTCAGCCTTTATTTAATTTGTAAATTAGCATTTGTTTAATTTGTAAATTAAAGTGAATTAGGTCTTGATTTTGGGGGGAAGAATTTAATCATTCTGGTGAATTGCTCTGAAAGCCAGGGACTCCTGTAATAGGCTGGGGAGTCCTGTTAACACATTCAACCAAACACTTCTTTGCATTTGGACTTTACTGCAGCTGTATTTCTAACCAAAGACCTGGAAAAACAAAGAGGAAAAAAAAAAAAGAAAAACATGAAGGCTATCAAGAAAGATGGAGCAAAATCTGGAGAAAGGGTAAAAGAAGGAGGCGGAGCAAGTGAAGGAGAGTGACAGAGAACAAGAGAGAATAAAAACTTGCAGTGCAGGGGAATGAGAAGAGAGAAAGAACTTAATGCACTTAGTGGGAAAAGCAGGAGGATTACTTACCTCTGTGTCTGCTCAAAGACATTGTTGCCTTTCGTTTGGTATAGACATTTGCTTTAAAAAGTCCTTGTTGCTCAAGTCATAATAACAAAGCAGAGACAGGGTGGAGGACCATGATGCTTTTAGTTAAGGTTGATACTCATTTACTGAGACTGCTCTTCTCTAAAGTAAAGATGGTAGTATGTTCTCATCACTGGATGTCAGGGTGTGCCTTCTCTGGGGGAATACAGATTTTCTTACTCCTTAAAAATACTACTAACCATGATAGAATTTCAGAAAGCCTATGTAGTTGCATAGACTCCTAGCTCATTAATTATTTTCATTAGGCCTCTACAACAAAAGTCAAAGTGTTTTCCCTAAGAGTTGTCTGGGTTCAATGTCTTGTTTGTTTTTTGTACTGCAGACTGAACCCAGAGTTGCTCAACTCCTGAGCTTTACCCCCGGACCCCATTTTTATTTTGAAGAAGGGTCATGCCAAGTTGCTGAGGCTGATCTCGAACCTGTGATGCTCCTATCTCAGCCTCCTAAGTAACAGGATTATAGGGGTGCACCCCCATGCCTGGCCTAGGCTCAATGTCTTTCCTTCCCCCTCAGTTACCTTGGGGAAACACAGAGCTGGAAGTGATGTGCTTGTTTTCATTCATTCTAGTCAAGACCTTGAGGCCTTGTAAAGTTCTGCTTCTGACCAAAGGTGTGTTTGGGAGTGTTTCAACTGGCACTAATTGACTTCAGTGTTTTTACTGATTCTTTTGTAATTTAACGAAAATGTGTTGATGTCTCTTATGTCAAGAGCTCTCAGTAAGATTTAATCCTTGTCATCAAGAATATCATAAAATAGCAGAAAATGAGACAACACATTTTAACATAGAGATCTGAATGTTACAATATATGTCTGCACAGTGTGCCAAAGAAGGGCACTGAGCTTGAACCGAGGGGATCAGGGTAGCTTTGTCCATTGAGAAATTCTTTAGTGCAATTGTGGACTCCAAAAAGTCTTTTAGGAAGACTATCCCAGAGGGAAAGGCACAGGGAGGGTCACAGACCCAACCAATTAAGATGCACAGGATATAGGCATAGTGGCGCATGCCTGTAACCTCAGTATTTTGGGGGCTGAGAAAGGATGATGACAGGTAAGAGACCAACCTCAGAAACTTAGCAAAACTTAGCAACCAAGTGAGACCCTGTTTCACTAGGGTATTTATATTTTATAAAATAAAAAATGATAAAAAGGGCTGGGGGTATAGCATGGAGGTAGAACACCCCTGGGTTCAATCCCTAGTCCCCTCATTTCCACACAAAAATGCATATGACTTGAGTCTATTTGAAACATATGGTAAGAAAGGAGAATATATGGAATAGTTGACTAGACTAGGATAGGTTACAAATACAAAAGACCAGACCTATAGAAATGCAATGTTGATGTCTCCCTCCCTCCCTCCCTCCCTCCTTTCTTCTTTCTTGCCTCTTTCTTCTTTGCAGTAGCCTTTCTTATTGACAGTGTGCTGAAGAGATCCATAGGCAGTAGTGGACCATAACTGAACTAATATACTCTATTGGAGAGATACTCTTGTCCATTGCCGGGACTTGGCACAGCCTGATGAGCAGCTATGGGTTTTATCTTTCTGTCTTGCCCAGAGGTCAAGTAGGCCAGTTTGGACATCCCCAACAGAAAGCCTATTTGCCTACTTATGACCTCATGAATGTGGCATTATTGCTTGGATATAGAATGTCCCTTGAGAAAGCTCGTATATTGGTTATGCAGTGGTGTTCAGAGGTGAAATAATTGAATCATGAGGATTCTAATTTCATCAGTGAATAATCCATTGATGGATTAATAATTTGAATCTCTTTATTGGGTGAAAAATAATTTGAATGCATTTATTGGGTGGTAACAGGTAGATAGGGCACGGCTGGAGGAGGTGGGTCACTGGGTCTCTCATCCCCTCCCCTTGTTCTCTCTGATTCTGGCCTCTATGGTGTGAGAGCAGTGTCCCTTGGTCCTTTGTCCCTTGTTTATTTTTTCTCCAAGAAGCCTAGTTGCCATAAAGACCCAGAATTTCTCCTGTTCCTCATGGGCTCCATCATGTGTAAAATAAGTTCCTTGTAAGTACTTATTTGTTGATTATTATTCTTTTTGAAAAGTATAAAAAGAGATAGTTTCTTGAACAAATGGTGTTGACAAAACTGGTTAACAATTTGCAGAAAAAATAGAAACAAAACCGGCTTTCTCACCCTGCACAAGAGTCAATTTAAGATGAATCAAAGACTTGGAAGTCAGACCAGAGACCTTGCAGCTCCTTGAAGAGGGCATAGGTCCAGCACTTCAACAAAGAAAAAAACCTTCTCAACAAGCCCCAAAGGCGCAAGAAATTAAAAGGAGGATCAATTTGTGGTACTGCATTAAACTGAAGAGCCTCTGTACAGCAAAAGAAACTATCAAGAACCTCAACAGAGAGCTGAAAGAATGGGAGAAATTTTTGCCAACTACTCCTCAGTTAGAGGACTAATATCTAGAATATACAAAGAACTCAGGAAACTCACAACTAAGAAACCAAATAACGCAATCAAAACTGGACAAGTGAACTAAATAGACACTTCACAAAATAATAAATTCAAATGGCCAATAAATGTATGAAAAAATGCCGAACATCATTAGCAATCAAAGAAATGCAAATCAAAACTATCCTGATATTTCACTTAACTCCAACTAGAATGGCAATATTTCAAAACAAAAACAACAACAAATGCTGGTGAGGTATGAAGAAGTATGAATTCTGCTACATTGTTGGTGGGGTTGCAAATTATTGCAGCAATTTTGGAAAACAGTATGGAGGATCCTCAAAAGAATGGGGATGAACCTACCATATAATCCCGCAATACCACTTCTGGGTATCTACACAAAAGAATGGAAACCAAACTGATGCATTCATATCTATGTTTATAGCCACACAATCACAATTGCCATACTATGAAACCAGCCATTATGCCCATGAACAGATGAATGGATTACAAAAGTATGGGATATGTACATAATGGAATTTTACTCAGCCATAAAAAAGAACAAAATTACCTCATTTGCAGGGAAATGGATGGAAGTGGAGAGAACATTATGTTAAGTGATATTAGTCACAAAAAGTAAGAAATTAAATGCTCTCCCTAATATGCAAAACCTAGGGAGAAAATGGGTCATAGGAGGAACTCTAGACGAAGAATAAGATTCTATATATGAGCAAATAAGGTGACCTGAGTGTGATTGGAGGGGGGAAGAGGGAAATTTTCTAATGCACATGATGTACATTCACAAACATATCAAAGTCAATCACTAAGCTAAATATGAGAAGGAGGGAGGGGAAGGGAATGGGGGTAGGAATTGGGGAAGGACTAAATGAGTGATGTGTGTATGTATGCTTCTACCATCTTGTACCCCATTAAGACATATGACTATAATGCACCAATTAAGAAAAAAATAAAAGTACAAGAAGTACAACTCTTTCAAGGGGATAAATAAAGTGCAGGTTCTTCCATAATTCAGATGTACCTTATTTTATCTTGGTGTCATGCTAAACCTGCATTTCAGACAATATACAGTAACAAAAATGACAGTAATATCTATTACTCAACATTAGATGTTATAAATATTTTAAAATATTAATTGAAGCTAAGCATGATGGTGCACACCTATACTCTTAGTATTTGGGAGGCTGAAGCAGGAAGGTTGCAGGTTTGAGTTCACTCTAGCAATTTAGCAAGACCCCTCAGCAAATTAGACAATGTTTCAAAATTAAAAATAAAATAGGACTCCTGGGTTCTATGTTCTGTCCCCAGTGCCTGCCTGCCCCCCACCTCACACACACACACACACACACACACACACTAAAATATGAAGTTTGAGAAAGAGGAATCAAGGATGAAACTTAAGTCTTTTGATCTGAGCAAAAGAAAGGGGGAGCTGGCAGCTAATAAATGGAGAAAGCCATGGATGGAACCCATTGCAGGGGAGACAGTCTGGAAGTCTGTGAGATCTGACTGAAGATAAAATTTGGAATTCATTCACATTTAAATAGAATTTTAAGCTATTTAACTGAGGAGAATCACTACAAGAGTGACTATGTGTGAGGAAAAGACGATGGCTGAAACTTTCAAAAGATGGTGATCACTGCTACAGAGAAAAGCCAGTGAAGGGGCAAAGGGTTTTATAAAGGCAGTACAATTTCAAGTACAGTAATATTTGTGAAATTAGAGATAATTTGTTTTCTTAGGAAATGAGGAAAATTGAGAAGTGATCATTAATAACAGAAGACATAATAGAAAAAAATATCCAAAGTAGGAAAAAATAACAGTAAATGCACTGGTACATTATATTCTGGGCAAAGTCGATAAAGCAGAGCCATACTATCAATATTCTCAGAATTTTTTTAAGCTTAAAGAAAAGGAAATTATTTTATAGGCATTAAGATAAAGGAAATTATCCATAAAAGAATGAAAGTCAGGCTACTTAGGTGTTTTCTTTTTTTTTTGTTTTTTTTTTTTTTTTTTGGTGGTACTGGGGTTCCTGGAAGCCCTTCTACCTCCGGGCTACACTCCCAGACCTATTTTTACATTTTTATTTGGAAACAGGGTCTCCTAAGCCAGCGCGCGCGGCTGGCTTCGAACCTGAGCGATCCTCCTGTCTCTGCCTCCCAAGCGCGGGGATTACAAGCGTGCGCCACCACGCCCGGCTACTTAGGTGTTTTCAACAAGAGCAAATGATTTAAAAAAATGTTGCAGTCCAAGAAGTTCATATACCCAGCTAAGATTGCATATTACTATATGATAGAACATATATAAAAAAGACAAAACAAAAACAAGTACATTTTCAGCCTATTGAGAATGGCCCTTCAAGAACTGTGATGACCAATAATGCAAGTAAATATAGAGATTGAAGTCTGGTCAAATGTTAAAAAAATGTCAACAAGAATAAATAATAAAGAGAACCAGGTGTGATAGTTTACACTTTTAATCCCAGTACTTTAGAGGCTGAGATAGGAGGATCGCAGATCTTCAGCCAATCTGCAGCTTAGTGAGACACTGTTTCCAAATAAGAAAAATAACATAGGGCTTGGGGGTGTAGCTCAGTGGTAAAATGTCCTTAGTTTCAATCTTTAGTATATATACACACACATAAAGGAAACAAAAATATCTTATAAAACACTTATTTTTATACTTTTGTTAATGCAATATAGGTCATAATGAGATTCATGGTGATACAAATATACATGCACATAGTACACACTTAACTCTAGAAAGAGGTAAGATAGGTAATATAGAGTAAAATCAGAAAGACATATTAAAAGTAAGATAAATTAGTAAAAAAGAATAAAGATATGATATAAAACTTAGCTGAATTACTAATGCATATACAATGCTTTACATATTTTGGTGGGTCAGACACTTGCTCTAAAAAGTCTAATACATAATCTGAAGGCCTCACTAAGAAGCTGAGGCTGACAACAAACCTATGATCCTCCTGTCTCAGCCTCCCAAGTACTCCCAAGTACTGGGATTACAAGCGTGTGCCACCACACCCAGCTAGTTCTCAACATTAGTTAGATCACAGTATGAGTCAGATACCTGAAATGAAATGACACATAAGGTAGGATATGGCAGAGTAACAGATCCAAAATTATGATGGTGGCTTTAAACAGGGCAGTTGTTTATTTATGTTATGAAAGGTATAAAAGTGTGTTCTTGGCTTGGCTCAGCCAGCCTCAAAATGTGGCTCCAGTTTCATAGATCAAAATGGCTGCTCCATGTCAATTTTGTATGCCAGCCGGTGGGAATGAGGAAAACCCAGGCCATGCACGTCTTTCTTTAAGAGCCTCGATTTATATGAGCCTTTAAGTATGAAATACAGCGGAACTTACATTAATTATGTCTTCCTACCCATCCTGGTAGCTCATATTACTATTTCCCTCATGTATCCCATCCAGTATCTACACAAGTTGGTTAAATGCATGTTCTTTAATTCTACTCTGGGCTGCTTTTAGTCAAGAAGTCTTAACCAGACTAGAAAACTGTTGAGAGCAGAGCCAAATCCGTAGTAAGCATCCAATAAATATTTGATAGATTTTTATTAAATTGGTAATGAAAGTTAGCACAAGAATTGGAGGCTAAACAGAGCAAGAACACTCAATCTGATTCAGCCCAATTTAAATGTAAACTGAGCCTGCATTATTGCTACTTTTCACTCTCTCCTCGCTATGACATTTATGTGCTTGTTTAGTTTAGGGCTACACCTGAGAATGACCATGAACATTTGACTTGGGAAAGGGAAGCCAGGAAATTGTTCACCTTCTTGATCATTTTGTCAACCCCTCTTTCCCAAAGGAGACATTTAGTTTGCCCAGTAACTTTACTAAGCTAAAATAAAGTTTATCTTCATGTTTTCTTTCTATATAATTTCTGTAGAAAGCAGGCAATTTACATTCATTTTAACAGAATGAAAGAATTTTAAAAAACATGAAGTTCAGTCAATGAATTCAACTGACAATGTCAGCATTAGAGGGAAAAATGAGAATGTGTTTTGGGAAATAAGGATAGGAACACACACATACAGAGAGAGAGAGAGAGAGGAAGGGAGGGAGGGAGAGGAGAGGAGAGGAGAGGAGAGGAGAGGAGAGGAGAGGAGAGGAGAATGAGTGAGCAGAGAAAGCACAAGAAATCTATGAAATTTTTAATTTTTGGTTTATGTAGGCACTTGTGCCATGAGTGATAAATGAGCATTATTTAGAACTGCAATATAGCACAGTACATTGAAAGCCAATTACTGATGATACAGGAGCATTAAACAGCAGCCACAGCTAAGTTGCAATGAATCTGAGCATGAAAAAAATACTACATTTATGAAAGAGCAAAGTATTCCTAAAGAACATCCACAAACTCGGAGATGTAATAATGGCAGTATGTTTTAAGCTGATGAGAAAAATGTTATAAATTACATTGTTTGACTTGGAAAGCCTCCCAGTGCTTGGAATTTTATTTTAAGGGTACCTCTATCTTTGAATTGAATACCATAAATCTGAGAATTGTATTCATTTTTGTCATTTGATCCATTGGGTAATAAATTTATTATAAGCCTTCATGAAAAGATTCCAGCTGTCCTCAGACCTGTAGTTGACATCAGCCTGAGCAGTGTCCTTTCCTCAGAAAGGATGTTCCCCCATTGCTTGTCCACACCTTTGTGGTGACCAGGGCCTCGACCTCACCGCTGCACTCGCCATGGAATGGACTCACTCACTAGCTGAGACAGTGTGATTTAGCAAGCTATTTCTATGGCTGGACATGAACAAGCCATAGTTTTGTTTGTTTGTTTGTTTTGTATTGGGTATTGAGCCCAGGGTCATTTTATCTTTGAACTACACCCACAGCCCTATCTTATTTTGAAACAGGGTCCTGCTAAGTTGCAGAGGCTGCCTTGAACCTAAAATCCTCCTATCTCAGCCTCCCTAGTACTGGGATTACTGATGTGTTTCACTACACTCAGCTCCAGTATTTATTTATTTATTTATTTATTTATTTATTTATTTATTTATTTGGTGGTACTGGGGTTCCTGGAAGCCCTTCTACCTCCGGGCTACACTCCCAGACCTATTTTTACATTTTATTTGGAAACAGGGTCTCCTAAGCCAGCGCGCACGACTGGCTTCGAACCTGTGCGATCCTCCTGTCTCTGCCTCCTGAGTGCAGGGATTACAAGCATGCGCCACCACGCCCGGCTCCAGTAGTAGTTTAAAACCTACGAATTGTGTTTCTCTTTTGTTGAGATAGTGAAACATCTTTACAAACATTTTTATTTGTTTTAATGCTAAACTTTAAATTTTTAAAATTCATTTTAACTTAATTTTAATTTTGTTAGCAAACAAGATAATTAAGTGGAGAGAGAGAGAGAGAGAGAGAGAGAGAGAGAGAGAGAGAGAGAGACAGACACCTAAGCTATAATACAGAATATAGATTTACATAAGGTCATATATTTCTCTCCCCCTTCTTCTATTGTTCCAAGAATCATAAATATGATAAACATCATAAAGAGATAACAGTATATGTTATGACTTATTATGAAGCATAAACTTTAATCAAATGTATTTTCCTGAAAAAACTTTAATCAAATGTTTTCCTGAAAAAACTAAGTTATGTAGTCTTTCAATAGTAGCCTTTTTATTATATCATAAAGCAGTAGTATGTATTATACGGTATAGCACACACACATACATATACATTGAAACATATATGTACTTCTGTGACTTTAAAAATTAATCTAATTCATATTCAAAAATTATTTTCTCATTCTTTGAACATGAAATACTAATGAATAAAATAAAAGTAGGAAAATGTGATTCAAATTGTATGTGTGAAATTGAAATTATTCCAATTACAACACATGTATTCTCTGAAAGATTATAAAAATTGAAAGAACAGGAACTAACAGTAACTTTATAAAGTTAAATTTATGCTTAGAAAAGCCCTCACCTCATCATCCTTGCCTCCCACGATGCTGGGCTGTCTTGACAAAGATGACATGCCAGCCTGCATCTCGTCATGGCATGGAGCCACACAAGGCCAGCAGTTGCGAAGTTTACCTCCAGAGGTAACTACTGGGTCAAAATCAGACTCCCTCACTGTCTAAGATCAGACATATTATTTTAACTAATTTGATCTTGTTTCCTTATGTGCATTTTATATATGCTAAAATGCATACTTGTGTTTTGAGACATTTAAGTGATACAACCTATGTAACTAGCTAGTCCACTCTCTTCACTCACTAGATTAGTTGCCACCCCAGTTGGCTTCCTGGTACCTGTCTCTGCACCCTCTGCAGTGGGAGGTCACATCAACTCCATGGAACAGCCTGAGGGGAGAAGAAGAAAAGTGGAGGCGAGGGATCAGACAAATAAAGAAAGTGAGATCTATTGCTCATTATTTTTATTTTGCCCATTGTTTTCCTTCAATTCATGAAGATCATTGTCTGAAAACAGTGAGAAAATAATGTTTTTGTGATCTTTTCTCATTTAGAATTCACCCAAACTTTTATCATCTCAATGAATGATTTTTACAATAAAATGTGAACAAAAAAAATCATAAATTCTGTTTAACTTGCATGAATTAATGGACAGGATTTTGTTGTGTTCGAATTAGTTCTCTTGGGGCTAATATGGCCATATTCTGTATATTAATTCAGCTTAAGTGGCTCCCACTTAAGCTGTCTTGGTTTCTATGGCGACTTTTGCTCTGGTTTACTGGTATATAACTGTTTCCTCACCTTTTCATTTCCTGAAATAGCTCCAAGTACAGTATCTAAATTTTGACTAATATAAATCAAAGCACATACTTTCCTTTCAGCAAAGTCCTCTATTTCAACACGTGTGCAGGATTTTCCTTTTTAATGCATTAGACATCTGTTATTGCTAATGGGGATAAAATGTCACATGTTAAAAACAATAAAAGTTATTAAAAGCAGTGCAGGTTTTAGATATTCTAAAATTATTTATGTTAGAGATGTGATTTTTTTCTTTTGGTGTATGGCAGAATTTTCAAAGTATGGCTATGCAAAATATGTGAAAATAAATATACACGTGAATATGAATATGTAAAGTTTTGGGAGCTCACATTTGCCAAGTACTAATATCTCCTTTTATAAAGTAAATATTAAATGTTACACATTCTTTATGTAGCTCCTCTCTTTTTTCACTTTCTTTCTCTCACTCACTATAATTTTCTTGTGGCTAAAAAGGAAACAAAACTACATTACTAATTATTTAAAAATTTGGACTTTCATTAGAAATGCTAAATGCATTCCTGACTAGTTAATACATGCCTTATTATTAATATAGATTACTGTTAGATTATACACACACACACACATATGGAGAGAGAAAGAGAGAGAGAGTTGTGTGTTTATAAATTATGAGGGAACTCAGCTATGTTTTAGAAGTACCTCCTGAGCCTTTCAGCCAAATTTTGTTTCAATGTCAATAGAACTAAAGTGCATATTTGCTAAGTGCTTTTCTTTTAAAATTTAATGCTTTACTTTTTTCATAACAAATTTAATCTTTGTCTTTTTAGTTAATTTCAATTTTCTTTTTTTGGGAGGATGACCTGAATGTGTGTTTTATTGAAGATAGACTTATAAATGAAAATTAATCTTTTCCTTAACCTCAAAGATTTTTTTTTTTGTGTAACACAATACAAAAACTGGGAAGCTAATCTAGGATCTTAGAAGTCAGCATTCAGGGTACCCTTAAGAGAGAGTAATAGTGACTGGAAAGACCTCTGGTGGGCTAACTTTAGGTCATGCTCTTTTAGCAGCCAAAGAAAAATGTTAGAGAATATCACTTCTCAGCATCCTAAATACTAAGTTTAAATGTCTTTGACGTACACAAGAATTCTCAGTAACAGCAGCCTGCCCTGCAACTCAGAGTGGGTTTCACAATTTTATGTGTTGCCCATTTTAATTTAAAATAACTTAAAGCTGGACACAATGGTGTACATCTGTAATCCCAATGTTTGGGAGGCCTAAGATAGAGAATCACAGGTTTGAGGCTAGCCTCACCAATTTAGTCAGATCCTCAGCAAATTAGTAAAACCTTGTTTCAAAATAAAAATTATGTCGGGCGTGGTGGCGCACGCTTGTAATCCCTGAGCTTGGGGATGCTGAGACAGGAGGAACGCACAGGTCCGAAGCCAGCCTCAGCTACTTAGTGAGGCTCTCAGCAACTTAGTGAGACCCTGTTTCCAAATAAAATATAAAATAGGTCTGGAAATATAGCCCGGAGGTAGAAAGCCCCTGGGTTCCATCCCTAGTACCACCAAACAAATAACAATAAAAAATATAAATAAATAAATAAATAAAAATAAAAAGTAAAAAAAAAGCTCAGGGTACAACTTGGAGGTAGGATTTCCCTTGGTTTCAATCTCCAGTACAACAACATTACCAATTTTATCACTTTTCTAATTACAGAAGGATGATAGCAAACTTGGGAAATACAAAAAAAAACGCACCAAAATATGACTGATTTTCTAGTAAATATCAAATGAGCATTTATATTTACAGACATAAACATACGGTCACAAGACATATATAACTTATATAGCCAAATAGAAGGTAAAATAATTACTTTTTCCTTATTTCTAATTGAAATTATCTTTATACAGCACAGACTATTTCCATACATTATGTTTTTAATGGCTGCAACAATCTTAAATGAGGTCTTACTTTCTTAGACATCTAGGCTATTTTCCATATTTTAGTATAAACAATACTGATGTGCATATTTGACAGTGTAAGCTTTCTGCACAGTTTTGATTATCTCCCTGGACTAAATTCCCACAAGGGAAGTTTCTGTAGGTGACCTGTAAGAAGCCATAAAATGCCATAATACTGTAAAATATGACTTAGATCTTGTCAGTCATAGCACAGGTTCAGAGAGGGTTGAATCTTCTAACTTTTCTTGATATGGTAAATTACCTGTACTTCACATGCCCTTGAATGTTCTCAAGAAGCAGCGGCTCTGCTCCCAGGGAAAATTCTGCTTTTCTCATTGAGTCACTGACCCTCATCTAATCAATGAGTGTTCTATAGGTTCCAGAATGGCAATTCCAGACACTTTCTTCCTACCATTTTCTGGCTAGGGGCTAGTAATTATTTTCAGGCTTGATACACTTATGTGAGACCAACATTTGGCAAAGAGCTAGAGTCATTTCTTGCTTGTTTTCAGGATGTGTAAAGATACTGATGATGCTCACTTAAATACTTTTTTGGTGACAGGAGGTGAAAGCATTCAATAACCATTAGTATTATGACTTGTGAAGCATCAACAAAGAAGTGACTATTAGTAAGAAAAGAGTAAAACTTCCAAAGCATGGTGGAAAAGGAAAGACCATCAAACCTTTTTAAAAATCTGAACTAGGTGTAAACATATTTACGTAAATGCAATCTTTTCTAAAATACATGTGTAGGTGTTCTAATGGAAAGACAGCCTGGATGTATATTTGCATATCTGTGAGTTGTACAATAGAGCTTGGGGTTGAATTTATAAGAAAAGTCTGAGGGTGTCCAGGAAAAAGACCCTGAGGTTTGGATTGAGATATAGCTCATATTTCCATGTGGATGTAATTTGGAACATTTTCTGTTGTGTTTTGTTGTGTAATGCTTTGAGTTCGGGGCATTTTTCAGCCTGTTTCATGTTAGCTTTAGAAGCAGTTGATTGCATTTGATGAAATATAGTGTACTAATAAGAGGTATGGAGTTTAATTTGTGGTTCTGTCATCTTGAAGCAAAGTGGCATCCACTATATATATTTTAACTGAGCTCATCTGCTTTGATTTTAATGGGCTTCAGGGAGATTAGGCAAATGAATAGTGATGAAAGAAATGGTGTGGCATGTTCAATACGATCTGCAATTAACAAAACCGCTACTTGTCAAATGCTTGTTAACTACAGTCACCACAGTTTTCTTTTGGCCAAAAATATGAACCCATGGTCAAAGTATTTGAAAGTGGCTGTTTCCCAAGTTGGAAATATTTTTGTAAAGGTTCTTTACCATCAGCCCTCAGATGAGCCTCTTGAAGTTGAATCAATAAAAAGAAGCAGGATATTTAATAATTCTCCCTTTAACTTTCTGGGCAAAAAGAAAAAAATATTATATAAAATAGTACACATGAAAAAGGAGCTACCCATTTTCAAATATTGAGAGATTATTGGAAAATTTAAGGTTAATTTTATCTTTTCAAAAACTGCTTTTTAGTTTGCAAATAAATCTGGGCCAGAGAATACAAACTCTTTCATGAAATACTGTACAAATCCACTAGTGTCAGGGCACAACAATAATCTGTGTGAATGAATAAAATAAGTCAGGCATCAAAATTTCAAAGACTAAGTGGCAGATGTGACAAAGGTTTTCAGGCATGTGCTTTGGGATCCATACTCCCTCTGCGATGCTTTCAGAGGCTCGGTTTCATTTTCTTCCTGACTTTTTTCTCTTCTTTTCTTTTTCTTTCCTTTTCTTTCTTCTTTCTTTTTTCCTTTTTCCTTTTCCTTTCTTTCTTGGTTTTGGTACTGGTGATGAAACCCAGATGCATTCCACCTCCAAGTTATACCCCCAGCCCTTTTTATTTCTTTCTTATTTTGAAACAGGGTCTCAGTAAGCTGCAGAGGCCTCTCTAAGTTGCTGAGCCTGGCTTCAAATCTGTGATATTCCTGTCTCAGCCTCCCAAGTACTGGGATTATAAGCATGTGCCACCAATGCCTGGCTTTTTCCTGATTTTGTAGGAGGGCAAGGGGAGCCACTTCAACCTCTCAGGTGATAAGGAATTATATCTCTCAGGGAAGCCACAGCAAAGGGTGGCCAGGCCACTCCATTTTCAGTGGATTAGGCTGAGTAAAATGTAGGTATCTAGAGTCAGTCTAAAGAAGGTGTAGTGGCTCATGCTTATAATCCCAGTACACCTATAATTCAGGAGGATCATAGGTTTGAGGCCAGCCACAACAATTTAGCTAGACAATCAGTGACTTAGTGTGACTCTGCTTCAAAATAAAAAATAAAATAGGTCTGGGGTATTTCTTGGAGATAGACTGCCCCTGGGTTCAATCCCCAGCAAAATGCACACACACATACACACACACACACACACGAGTTCATGTCAGCCTTGACCAGGTGTGCATAAGCAGTTGGTAATGGAGGCAGTCTTTCTTCTCAATTGTTATCACCATCAGCAAACTTTCATGATGAATTGGCTAGAAAATAAATTCCCAGATGTTTTATCAATTGATCTACCACTTTTTCATATGAAAAAAACCCTCTTATATACAAATTTCTGTGGTTAGTGTAGGAGTGTAGAGTATATAATAACCTTCCTGGCAGACCAGAAATTAGGATTATATAAGTTATGAAACAAAAGGCTTACCTCTAACTTTGAGTGTTTAAAAAAAAAAGTCATCGTGTTAGCAGCTTAAATTAGGCACAAAATGCCATGCTATATAGAAAATTCTGGTTCTAGTTAGGAGAAGCAGAACAAACTATTTTAATATTGCTTGTGTATATGTTCTTATGAGCCCTTCTAAAAACCTGAATTATTATTTTGTTCTCTACACACATTCAAGATTGAAATGGTATGAACAAAAATAACAACACTGACTTTACATAAGGCACTGTACTAAGTTTATATGATTTCTTATTTATTTAAATATGTGTTTGTGATTTCTACTTTGTAGATCAGAATAGGTAGGTTTGGAATTTGAGTTATCTAATTTAATAAGTAGTAGAAGTGAGATTATAAATGCTAAACATCCATAATTGAGAATGTATCTGTCCAAGGATGTCAGCCCTGTCCAGGGACTCAGTGTCAGCCACTAAGTTCTTCACTATGTCCTTTAGGGTCAGGTTGAAAAGCAAGTCTCAGATTTTATGTTAGGATCCATATGGTACCATGCACAACATGTTAGCTTCATTGTGGAAGAAACGATAGTGTCTATACCCTAAAGTTATTACGAGTACTTTAGAAGTTACGTAAAGAATGTAATATAGTGCTCAGAACACATGCTATCAGAAGCAAGCAATAGCTGCGTGAGGAGGTACAAGCCTGTAATCCCAGTACTTGGGAGGCTGAAATAGGAGCATCACAAGTTCAAAGCCAGCAACTTAGTGAAGCTCTCAGCAACTTAGACCCTGTTTTCATATAAAAAAAAACAAAACAAGGCTGGGGGTGTAGCCCAGTCTTAGAAGGCCCCTGGGTTCAATTCCCAGTAACACATATACAAACAAAAGCAAGTAATACAAGAGTTATCATTACAGATATAACTAATCATTATTATGGGTACTGTTACTTCACCCAGATCTAATTATTCGGAGGTTCTCTTGAGACCATTTCTGACTTCACCAACATTCCACTAAACTGTGGGAATAAATCAGCTTAAAATCTGACCAGTAACAAATGTACATTGGAGTTTCACTATCCTTAGAAGAAGTTACAGAATTCTTTGCACTAAAATTACTAATGCAATCATTAATTCATTCATTCAACACATTTACATGATGTTTTTGCCTTCTGTTGCTCACTAGTTCTTTGATCTATTTCCATATTCTCATAGGGTTTTTCTTCCCTTTTGAAGACTGGAAATCATAAAAAAAAAAACCCAACCCTGTCCATAACAGCTGCATCGAGGTCATCTACATTTGTTGGCTGCAGGTGGAAATCTCCTTTACAGAGCCCTAAATAGAAGATTGTAAAATTTGGCCTTTGACGGAGCCAGACCATACCAACCTTTTGTATAATTTATCATCCACAGAACGAGTTAAGGTGCTTTTGATCTCTGAAGGCAATATTTTTTCAAAGTGATGTGGTGCTTATATGTGACCATCCGTCCTTTTTAGGAATCCCAGTATCATGCTGTTTTCCACGATGAGTGAAGGAATGTTTAAGATCGCACACTGATGGTTCAATTTAATGGAGACATTCTACATCTTGTTGAAATCCAGTTGTGAAAATCAAATGTGATAAAAATGTAAATGGTTCTTTGAAAAAATATAAATCATTAAGCCAATATAAGGCATTTTATTATGATCATTTTCAGCATGTCAAAATCTTGATTTCACTCAATATTAAAAGTTGATCTCTTTCTGCCAAGTTAAGAGTGGAATTATATTAAATATTAGTGTTTTGAAATACATTCATGCCTTTTTTCTCACCTTCTTATACTCTTTTAGGGAATGTGTCCTAGGAACGAAGTGAAAAATGTGGAGACATAGAAAAAGTTGTGGAAATAGATGGATAGGTTTGGCTCTTTGAGATTTGAAGTTTTTCCGTCTTTCTGGCATTTTAGTCCTGTCACTTTATGTTGTGTCTTTCCCTTTCCTCCTCCTCCGCCAGGTTTGGTTTTGAGCTTCAGATTCAAAGAAACCCCAAAGTCAAAACAAAATGGTCAGAACTGCTGACTCTTGTTTTGTAATCCTTTTTTAGCCCAGCATTCACAGGAAGAGATGGTGCTGACCAGAACTTGGGCCTAACTTCACCCCAAATGTTGGCAAAGTTCAGAAACCTTCAAGTAAACTTGAGCCACGTTAGAGACTTATATAGCAAAACTTCACCACTTTTCTAAAAAAATTTGAAATACAATTTAATGAAATAGCACCACCTTCTAAAGAGCCAATTTAGTACTTAATATTCAACATTATTATGCTTGCTTTTTGATAAAAATAATGATCTAACTTATACTTTGTGCTCAGTGGATGCTCTTATTTTTAAAGTTACAGGTACATTTTGGAACCACATATCTAAAATATACTTGAGACTTCATTCTCTTTGAACTTTTTTTTTTGTGTGTGTGTGTGTGTGTGTGTGTGTTTGCGCGCGTGCGCTGGAGATTGAACCCAGGGGCATTCTACCTCTGAGCTACACCCTCAGTTACAGTGGGCCTCACTAAGTAGCAAAGGCTGGCTGTGAACCCGGATCCTCCTGTCTCAGCCTCCCAAGTACTGAGATTATAAGCATGTGCCCAGCTTCTCTGAAGTTTTTTTGAAAATTCATAATCAACAGGAAACTATATCTTAAAATTTTGCTTATCTTTATCTCAGAATTTTTATAGTCATGTCACAAACCTTTCACAAGAGTGATTTTATGAAGAAATGCTGACAAATGTAATAATAAATACCAATCTCAACATCTTAATTGTATGGTTATGCAGGAATTATGCATACCAGCAGAGTGTGTGGTTCATTTCCAGTACTAATTTTGCCAAAATCTGTTTTGGAATTGTGTAACAACTGTAAAAGATGGTCAGCCTTAATGGCTCCTTGTTGATGGAAAAGCCTTCTGATTATTTTTACTTTCTTTGAAAAGCTTAATTACATCTTTCAAATATGATTTCATTTATATCTTTTCATGGTTTAAATGACTGAATACTAATAGTAATCTGATAGCTATGGGGAACTTAGTTTGAGACCAAAAGGCAGTTTCCAGTCAGTAAAGAGTACATAAATAAGTTGCCTTCAAGCAATGTTGAAAGTTATATTTAGATTCTAACTGTCCAAACAACTTTAAGATTTCAAAAACTAATTATATTTTTCCAAAAGTTATTAACACCATTAGTTTTGTTTTTTGAAAAACTGATAGATGTTATTAAAAAAGTCAGTGCCTACGGATATTTCTACCAATGTTTTCTAAAGCAAACATAAAGAGTAAAACAATTTAAACATACTGTGTCTTGTCTCCTAAAAAGCTTTTATTTTAAAAGTACACTATTTATATGGATCTACCAAAGGGAAAAGTAAAACAAGAACGCTTTTTTTTAGAACAGCTGAGTGTCAAAATATGAGGATACATGAGTCAGGATGTTGATCACTGCATCCATCTCTGTGGATGATTTGGTGTAAGGAATAAGTCAATGCATTCTTCAGTGTTTCTGATCCTTACCAGGATTTGAATTATTCCATTAGTACAATGATTATGAAAACGCCTTAAGTGACTACATTTTTGGACACTAAAAAACTTAAAAAGAGCAAGTATTTATGAAATGTAACAATGTTTGGAATGATGGATATAATCCTATTAACAAAAAAGATTTTTGTTAAGTAGTTCTTTTTGAGGGTTACTAGAGGTTAAACCGAGGAATATTCTACTTCCAAACTACACCCCTATTTTTTTTTTTTTTTTGGCTTTGAAACAAGGTCTCACTAAGTTGCTGAAAGTCTTCCTACATTGCTAAGGCTATCCTTGAACCTGTGATCTCAGGCTACTAAGTACCAGGATTACAGGTGCACACTACCATATCTGGATTAGGCATTCTTTAGGTATTATTTATTATGCCAAAGAGACATTTATGGTGGGAATATTATGTGCCTAGTAAGAATGTAACAGAGCAGATGAGAATATGAGAGAAGATTAGGATGATGGATGGCTACATTCATTCTTTGGGACCCAGTGATGCTGTTGGTCCCTGCTCTATGTAATTTTATATTCAACTTTCAAAATCGTTTTTCAATAAAATATTCCTATAATTGAACCCATTTTTCGTCACTTAAAGATTTTTAAAAAAACATTATGTTTAGCTAGGCAGAGTGGCAGATACTTGTAATCCCAATACTTGGGAGGCTGAGAGAGGAGGATTGCAGGTTCAAGGCCAGCCTTGGTAACTTAGTGAGACTCTTAGTAAATTAATCAGACTTTTTTCATAATAAAAAGGGCTGGAAGTATAGAATGGAGGTAGAATGCCCCTGGGTTTGATCTTGAGTACAAACACACAAAACTATTATGTTTAATTTCCAGAAAAAAACTTGAAGAAAGAGATATTCTGTAAGTTCTTTAGATTTTTTAACCCATTCTTACTATCTGGAAAAATTCAGCACTCGGTACAATGAATGAACTGTTGGATAAATATATCTGGGGGATTGGTGTGTACATAAGACCCTATAAGAATACTATTTAATGGAGAATTGAGAAATATCTTTTTCCTTTCACATATCAAAGTGAGAAATTTTAACTGCATCTTAAAAATACAAATATGCTGGTCTAGGTAACAAAATGTCTAGAGAAAAAAGAGAAAATGAACAATTTTGCTTTGTAAAACTGAGCTAGAGGTCATTGTGCAAATCTGTTTTAATTAAGGTGCTAAAGAATTAAAAAATAATACATTCCCTGGATGTGTTGTTGTTTGGTCTTAGCTGTTTACATTTTTTGCTGTTTATTCTGAGATGTTTTTAGCCGAGGTGGAAAGGTATAGTTTCAAAACAAATGTTGGGGAGGAGGAGGGAGAAGGCTCATTTCAGAACTAATCCAGTTGCTATGGAAGGGAGAACTGGGTGGCATGTGCCTGTCCTAGGTGCTGAGGAAGGGGATCACCCTAGAAGCGCACTCTTGAGCTAGAGTGGAGGGTGAAATGGAAGAAGCTTCCATGAAGGGCATGGTGTTCACAAACTAACATGTTCATTCTATTTCTGACTTTCAATTCTAGCTACCTAATATTAGGATATTACAATAGAGCAGACTTTTAGAAGAATTCTCTTTGCTGTATCATTTATTTTTTTAAAAGGGAAATAGCTATCCATCTTTAAGGATTTGAGTTAAGCTGTGATACATCTATATGCCAATAAAACACTGCAATCAAAATCATGTTTCAGTAATAGCTAAAGTCAAGAGAAAAGTGCTCATTCTATAATACTGAGTGAAAAAAATCAATATCTGAAACTATCCCAGATTTGTTAAATACATTCAATTTGTAACTGCTTAGAAAAAAAAAAAAAGACTAGAAGGAAATAGTTAAAAACGTTAACAGGTAGTGTGGGGTGGTTTAAATTTTCTTTTTTGAACTTTTGTTTTGCAAACTTCCTAGGATAAGTATATATTACTTCTTAATAACATAAATCTATTTTATTAAGTATCTTAGAAGTACGACTGGGAGAATAAGTGTGCACTTGCGGGCCGTGTCTGCCATGCTGGTGCACAGTGAGAGGAAAACCAAGTGTTTGATTAGCCCAGGGTGGGGATTTTATCCCTTTTAGGGTTACTAAATTTACAGAAAGCTGGGCATGCTCCAGTTCCTCTCTTCACCTCTCCTTTCGAAAGGACCTCATAGCAAGCCACGCAGGAGGAGAACAGAAAGGTCCAACTGGAGGCGGTCTCTCCGCTAGAACCCGCTTCAACCTCACCTCCACCGCAGGCATTTTGCAAAGCGCTAGAATGCGTCTCCTCTTTCGACATTTTGCCTCTCCTTATAGTCCCTAGATGCCAATAGAAGGAAAGCTACCGACCCTGCCTGCAGCTAAAGATTTAAAAATATACACTCAGGAGGTGTAGCAAATGAAAGACTTTGGCCCTTTCCCGGAGGCGAAGGTTAGATGGTCTGGCGTGGGGGCACCCAGGGCCTCCTGCCCGCCTGGGGGTGCGGATCATGGCCGCCCGCCGCCCTCGGCGCCCGCCGCTGGGAAGGGCCGCCAGCCCGGTGTCTGGTTCCACACCAAAGGCCAAAGCGGCGATTCGAACTTGGGCCAGGGCGCTGAGCAAAAGCTCCAGTGATCTATGACACTCCACCTAAGCCGAGCTGTGGGCTACTAGCCCTGCCCAGAACAACCCCACCAGGGCAGAGGGCGGGGGCCTGGAGGTGGGAGAGAGGGAGGGGGCGAGAGAGACTCAGGTTGCACATTGTCAGGGCCCTTTCTTCCTTTGTCCTTTTCTCTCGCCCCCTCCCCTAGCCCCGGGGCCTGGCCTTGGACCCGAGGTCCCTGGCTAACGGGGAAGCCAGCAGCCTCGTGGGTCTCCGACCGCTGCTCTCCCCATCCGCGCGGGCCAGAGCCTCCGGGGGGGCTCAACACTCTAGAAGTCTTTTTAAAAAGTTTAGACTTGTTATTGCATTATTGCTATATTTTTAAAAGGGCAAAATGGAAAGATCGGACTGTAAAGTAGCTCTGAAAACTTCTGTCTGAGGAAAGATGCGCTGCCCCACTCGGCTCAGAAGATCCTGGGCAGAGCCTCAACGCCCTGGGTGTCACCGCGCCGCCCCTAACGCCGACCCCCTTCTGGGCGATCAGGTGCAAATTTACCGCTCCATACTTCCCGAGGGTTTGGGGGACTTCACAATACCGAACTCCAGCTTCCGAAGGCCAGACGTTCAGTCCCGGGGTCCCCGCGGCCCTTTCTGGCGCCCCGGCCTGCAGGTCCCGAGACCCCGCCCCGCGCGCCCCTTCCCACCCGCTCAGCGGGCCGCCTCGCCCTCCGGGCTGTCCAGGAGCTCGGTCATGAAGGAGATGTAGACGATGGCCAGGCGCAGCGTCTCGATGCGGGACAGCCTCTTCTCGTAAGCAAAGGTGGGCACCTTCCTCCGCAGCTGGTCGAAGGCCTCGTTGAGGTTGAACATCCTCTTCCTCTCGCGGACATTGGCCGCCTGGCGCTGGGCGTAGGTGATCACCCTCTTCCTTTTGGGGCGGCCCAGCAGGGAGGCTCCTCGCGCGCGCCCCTCTTCGTCCTCCCCGTCGTCCTCCCCGTCGTCTACTTCACCCTCCTCGTCTTCGGGAGCCCCCTCCTCAAGCTGCGCCAGCCTCCTAGGCCTTCCCTCTCCGAGCGCCAGTGCCCGGTCCCCAAAGGAGAGCCCGGGCGCGAAGTTGCAGAGGAGAGGGTGGCTCGGGGCAGCCAGGGACAGGTCGGCGACGAAGTCGAGCACCGTGGCGGCGTCCACGCAGCTCTCGGGATAGGCTGCCATGGCTTGGGCTCGGCGGTGGTCTCATCGAGGAGGGGCGAAAATGCTGGTGGGGCTTGTTAATAGCCTTGAGTCTGATGGGGGCATCATCGCCGACCGTCTGGGGGACATTAATATTTATAACCCCGCTGATAACAGGATTAGTTGCACCGATGGGGAAGGCTCCTGCAGCCGCAGATGGGGGAAGATGCTCTGGAGCACCGCGGGAAGTTCGGAGGGGTGGACAGGCCTGCAGTGCAGGGATGCTTTCCCCGCCTGGGACAGGACAGTTCCTTCTTAGCTGCAACCCCGGCTCTTACCTGCTGAGTGGCTTTTGATTCTGTCAGCACTCTTGCAGCCAACCAGGGATTTCCAGGTTCCTTATCTCAGGCCCTTCTTTAATTTTGGTTTGGGCTTTCAAAGCCAGGGTGTTTTCCACCGCGATGGCTTCTCCTTGGCTTCAGGGTAAAGTCCTGAATCTTGGCGACGGCTGCGGGTGGGTAGAGGCGGCGAGTGCATGTGCTGTTTTAATGATGTCCTGAAGAGGGGCCCTTCCAGCCAGGGGGCCTGGGGAGCTGTTTGTTCTGTATCCCGGTGCTGGGCAGCTGAAAGGCAAGACCTCCTATTAGCTTAAGTAATCACGGCAGGGGGCCCGGAGCACATTCCCCACAGTAGCCCTTGGAACCCGCTTTCTTTCTCCTTCTAGGGCCTCGCAAACAACTCCCCTGCCCTGTTACAAATCCAGTCTCCTGAAGTCTGTCTGTGTGCCATCAGCCCAACAATCGAGCTACTTGACTTTCTCGTCCTGTCCTCACCCTCATCTTCTACTAATGTGGGGGGTCTTATTCCAGGGAAAAGTTATGATGACGTTAAAATAAAAACTGGAACCTCAGAACCTTTTCTACAAGCTTTGCTGTATAATATTTTTAGGGTTGGGGAAGATAAATCTTACACCCCCGAACAAAATTAGTTCAGTCTACTTTCAAAAACATGATTTATCCTTGTTAATCCAAAAATGTAGATTGACTCACCCTTTGCTGAAGGGTCTTTGGACTTTTAAATTGCTGATCAATTATTTGTGAACAAAGAAGAAACCTAACGCTGCCATCTGTTTTATGTCCCTCATTCATTTGTACCCGCAGACAGTAAGATTTAATAGTAAAAACTATCCTTTATTGGATTCCGCTGAAGAGAGGGTTTTTTTTTTTTTGGCTATTGGTAGATACATTTATTTCAATTTTTGAGATTAAAAACTTAAATTTGGCATAACAAAAATAAATATTTACTGATTTCATATTGTCTAATTTTTACAGTAACAAAACTTTCTTTTTTCTTTCTTTGCTGATAGTTATAGTTAATTATTCAGTGTAGAAATTTTTAAAAAGAGTCGGTGGGGCATGGTAACATTTTACAAAATAGTCTCAAAGGTGGAATAAAGGAAATGACCTAAAAAAAAATTAGTACAGGGGCATCCTGGTTCCAGAAGGAACCACTGAGAACTTAAGTTCTATTAGGGGCTAATTTGTGGCTACACTGATTCGCTCAGTACATTGGACAGCTCCCAGAAACCACCTATTTCTAAGAAGTAAGCACAACTCCTTTTCCTCTTTCTAGATTCCCTGTGTGAAATCTAAGCAAACATTTCTGGAGTGTGAGTGCACGCCTATAGATAACTATGGGATACCTCTGGATAACTATAATGTTCTGTATATTTTAAAAAGCCAGAAGAAATGATTTTGAAAGTTTTCACCATAGAGAAGTGGCAAATGTTTGAAGAATAATGTTTAACCCGATTTAAATATTATGCATTATATACATGAATGAAAACATTACATGATACTCCAATACTATGAACAATTTTAATGTTTTTGTGGATGTTAAAAATAAATCTGATTTTTTTAAAAATACAGTGTGAACTTGTTTTCTGTTTTAATTCTGAATCTGGGATCTTCCTCAATCTTTTGTCTTTTAGTAGAATTTATCTTCTTTCTTTGTGGTAACTCTTCATTCTCCAATTTATATTGTGATAATTCAAAAATAGAACATTTTGTTCCTGAAAGATGTTAATGAGAATGGGATCTTTTTATGATTACCTATTTCATTTTTACTAATTCTTGTGGTGTGTGTGGGGGGAGGGGGTGGACCAGGGATTGAACCCAGGGACATTCTACCTCTGAGTTACATCCCCAGACCTATTTTATCCTTTTTTTTTTTAACAGGGTCTCACTAAGTTGCAGAGGGCCTTGCCAAGTAGCTGAGGCTGGCTGCAAACTTGTGACCCTCCTATCTCAGATTCACAAATACTGGGATTACAAGTGTGTGTCACCACACCTGGCTTAATTTTTACTAATTTTTTTTCAAAGGAAAGACTAAAAATAAAAAACTAAGAAAAATGTCAACAGTGAGAGAGTTGGCTTCTGTTTTGACGGGCAGTAATATAATTTCTGATCCTTGTGTAACTGAATTTGTTATTAAATATTCTATAAACTACAGAATTCTGCAGATTTTGTAGTTGATCTTTAATTATGTTCATTGTTTCTCCATGATTTATTTTATCTTTTAAATGTATATGTAAATGGATTAAATACATCAATTAAGTGAGAATCTAGTTCTGCAACAAAATATATTAGGTCAATCAATGAGGAGAAACTAGGTTCCTAAATTCAAAATTTGATAAAATAGTTTTAGAAGCTATGATGAGATGCTAAGGAGACTTTTTTTGTATTAAAATACTTTATGATTTTTTCTTAAGGAATTTTTATTTCATTAATCATATCCCAAAGGAAATCATAAGAAAATTCATGGAACCAGCACCCTGATGGAGTTAAAATATCTTTACTGAAATATTATGAATTTATTTTTTTGTGGGTTTGGGGATGGAACCCAGGGGCATTCGACCTCTGAGCTTCACCCCCTGCCCTATTTTTTTATTCCTTATTTTGAAACCGGGTCTCACTGAGTTGCAGAGGGCCTCACTAAGTAGCTGAGGCTGGCTGCAAACCGCGATCCTCTGGTCTCAGCCTCCCGAACGCTGGGATTACAAGCGTGTGTCACCACGCCCGGCTTTGAAATATTATGAATTTAGAAAAGCATGCCCTCATAGGTATAAATGTATTAATAATTTAGAAATATTTTTATTTCATCATAAAATCAGAAGATAAACACTTATGTTTGCACCATGTTAATTTATCTTAAGAGGTTCTTTCTAATCTTAAGAGGTTCTGATATAATTAGAGCAAAAAGTTAAAAATCTGTTATAATGATTGTTTTCATTTCTAATTACAAGTTATAGGAATAAATAAAATTGTTTGTGCTTAGTTTGAAGCATTAACTTTATTTAAAAAGTGTTCTGTGAGTATTTGTTTCCACAGTAAATATGTATAGCAAACAGTAAATTTATACAGTACTAAGGGATTTAAAACAATTGATACCATTTGAAAGAGCCATTATTTTTACTTCTAGATTTGAAAGGGAAGACAAAAACATTAAAAAAAACTCATCAGAAGATGAGATGAAGCTAAATTAAATCTTGATTCCTCTGAATTCTATGGCTCTAGTTTATGATCACTCAGTGAACTATATACAGGTTTTCATAGTTTGACAAATCCTCCATAAATTTTACTCAGAATATATTAGAAATTCATCATAAAATTACTTTCTGTTGTTGTTTTTGTTTTTTGTTCTTTCTTTTTTTGTGCTTGAGGGATTGAGAGTAAACCTCCAGCTTGGTATTTTTACTTCTGTTTTTGAGATGAGGTCTAACTGCCTATCTCAGGCTTGGTCTTGCACTTTGATCCTCTGACCACAGTCTTTCCAGTAAGTGGGATTACAGGCCTGCACCACCACACCCAGTTTGAGCCAGCTTTGCCTATCTAATTATTTAATTCTATTGGCCACCCCTTTAAACACTTTGTGTTTACTATTATCTCAAATTCAGAATAAAAACATAGAAAGCAAGTAACTTAGCATAACTTGAGCAATAGCTCTCAAGGGGGCTGGAGGGTGGGAATAAGAGTGGAAAGAGAAGAAAGGCAGATTAAAAAGTCTCTTGTGAATAAAGCAAACGTCAAATCCCCCCAAATGTGTTAACCTTTCTATTCCTCAATTTTCATGCTTTTCCCCTTATTTTCACAGGTTTGTGTAATTTTAGGTCAGATAATAAAAATATGACACGAGTAAATGTCCTGACTGAAGGAAGAATGGAAATACTGAAGAAGAGTTTCTGCAGCTCACATAGAGGGACTGGTGTCCTCTTCCTATTCAGTTTCAAATCATATATAGCTATGGTCAGGATGGAACTTAGAGATAGAAGAATGTCTATCAATTTCTAATTTTTATATTTTATATTTAAAAAAACTTTTTTGAAGTTTAGTATAGATGCTTTAAAGTTCACAAATCTTACATGTGCAGGGTAATACATTTTTAAAGTAAACATATCATATAATCAATGCCCAAGCCAAAAAATAGGAGGCTTTGATGAACTTTGAGATAATCTAAATACAAATGCCTTCAATGTATAGCTTGAGACCAGCTGACAAAGTGAGCTCATATATGTAACCAGCCCTCAAATCAAGAAAAACATTACAGGAATCCTAAAAGACTTCCATCCTTTCATCTAGCCTGTATTTAGTCACCTGTCACTCCCCAAGCCATCAGTACCTGATTTGGATTAATTCAGTCAATTTGGAGCATCCTATAAAATTAAACCATGCTATATATACTCTTGTGTTCTTCATTCAACATTTTCTTTAGGAGATTTGTGCATATCATTTTTACTGTTGAATGGTGTTGTACTGTGTGACTATACCATTATTTATTGCTTATGCTGTTGGTGGACATTTGGGAAATTTCCAGTTTCTTTTTTTTTTAATTTTTTATTGGTGCATTGTATTTATACAACATAATGAAGTAAAAACCTTGTGTAGACATAAATGCACACATCACCCAGCCAGCCCCGTCCCAGTCCCCACCCCACTCCATCCCCATCCCTCCCTCTCATGCTTGGCTTAGTGATTGACTATGATATGAATAAATACATCGTGAGCTTTAAGGACTTTTCTTTTTCCCCCCTCCCATCCCCACAGTTAGGTTGCCTTATTTGCTTCTCTATAGGATCTCCTTTTTCACCTGGAGTTCCTCCTATGACCCCTTTCACCCTAGCTTTCACATATTTAGGGAAAACATCCGATTCCTTACTTTTTGTGACTGACTAATCTCGCTTACCATAATGTCCTCAAGATCCATCCATTTCCCTGTAAATGCTGCAATTGTGTGTTATTTAAATGGAAAATAGCAGTGGAAAAAAAATATATATATCCCTCTTCAGGAAATATATATATTCATTCCTCTTCAGGATATATCTAAAAGTATAATAGTTTATGAATATGTTCAACTTTAGCAGTTTCTGCTAAATAATTTTTCAAAATAGCTATAGCAATTTACACGGTCACAAGTGATGCTTTAGAATTCCATCTTCTTATTATGCCAATAGTTGTCATTTTATATTCTTTTGTTTAAGCTATTCTGAAGATGTATGAGCATCACACTGTGGTTTTGTTTTGCATTTCCCTGATGACAAGTAAGATTGAGCACCATTTGATATTAGCCAACTAGGTTTTGCTCAATAGTTTCTCTGCTTTTTCTTGATGGTTTTTGAGTCCTTTATCAGATATTTATAGTACAAATATCTTTTCCCAGTTTTATGGCTTTCATTTTCAGCCTCTTTATGGCACAGTAAAATATTATTTTTACTTTTCCCCAATTTTCTTGTGGAGGTGAAATATACCAGAGATGTATCTCAGTAGTGAAGCATTAGCATACAAAAGGCCTTCAGTTTGATCCTTACATTTCCCAAAACCAAACTGAAACAAAACAAAAACAGTAGCAACAATCCCAAACTACACAATTCCTTTTCTATCCTTTGGAGCCCCAGGAAAAAAATTCAAGAAGTATAAAAGAAAAAGGGTTTATCTATATTCAAAGAAATATCTTGCTATTTTTATTATAATTCTTTAGTTCAAATGAAAATGGGTGCTCCTTAGAATGCTATAGTACAATGATTGGCAAACATTTCACTTTAATGGGTGAAAACAGTGAATGATCAAGGATTTATGGATTATCCAGTCTCTGTTGAAATCACTCTTCTGATTTCCCAGAGTATAAACACTCATATAAAATATGCAAATAAATAATCATGGGTGTTGGCATAATTTGGATCTGGAATGTTCCCAGAGGCCTGTGTGTTCAAGGCTTGTTCAAACTTTAAGAGGTGGGGCCTAGTGGTGTTTTATTTATTTATTTATTTTTCCTGTGGCTTGAACCTAGGAGCTCTGACACCCCCAGTCCTATTTTATTTTTTATTTTGAAGCAGCTTGTCATGAAGTTGCTGAGAGCCTTGCTAGATTGCTGAGGCTGGCCTCAAACTTGGAATCCTCCTGTCTCCTCCTCTCAAGTACTGGAATTACAGGCATATAGCACCATTCCTGCTCTAGTGGTGATTTTAGGTCCCTGGGAAAATTTCCTTGAAGGGAAGTGTGGAGCCCTGGTCTCTGGTCTTCTCTTCTTTCTCTTTTCTTCCTGGCCACAAGAGGAGCAATCTTGCATTCTCTGCCATGATGGACTGCCTCACTACAGGTACCAAAGTAATGGGCCAAAACTTTATGCCACAATAAACTCTTCCTTTGTATAGGTTGAAGTGTTTGTTAGTAATGAAAGTTGACTAGCACAGATGTGTTCTTTAAAAGTTTATTTAGAAAATTTGGCAAAAGGGTAGATTTGGCCCCTATATTGTCATATGCTAACCCCTGTTTTATATAATAAGCCTATCTTCAGGCAGAATAAATATTATCAATCCCCAGCACCACACACACACACACACACACATGCATGTGCACATGCGCATGCGTTTGTGTGTGTGTGTGTGTGTGTGTGTGTGTGTGTGTGTTGTTGAGTGTCTTGCCTTGTATGTGGGGGGCGGGTAGAAGAGGTGGGAGAGTGTAAAAATGCTCCTGAAGCTCCTGTGGCTTGTCTTTGAAATGATTGGATGTGTGAATATTACAAAGAAGAAATGTGCAGGAGGCATGCAAATCAGATTACATACAGTACAGTAATTGAGGGTTCAATTCCAATCACAGACAACAGCCAGGTGTGGTGGCACATACATGTAATTCCAGTACTTGTCAGGCCGGGTCAGGAAGATCACAGGTTCACAGCCAGTCTCAGCAACTTAGGCCCTCAGCAACTTAGCAAGAGCTTGTTTCAAAGTAAAAGAAGTAAAATAGGGCTGGGAGTGTAGCTCAGGGGTAGAAGGCCCCTGGGTTCAATTCTCAGTAACACAAACAAACGCTGACAACAAATGCCACATCAGATGATCTGTTCCTTGAAATATGAATATTACCAGGCTCTGAATGAATTGCATATACCCAAGAAAAAGAAAGGAAGAGGCTGACTTCTTGATCAGGGAAGTTTCTTATAAAAAATGTCATTGTCTAATTTTGCCTTCTTCCATGAAGCAGACAGCTGCTTCTGAAGGCTAATCATGCCCACCTAAAGCACCTGCCTTTGGGGTAGATGACCCCGACAGACACTACTCATGATTCTTCCACGTCTACGTTCACTTTTTGCCTTTTCGTAATAGACTCCTTTATGTGCATTTAAGGGGGGCACATTGCCTCACTTCCTTCAGGTCAGTAGAATATGAGCAGAGAGATATGTGCATCTTCAGTTTGTCTGTTGAGAAGAAAATAGTTTCCTTTCTGCTTGGTCTTTGCCTTCTTATCACTTCTTGGAATATGAGAATATTGGTGGTCAGCTAGAATTAGCCATGTCAACAAGCATGATATATTAGGGCAGGTTTGAAAACTTTTTCTGTAAAGGACCAGACAGTACATATTTTAGGTTTTGAGGGTTATAAGCAATATATCACAATGACTCAACTGTGCCATTATACTGTGGAAATGCCTGGGCAATTCTGTTCAGGCAGCATTTGGTGTTCAGGCTGTTATTTTGCTGCCGCCTCTCCTAGGGGAGGGCAGAGCGATGGTAGTGGGCTTGAGGTCTTCTAACAGAGCAGAACTATATCTCTCAACAGCAGATTAAAGGCTAGAAACAAAACTCTTCCAGTGTATCTCTGATTTCTTAAAGTACTATGGTATCTGCTGACATCTAACACACTATGTAATTTGAAAGATTAAACAGATATGCTCCTTTATATCTTTTTTTTTTTTTTTACAATACTGGGAGTGGAACCCCAGCCCTATTTTCAATTCTTTATCTTTTGAAACAGGGTCTCACTGAGTTGCAAAGGGCCTCACTGAGTAGCTGATGCTGGCCACTAACTGCAATCCTCCTGTCTCAGCCTTCTGAATGCTGGGATTACAAGTGTGTGCCACCACGCCTGGCTCCTTTATATTTTTTGAATGTATCATTTGTTAAGTGCTTAAAATAAGTTGCTACATTTTTTTTTGCCTCAGGTTTTTCTTCGTCACATGAAGTAATTCCATTTCTGTTAGCCTTTGGGATAAATCTATTTTCCAAATTTTCATCTATATTATTAGTTTTTTACATTAGTTGTTGTTTGAACCCACTCCAAATTCTTCACTTTTTGAAAACATGTGGAAAATTATAGAGGTGTGAAGGGAAAAATATCCCTCAGGATGCTATAAACTACTATACTCATATAATTTCCATTTTTTTCCTCATTTCCTATGCTGTATTTTTGCACATTATTTTAATAGTGAATTTCCTTTGTAATAAATTTTATAGGTCTTACATTCATCCTTAAAGCCATACATTCTTTGTATATTTGTAGATTAAATACTATGTATATAATTTTCAATTTAATAATTTTTCTAAAGTTTTTTTATTATTCATTTATGATATGAAGAAAATATTTGCATTAAGTTGAAACATATGAAGCTGTCAAAGTCAAATCATTTTAACCCAATATATGGGCAGTTTCATTTGGTTTAATCTGATATATTTGAAGACACTCCTACGTAATAAAAAATAGAATTAAAAGTATAATTATTTATACACTAATATATTACTTGCATTAATATGTAATAGACTTGTAAAATATGTGATCCTATTGTATACTAAATTTATTGCATAGTAAATTTAACAATATCTAATACAATTTAAAATTTTTATTGCATGCTATGCTGTGCCTGTTCCCTGTGGCATGAATCGAGCAGTTTGTAGTTAATGGGTGACCAGGATAAGAAAACATGATTAAAAAAATAATCTGTATTGTGCTGAGGATGAAAAGTGCTGTGGAAGAGATTACTCAGTAAAAGAAGGATCAGGCATTCTGGAAATTTGGGGGCAAGTTACTACTCATATAAGGTCGTCAATTAAGAGAATAAATACTTGAAGGCAAGGAGAGAGTTAAGTGTGTGTCGGGTGAGAAGGTTCAGGCAGAGAGAACTGACATTTCCAACAAGATCAGGTGGAAGGGTGCCTTGGCTGTTGGAGGAACATCACAGAGACCACTGTAACAGAACAAAGCCACAGAAGAGACCAGTACAGGTGACAAGCTCAGCCTGGTGTTGGGGGAAGGGATGGGTCACTGAGGGCCTTTTACACTAAGATGGGAATACACCAGAAACTTTTGAGGATTGCTTGGATTTAAAAAACTATCCCTATTTGGGAGGGTGAGACAGGAGGATCATAGGTTTGAGGCTAGCCTCAACAACTTAAGGACATGTTCCAAAATTAAAAAATAAATAAATAAAGAGGGCTGGAGATATGGCTCAGATGTAGAATGCCCCTCATATACAGTAACATCTCCCCCCACTCCACATATACACCTATGGCTAATATGTAAAGAATAAATTCTATGGGAAACAAGGAAGAGGTAGTGAAGCTCATTGAGGGGCTAGCACCAGGTGGGTAGTGGATGCAGAGACAGAGAATGGTTTTGTCTTGGATATATTTTAAAGAGAATTCAACGAGATTTTCTGATGGGCTATATGTGGAGTGTGAAGGAAATAAGGGAGGCAAAATTTTGGTCTGAGCAAGTAAAGAGAAAGTTGTAATCAACTGACATAAAAAGACCCCAGGAAGAGGGGACCTGGGGGAGGGTGCCAATCAGGAGAGGAGCTCTGGGCATCTTAGGTTTAATATGTTCTTCACCCAGTGATGGGGAGACACTGGGTAGGCTTCTATGTGTCTCAGTGTAAAAGTCATTACTATATGTGATAAGGGGCTACATTTCCACCCCCAAACTATGAGAATTTCTTATTAATCCTTCTTCACTCTGCTTCAGCTATGAAGCAGCTGCTTTGCTGCTCCTCAAACTGAGCTCTATCTCAGTGCCTTTGTACCTCTTTTTGCAATACTTTCCTTCGAATACCCACAAAGCTCACTCCTTAACTTTTTTCAGGTTCTTCAATAATCCTGGTTTATCAGAGGACCACTCTGTAATATATAACATGGCTTTTAACCACCTTCAGTAGACTAGCCACCTCCCTCCTGAACCCTTTCGCCTTTCTCAATAGCACAATAGCATCTGGCACAATATGTATGTACTTCTTTACTGGCTTACTTTCAGTTTCCTTCACTAGAATACAAGCTTCAAGTGCTAGAAACAGAAGAGCCCTGCTTGGATTTCCTGTCCAGCCTCAGTGATTGCAATGAACTATCTACCCTGTGTCTACTGCAGCACCTTAGGGAGCCAGTGCAGCACTCAAGACTAGTCAGCACTCTTTCTGGACTGCCCTGCACAAAAGCAGTTCTAGGGTCTGGTTCTCTCTGTCCAACACAGGACTCCTCTACCAATAGCATGTGCTCCAGAGATCCCATGGTCTTTGCTGAGATTTATTTTTTTCCAGCTCTGCAACATAGTCTGTGGCTCTTCCTGACTAGTCCAAGATCCTCCTCTTTCCCTTCATAAATTCCAGATTAGTATTACGATCTCAAGCTCCTCCCAACTCAATTCCGTTTCTTTCCCCATTTGGCTTTCCCCTCTTATCTCTTCCCCTTCAAAGCCCTCCAGCAATCTTCACTCAATCTTTGGTCATTTTTAAAAATTATTCTTCACTAGGACATCATTACAAATTATGAATAGTGAATCAGTTTCATTGTTCTTTGCATCTCCCATACTTTTCAAAAGATTAAATCATTACAAAGCTCAGCAAATATAACAACACTTTGCATAGGGGATTACCCGTGTCCACTTACCCCCAGGATGAGGACCTCATTCTGGGTGGTCATACATTGTCAGCTGTGTGGGGGAGCAGTACACTCCCAAACCCCAATCTAGTACATACCCCATAACAACTATGATAATTCAAATCCTTCATACAGGAGGAAAATCAAAGCTGATCCCAAAGCTCCTCTCCTGATGCCACCCTCCCCAGATTTCCTCTTCATGGAGTATTTCTCATGTCAATTGATTGCAACTTTCTCTTTACTCAAATGGAAAATTTGGAATCATCCTGAGAGATTGAATTATCTGCCAAGACCACAAAGATCCTTTTGAATTTTAAGTTATGGGTGTCAGATGAGTATTTTGTAGTATTTTGTTCAAGGGCATGAAGAGAAGTCACCAGTTTCTGACAAGCAGGATGAAGTAGAAGGAAACTTTGGGGCCTCTAGCCATTCCTTTGCTCAATTAGGATGGAGGTGGAGATGGTTACCCTAGACTTCAACTTCTCAGGAAAGAGGGTTTCAGCTATATTGCTACATAAGCTTCCAGGACCAGCAGAGACAATAGCTGAGGTGGGAGAAATTTGGAATTTATGGTGAAAATGGAAGACAAAGAGTACCATGTACAACCTCAAGAAACTGATGCGGTGAGGTCATAATTGGTTCCTTTTTCTAAATATTTGCTCAGGAAGAGATCACCTGGAACCTTGAAGGAGCCAAGACTTAATGCATGGATGGGAGGGTGAGTCACATGGCACAGAGAGAGCCATGGTATCCATCGATGGGACACTGAGATCTCCTTTCTAGAAGAAACTGGTTTAGTACCCAGGAATGCAGTTAGCTGACAGCTGCCCACTGCAAAGTCCCCTAAGACTTCCACATCCAGGACCTGCTCTTCCCGGGAAGTCTCCAAACAATGACTGAGCGTGGTAATGGTCCTGAGGCCTGGCTACTGTGGCCTGAGTGAGGCTCCTCTAAGCAGAACTTGAATTGCCGCTCCCCAATGTATTGACTGAGACATGGTCACATGTGCGGCACAGTCTAATGCTCTCTCTGTCCAGTTCCAAAGTGTTGGATCTACACCACAGTCTAAAAATGTTCTTGTCCAGTTCTGATTCATCTCTCTTCATCTTTCATAAGTCTTGTCCTCTCTTTAACCTCTTTCCTTCCTAACTTGTCTCAACTTGAGCACAGAATTTCATCCTTTTGATTTTTAGCAGAATCCCCAGTGCCTTGAACAGTGTCTTTCCAAGCTGTAGGCCTTAGGTAAGTAGTTTGAAGGGAGGTGATCTGAGTTACTCTTGATGATTACCCCCCTTCTCAGGCTGTGGGCTCCCCCAGGACTGGTGTAATAATAAGTGTTGAACACTTACTATGTGGTGAGTAGATACTGCATGTATTATTTTATTTAATACCACAATTCCATGCAGAGCTTTCATCAACGTTTTCATCTTTCAAATGATGTCAAATGGTCTTCTAGGATAACATTTGGTCTTATGTACCTCTGTACTGTGGTTAGTTGCCACTCTTGTTCTCATTTGGTATATATAAGCTGGACTGAGACAGTCCAGTGTGTGAACACACATGTAGGTGTGTGTGCTTTGGGGAAGTCTTCTATGGAGAGCTCCCATGCACCCAGTCGCCTGCCACTGGGTACTGCAGGCCTAGGCCCTCTATTTCAGTCAGACTTAGTAGGAATAAAGGCATGTCTCCTTCCCCTTCAATGCCTTTTTTCTTTTAAGGATGGACTAGATTGAATGTGCATATCCCTAATCTTGGTCAGTTTTATAACAACCCAGTACTTAGCACAATAATTTCTCAATTATCTTTTTTTTTTTATGGTACTGGGGAGGAACCCTTTTATCTCCAGGCTACACTCGTAGGCCTATTTTATATTTTATTTGGAAACAGGGTCTCTTAACCCAGCAGGGCTGGCTTCAAACCTGCACGATCTTCCTGTCTCTGCCTCCCCAGTGCGGGGATTACAAGCGTGCGCCACCACACCTGACTCAGTTATCTTAAGACCTCTTCTAATAAATGCATGCCTTTAATTTTATTTAAACTTTCTTTGGACACTTTAAAATTATAATTATTTAATCATATTAATTATACAGATGAATGGGTTCTACTGTGACATTTACAAACACATATATCTCATACTTAACTTTTTTTTTTTTAAAGTGTGCTACTGGGGATTGAACCCAGGGATCATTTTACCTTTGAGTTACATCCCCAGCCCTTTTATTTTTGGCTTGTGAAATAGTGTCTCACTAAGATGTTAAGAATCTCACTAAATTTTGGAGGTTGTCCTTGAACCTGTGATCCTCCTGTCTCAGCTCCTAAGTACTGGTATTAGAAGTATGTGCCACCATGCCCAGTATACTTAACTTTTTCTTTGGTGAAGAATATTGCATTGGGTTTACTAGATATTTTTATTAAATAACTTCTTTAATAACACCAAGGGTATCATTGAGATTTCTGTTCTATATTATCTCTTCTAAATGTAAGTGATTTACTTAAGCTCTAAACTGCTGCCTTTATCAGCACTAACCACTTTGAAGTAAAAGGCTCCATAGCCATTTTCCTGCTTCTTTACTCCCCAACCCTTGGACAGGATTTTATGGTTATTCTATCACTGTCTTTAGCCTCTTTGTGGCTTCTCATAGCTATCATTTGAGGATTATAGAATCTCTATATGGGTTAGTATCATGGATAAAGAAAATTATTATCATGGAGAAAGCTGTTACTGTCTTTATCTCTGTGGGGTCCTGAAAGACAATGACCTTCATGAGAGCTCTCATAAGCACTGCTCTAGGCCAAAAGAAAGAAAAATCTGTTTTTAAAAACAAATTTCCCCTCAGCCCATCCTCAGCAAAAGATGATTGCCACACCAATCATGATGAAATTGTTAACTTGTTTGTATAACTTTTTAGGCATTTTATTACAATTAATTAAAAATGTTTAAACAGATTAGGAGAAAAAACAGTAAATGAATAGAGTTTTTATGGTTAAAATGATAATACCTACAAAATTCTATGTATTCAAACAAGATTAAATATCGTGAAATATGGCTTGCATAATAGAGAAAATATTGCAAAATACTAAATTAAGGTATCTTAAAACATCAACTGTGTTTGAAGTCTAGTTAGTTTAGATTTACGAGACAACCATATACATAATACATCAAAATTGAGGTATGGATTTGGTTTTAATTGTAGAGGCTCTAAAACTAGGTAAAAAGATTTCTGCTTTAATTTTAACTTTTCCAAGTGTATTCCAATTCTACGTTTACTTTGATTCTCATCTCTCTCTCTCTCTCTCTCTCTCTCTCTCTCTCTCTCTCTCTCTCTCTCTCTCAGCTACATCCCCAGTCCTTTTTTATATTTTTGTTTTGAAACAGGCTCTTGCTATGTTGTTAAGGGAGGCCTCAAACCTACAATCCTCTGTCTTGGCTCCCCAAGGACTGGGACTGCAGTTGTGAACCACCACACCTGGTTCAATTATCTCTTAATATACTTGAAATTTATCTTCATCTCTTTTAATCTATATTATCATCCATCTAAAGAGCTTGTTACTTTTTTTGGTACTAGGAATTGAATTTAGGGGCAGTCTACCTCAATCTATATAGAGGCTATATCCCCCCTCCAGTCCTTTATATCTTTTATTTTGAAAAAGTCTTGCTAAGTTGCTGAGGCTGATCTTGAACCAATGATCTTCCTGTATTAGTCTTTTCTGAGCTAAGAGCTTTTTTGACATTTGATTTTTAAATAATTTATTCATTTGTAGTATATATATTTATATATACATATATATCTATAACTATATGGTACACATAATTATATATTATAACACACACATATATGTATGTATATAATGAAATCTTTGAGTATCATTAAAGTCTTTCCAGACTCCTCCTGCATTCTAACTTACCATTAAGCCTTAAGTGCTTTCTTTTAACCATTCTAAGAATATACTTTCTCATTCCTGTTTATTTGCTTTTGTTCATGGAATCTCCTACACCTCTCATCCTATTTTCCTGACTTACCTTATGTTACTTCTCTACCCAAAGTGTTTCACATTTCCTAACTGTTCTCTGAATAACTTGTCCTCCCAGAACACATTTTTCACTCATCAGCTTAAAATGAGTCTTTGACCATTGCAAATCTGATTGCCCCTATATGATGTAAAGCTTTTCAATGAATCCAACCATTTTTAGAATGGAGTAAAAAAAATACACACCATAACTAAAAACATCTTCAGTAATACAATCACTGCTTATGTCTCCACACCCATTTCTCAAATTTTCTTTTTGTTCTAGACATGCATAGTGTTTTTGAATTCCTGCACTAAGCCACAGCATTCTCCATGACTTTGGGCCTGTGGCTTCTTCCTTCTATCACATCTCAGTTTTCTTTTCAGTTCTCCAGGTAGGAAATGATATAGAACCTGTGAAGTTGACATTTGTTTTGTTTATTTGTTTGTTTGTTTTTAAAAATAAGGACTTACACTTTTAGGTAGCTGGAGCATCAGGAACTAAGCTTATCTGCTTTATGAAACAAACAGAAAACAGAATCTGTATTAACAAAAAACTTCTCAGGTATTAGAATTTTCAAACAGTCCTCAAAATTTTCCAGACTTCAGCTTAGATTGTAACTCTTGGTCCTCTAATGATTTACCATAGATTTTTTTTTGTGACTTAGCAACAGCAAATTTAATTTTATATTTATTGAAATAGAATCAAATTTTCCTAAAAATGGATCAAACCTCATATAAATTTAAAGTTAAAAAAACTGGAAAACACAAAAGAAAATCTTTATGATATTTGACTATGCAAATATTTCTTAAATGTAACTCCAAAAGAATGGTTTATAAAATTATGAAATTAACATATGAAAATTTATCAAAATTTAAATTTTTAGCCGGGCGTGGTGGCGCACGCTTGTAATCCCCGCGCTTGGGAGGCGGAGACAGGAGGATCGCGCAGGTTCGAAGCCAGCGGCGCTGGCGTAAGAGACCCTGTTTCAAAAATATAAAATAGGTCTGGGAGTGTAGCCCGGAGGAAGAAGGGCTTCCAGGAACCCCAGTACCACCAAAAAAAAAAAAAAAAAAAATTTGAATTTTTAGCTGGGCATGGTGGCACACCCTTGTAATCCCAGCACCTGGGAGGCTGGGACAGGAGGATTGCAGTTAGCGGACACCCTCAGCTACTTAGTGAGACCCTTGGCAACTCAGTGAGACCCTGTTTTAAAAATAAAGAATAGCCGGGCATAGTGATGCACACTTGTAATCCCAGTGCTTGGGAGGCAGAGGCAAGAGGATCTCACAAGTTCGAAGCCAGCCTCAGCTAGTTAGTGAGGCTTTCAGAAACAGTGAGACCCTGTTTCCAAGTAAAATATAAAATTAAGTCTGGGAGTATAGCCAGGAGGTAGAAAAGCCCCTGGGTTCCACTCCCAGTACCACACAAAAAATAAAAATAAAAATAAAAATAAAGAATAAAAATAGAGCTGGGTATGTCACTCAGAGGGTAGAATGCCCCTGGGTTCCACCCCTGGAATCGAGAAAAAAAAAAATTGAATTTTTGCTCTTCAAAAGACATATAAGATGACTAGGAGAAGTGATTTTTCTTTTTTTTAAATATTTTTATTGGTGCATTATAACTGAATTTCAGGTTGGATAACTGAATACTTAGGAAATATATTTAAAACATATTAAAACTTAGTTATATGAAAATAAACCATACAATAAAAAACTAGGAAAACTTTGTGTGTGTGGTGCTAGGGATTGAACCCAGGGGCATTCTACCTCTGAGCTATACCCCCATCCAAATTTTTTATTCTTTATTTTAAAACAGAGTCTCTTAAGTTGTGAAGAGCCTCATTAAGTAGCTGAGGCTGGCTGGGAACCCGGATCCTCCTGTCTCAGCCTTCCAAGTACTGGGATTACAAGAGTGAGCGAGCCATAACACCTGGTTTAGGCAAACTTTTTGAATAACTAGTTTATCACAGAATATTTTAATTATAATAAGTACTTGAAAAAGGACCAACATCATTAGTCAATAAGAAAATAAAAATTAAAACAAAAATATTATTGTATGCTTATAAAGTGGTTAAATTAAAAACTGACCATACTAAATTAAAAACTGACCAACACTTTTAGTTGAAATATAAGATGTTATAATTGATAAAGAAATTGTTCAGGGGTTTCGCTCTCTCTCTTTTTATTATACTGGGGACTGAACTTTCTGAGCTAGACTCCCAGTTCTATTTTATTTTATTTTTTTATTTTAAAGCAGGGTCTTGGTAAGTTGCTAAGACTAGCCTCTAACCTGTGATTGATCTGTCTCAGTCTTCCAAGTATTGGAATTACAAATAAGAAACCCAGATGAGCAGTTTCTTAAAAAGTTAAATATATACTTACCTTATTATCCAGATGTTTCTTATCTTGGATGTCTTAGGTATTCATCCAAGAGAAATAGAAGTGTGTCTGTTGTACACAAATGTTCATAGAGGCTTTGCTTATTATAGCTCCAAACTGGACAAAGTCTAAGTGTTTATTAAAAGACAAATGTATAAACAAAATCCACTCATCTAAACAATGGAATACCACTCAGCAATGAAAAAAGAATGGACTACTGACAACATGGACAAATCTTAAGATAATTAGGCTAAGAACTGAAGATAGACAAAAGTGAGACAACATATTTTGTAATCTCACTTTAATTAAGCTCAAGAAAATGCAAACTAATTTAGAGTAACAGAAAGTAGTTGGCGGTTAACAGTGAATTAAAGGGGGGAATTTCAAAGAGACATAAGACAATTACTGGCCAAGATGAGATGTAGTTATTTTTGGTCATGGTAATTATTTCATGGGTTAATACGTGTGTCAAAATGTATCAAATTATATTTAAATATGTGTAGTTTATTATATGTCAGTTATACTTCAGTGAAGCTGTTTTATTAAAAACCAAAAGAATTATCTTTGACAGGCAAGGCTCCTCTTGAGTGATTTCTGTCTCTTTCTTGAACTGAGGAGAGGTGCAGTGACTCCGCACGCTGTGGGTACTTGCCAAGATGAGAATCACTAAGGGAGAGATTTGAAGAATGTGGCCTTTGGTGCTTTCAGAATGGATCTGGGCTCTTTAGATAGCGACCCGAAAGTTCCAAAAACCTTAATTGTTGTTGTTACTAACTTAGAATTTCAACGCATGATCCAACTACGCTTGTCTTGAATTCAGTCTCTCATTTTTGCGTCACCTGCAATTCAGTGAGAATGCTTTGAACTCTGTTGTTTAGATTATGTATATAACACTTAATGCAGGTAGAATTTTGGGGGATACCATTTGATTGCTTGATTTGATCTTGGTAACTCTGAACAAGGATTTCATATAAAAGTTAAATAAAATCTTAGTGATTTTATTTAATCTGAGCTTGCTTTTAAAAATGGTTTGCTTATATTTGTCATCAGTATGTAACCTATTGTAATTCAGGATGCAACCTATTACAATCCTAAACTTCAATGGACTTCAATGTGATTCTATTATTTTGCAAGCTTGGGAAGCTTCTCTCTGTGGTGAACAATTAAATGTAGTACCAATGGTTTTAGTATATAGACTAAAAAATATGAAAACCACATAACCCAAGTAGTTACATAATACTAAATAAACTTTCTGAAGCATAGTTTTAGGGCTATATTCAGTCCCAAATACATGGATTCAGCAGTTTTCTCATTGACTATTTTTTTGATGTCTTAATATTCTAGTGCTTACATGACTTAGAGTTGGAGAGCAATGGAATTTACATTACAGAAAATTTCCTTCCTTTGTTGTTCAATGATTATTGTTTTGGATCAATGTGATGGTTTTAATTTTCCTAATGTTTGAAATATTATTTAATTATCATGTAAAAATATATAAAAGTAATTTTTTCTTAAGCCAAATAGAACAAAGTTATGATTTTTTACTAAATAGTAGTACATATATTTCATGCCAAACATGAAATCAGTATAATTATAACCTTGCTCATATAAACGGTATTATCTTTTCAATAATCAACAATGAGGTTCTAACTTTAAACTCTTGGTGGGGCAATTATTAATAGCTTATAACAATAATTTTTCTAAAGAATATTATAAATTTCTAAAGCAGTCAACTGTTTATATTTGATAGCATTGCTTACCTAAATTCAAATGATAAGGCTAGGTATGATTTTATTTTCTGTTTTGCTTCTGTTCATGTATTGTATTTGAGAACTGGACTAGTAAATTTTTTAAAAGTGAACACATGCCACGTGTGTTGGCGCACGCTTGTAATTCCAGCACTTGGGAGGATCGCACAGATTTGAAGTCAGCCTCAGCTACTTAGGGAGGCTCTCAGCAACTTAGTGAGACCCTGTTTCCAAGTAAAATATAAAATAGGTCTGGGAGTATAACTCGGAGGTAGAAAGCCTCTGGATTCCACTCCCAGTACCACACACACACGAAAAAATGTGAACACAGAACATTTTATATTAATATTTTAAAAAGGGATTCATTGTGCAAATCTGTATATTTTTAATATCATATTGGCCTTTATAAAACATATTTACTTGTATAAAAATTAGCCAAATTTGATTCCAATTTTGGGGACCATGTCTAGCTCTTAATCTTTATTCTTTTTTACAGTTGTCTTTTGGAACTTAGAACACTACCTTGTAGTAGAACAAAAACTCTAACCTCTTATGTAGACCTCCAGACTTTCTCCAATGAAATCTTTTTGTCAGGATGTGAAAATAATGTTTCAGTCATTTTGAACTACCAGTCAATACATTTCACCTGTCTCTTAAGCCTCAAACTGATTTTCAAGGCTTAATTTTACTTAAACATAAATAATGCTTTTGTAATTATTGTTAAGGTTTTCAACTACTTGATCTCTCTTTGTCTTCTCCAGTTCTGTGCTCACAGCATCATCTACTAGATATGTATTATGAGTCAAGTGTGTAACTAAGATTTTTCTATATACTTATACCCGAAAATGGTCTGAATCCAATCAAGAGACAGAGATCACACTGTAATTTAAACAAGGAAAGTTTAAAATAAAGAATTATTAAGCTAAGACAAAAAGAACTAAAGAGAAGATGCTCAGAAATAGTCCAGAACTTGAGCGTATGAGGCCTTGAATATGTGGTGTTTGTATCAGAAAGGTTGTGAGATGGACCCAGGGAGGACTGTGAAATTGCTGAGAAATTGTGTGTTCTGAATACATGGCTAAGTCACAGCACCATCAAACGTTCTTAAACACCCACGATGCTGACCAACTGTGCAGAAGAGACAATATAAATCTCAAAAGCTTAGCCATTAAAACTAGGAAAAAGTCTGGGCATAGTGGTGCAGGCTTGTAACCCAGTGCTTGGGAGGCAGAGACAGGAGGATAGCGCATGTTCTAAGCCAGCTGCACTGGCCTAAGAGACCCTGTTTCCAAATTAAAAATATAGATATAAAATAGGTCTGGGACTGTAGCCAGAGGTAGAAGGGTTTCCAGAAACCCCGGTACCACCAATAAATAAATAAATAAATAAATAAATAAATAAATAAATAAATAAATAAATAAAATAAAACTAGGAAAAGAAATTTCCTTCATTCTGCAATGTTGCTTTAATACCCGCAACTGCGAATGCTTAAAATCACCTATATCATAAAGAAGTGCTTTCACAGAGCAGAATCTGAAGGATGATTAGAATTCACAGAAAATAAATTGACATTGAATAGTAAATAAATATCCACATTGAATAGTAAAATAAATTGACAATAACCAGCCACATTAATTAAATTGAAATGATGTGTCAAAATATTATTTCAACATTTCATCAAAATAAAAATTAACGAGATGTACATTATTTTAGTTCTATGTATTCAAAATCTAACATATATATTTTACATTTATAACATCTCAATTTGGACATTAAATTCTTGTTACATATATTTTATGTAAATTTCATAACATTTCTCATAGAAAAAGTAGTTTCATTTATCCAAATTGGTCTAAATATAATCAAAAATTTTAAGAGCATAATTGAAAATCGAAAATCATTTTCAATAACATTTGTTCATTGAAAAAATCAATTCATCTTTATTAGAAGAATTGATAGAGCTTTGAAGCATCAGAGTATCTGTTTCAAAATTCTATATTAAAGTAAATTCACTAATTCTGTGACAATTCCATTAACACTGAATTGAAAAGAATGCTACAAATTTGAAAACTGACTCTTAATTTTCTTTTCCTTTCATTTGGAAAACATGTCACATTTATTTATTTACTTATTTACTTATTTATTTATTTATTTATTTTGTGGACCATATTGAAAATGGCATGCATTCTGCCTGTGCTTGGTGCCCTCTCCCACCCCAACAATGAGTATCCAGGTTAACTATGCTACATTCATACTTTTTAATTGTTTTTTTTTATTGGTGCATTGTAGTCATACATCTTAATGGGATACAAGACTTTTGTAGACGTACATGCACATATCACCCAATTAACCTTTACCCAATCACCACTCCATTTCCTCCTCATCCCTCCTTCCCATGCTTGACTTAGTGATTGACTGTGATATGTTTGTTTAAGTACATCATGTGCTTTAGAGAGTTTCCCTCTTCCCCCCTCCCATCCCCTCAGTTAGGTCACCTTATTTGCTCCTCTATAGGATCTCCTTCTTCATCTAGAGTTCCTCCTGTTACTCATTTCATCTTAGCTGTCACATATTAGGGAAAGCATCTGATTTCTTCTTCTTTTTTGTGTGGAGCATATTGAAAATGGCATACATTCAAACCATGCTTGGTACCCTCCCCCCCTTCCCCTTACCCCCTCTCAACAATGAGTGTCCAGGTTAACCATGCTATATTATATTTTTACACAAATTCGGATATAGCTTCTTCATTAATCAACCTCAGCCTTCTTCTCCTATTTTTCCATTTTAGCTTTGCTGAGGTTTCTCCTCCATTGTCTGGAGTCCCTCTGGTATCCCTAATGCTCCTTAGATTAGACATATTAGAGAAAACATAAGTCCCTTCTCTTTCTGTGCTTGGCTGATGTCACTTAACATAATATTCTCCAGGTCTTTCCATCTTCTCGTAAATGACATGATTTTGTTCTTTTTTTTTTATAGTTGAGTAGAATTCCATAGTGTGTATTTCCCATAATTTTGCAATCCATTTATGTGTTGATGGAGACCTAGGTTGGTTCCATATTTTGGCTATTACGAATTGTGCTGCTATGAACATGTGTATGCATATATTGCTGTAGTTCTCTGATTTCAGCCCCTTTGGAAAAATACCCAGGATGGTAAAGCCAGATCCATATGGTGGGTCCATTCCCAGTTTTCATCTCCAAACTGATCTCCATAGCAGCTGAACTAGTTTGCACTCCCACCAACAGTGTAAAAGAGTTCCTCTTTCCCCACATCCTCACCAGCATTTGTTGTTATTTGAGTTCTTTATGCTTGCCACTCAGATTGGGTTTAGATTGAATCTCATCATAGTTTTTATTTGTATCTCCCTAATGGCTAATGATGTGGAACATCTTCTCATGTCTGTATTGGCCATTTGTGTTTCTTCTTTTGTGAAGTGTCTATTTAGTTCATTTGCCCATTTCTTGATTGGGTTATTTGTTTTGCTAGTGTAGAGTCTTTTGAGATCTTTGTATATTCTGGATATTAGCCCTCTATCAGACTGGTGGCTGGCAAAGATCTTCTCCATTCTGTAGGCTTTCTCTTTAGGTTCTTGATGGTTTCCTTTGATGAGAAGAAACTTTTTAGTTTGATGCCATCCCACTTGTTAATGCTTGCTTTAATTTCCTGCGCTTTGGGAGTCTTGTTGAGAAAGTTATTGTCTGTGCCTATATGTTGGAGTGTTGAGCCTATGCCCTTCTCTAATAACTTCACAGTCTCTGGTCTAATTTCTAAGTCTTTGATCCATCTCAAGTTGATTCCTGTGCACAGTGAGAGGTAAGGATTTAGTTCCATCTTTCTACAAATGGATAGCCAGTTCTCCCAGCACCATTTGTTGAAAAGGCTGTCTTTTCTCCAGAGTACAAATTTGGTCCCTTTGTCAAAGATCAATTGACTATGGGTGTGTGAATTTGTTTCTATATCTTCTATTCTATTACACTGGTCAGTCTGCCTGTTATTGTGCCAGTACCATGCTGTTTTTACTAGTATTGCTCTATAGTATAATTTGAAATCTGGAATTGTGATGCCTCCTGCCTGATTTTTATTACTAAGGATTGCTTTGGCTATTCTGGGTCTTTTCTTTCTCCATATAAAATTACATTCATACTTTTATACATATTTGGATGTAGCTCCTCCATTAATCAACCTCAGCCTTCTTCGTCTTCTACCCTTCCCTTTCAGCTTTGCTGAGGTTTTCCCTCCATTATCTGGGTCACTCTGGTATTCCTAATAGTCCCTAGTTTGGGAATATTAGAGAAAACATTTCTTATTCTATGTTTGGCTACTCTCACTTAACATAATATTCTCCAGGTCTTTCCATCTTCTCGCAAATGATATGATTTTGTTCTTTTTTTATAGCTCAATAGAATTCCATTGTGTGTATTTCCCATAATTTTGCAATCCGTTCATGTGTTGATGGAGACCTAGGCTGGTTCCATATTTTGGCTATTACAAATTGTGCTGCTATGAACATGGGTATGTTTATGTTACTGTAGTTCTCTGATATCATCCCTTTTGGACAAATACCCAGGAGATGTAAGCTGGATCATATGGTGGATCTATTCCCAGTTTTATAGGGAATCTCCACACTGATCTCAAGTGTGGCTGAACTAGTTTGCACTCCCACCAACAGTGTAAAAGAGTTCCTCTTTCCCCACATCCTTGCCAGCATTTGTTGTTGTTTGATTTCTTTATGCTTGCCACTCTGTTTAGGGTTAGATGAAATCTTGGCATAGTTTTGATTTGATCTCCCTAATGGCTAATGATGTTGAATCTCTTTTTATGAAATCTATTGGCCATTTGTATCTCTTCTTTTATGAAGTGTCTATTCAATTCAGTTGCCCATTTCTTGATTGGGTTATTTATTTTGCAATAAGAACCATGCAGGAGGCATCACAATACCTGACTTCAAATTATACAATAGAGCAATACTAGTAAAAACAGCATGGTATTGGCACAACAACAGGCAGACTGACCAATGGAACAGAAGATACAGAAACAAACCCACACGCCTATAGTCAATTAATCTTTGACAAAGGATATAAACTCATATGCTAGAGAAAAGACAGCCTTTTCAACAAATGGTGCTGGGAGAACTGGCTATCCATTTGTAGAAAGATGAAACTAAATCCTTACTCTCACCATGCACAGGAATCAACTCGAGATGGATCAAAGACTTAGAATTTAGGCCAGAGACTGTGGAATTATTAGAGGAGGGAAGAGGCTCAACATATAGGCACAGGCAGTAACTTTCTCAACAAGACCCCCGAAGCACAGGAAATTAAAGCAAGAATTAACAAGTGAGATGGCGTCAAACTAAAAAGTTTCTTCTCATCAAAGGAAACCATCAAGAAAGAACCTAAAGAGAAAGCCTACAGAATGGAGAAGATTTTTACTAGCCATCAGTCTGATATAGGGCTAACATCCACAACATACAAAGAGCTCAAAAAAGTCTATACTAGCCAAACAAATAAGCCAATTAATTTCCTAATATTAACAATATTCATCAAAATGTCTTGTAAATTTTTAGCCAATATACATGATGCTGTAGAATAAATTTACAATTTCCTATGTATAGCTACATAGTAGAAAAATGTGTAAAAGCATTTTATTATAAAATTTCAATTTTGGAAGGACCCCGGGCCCCCGACCCTGGGCGGGTGGGCAGGTGCTGGCGGGGCATCCCTAGGCAACCCCCCTCTCCACCCGGAAGGACCCCGTGGTTCGGGGCCCCTGGGCCCCCGACCCTGGGCAGGTGGGCAGGCGCTGGCGGGGTGCCCCTAGGCGACCCCCCTCTCCACCCGGAAGGACCCCGGGCCCCCGACTCTGGGTGGGTGGGCAGGCGCCGGCGGGGCGGCCCTAGGTGACCCCCCTCTCCACCCAGAAGGACCCCAGGTCCCCGACCCTGGACGGGTGGGCAGGCACTGGTGGGGCTCCCCTAGTCGACCACCCTCTCCACCCGGAAGGACCCTGTAAAAAGGGAAAACAAAAAGAAAAAAGGAAAATATCGGAGAGGGGTCAAGGAGGTGGCGGATGCCAGGATACTGGAGATGCAGACAAAACTTATCCAAATGAACTGGAATTATTGGAAAAATTCCCCGCTAAGGAGGACTGCTTCTTCTTTACATTGTTAAGAATCTTGGACATCACCTGTATGGAGAGAGACTTTAGTGGAGACCAAGGAGAAAGGCGGTGCTGAAAGCGGTCTGTATTGGCAGTGGAGAATTGTATTCAGGAGGAGCAGAAATCAGAGCCTACCAACCTTATTTATTTATTTATTATTTTGGAGAAATTACACCAAAGGTCGAATGTTATCGTTGCGCATGCTTAGGAAGATTGGACAACATTCAGAGTGAAAAGAGAGCTTGGGAAAGATTTGAAATGGTGGAGGGAGTGGCAATGGCAGTGGCCAGTACTCAGGGGAGGCAGAGATCTGATACATTACACCTGGAACTTTTGAAGTAATGACCCCAGAGGCAGAATGCTACCACCACCATGCACCCTCGAGAACGTGGGACAAATAGTTGGGCGAAGAGGGTGCTCCGATTAGAGCCTGCCGAGAGGTGAGGCCTGCGACGGCCACAGCAAAGCTGGGATCGGACTCTGCTGTGAGGCAAGGCTGGTGCTGGGGCCTCCGAGGCCGGGATCGGAGCCTGCCGAGGTTTTAGGCCAGTGCTGGGGCCAACGGCCAGCATCGGAGCCTTCCGTGAGGCAAGGCCATTATTGAGGCCTCTGAGGCCGGGATCAGAGCCTGCTGAGGGGTTAGGCTGGTGCTGGGGCCAGCGAGGCCGGGATCGAAGCCTGCTGCGAGGCAAGGTTGGTGCTGGAGCCTCCGAGGCTGGGATCAGACCCTGCTGAGGGGTTAGGCAAGTGCCGGGGCCACTGGCCGGCATTGGAGCCTTCCATGAGGCAAGGCCGCTATTGAGGCCTCCGAGGCCGGAATCGGAGCCTGCCGAGGGGTTAGGCCGGTGCCAGGGCCAACGAGGCTGGGATCGGAGCCTGCCGTGAGGCAAGGCCGATGCTGGGGCCTCTGAGGCCGGGACTGGAGCCTGCCGAGGGGTCAGGCCAGTGCCAGGGCCAGCGTGGCTGGGATCAGAGCCTGCCATGAGGCAAAGACGATGCTGGGGCCTCCTAGGCCGGGATCAGAGCCTGCTGAGGGGTTAGGCTGGTGCTGGGGCCAGTGAGGCCAGGATCGGAGCCTGCTGAGGGGTTAGGCCAGTGCCGGGGCCAGCGAGGCCAGGATTGGAGCCTGCCGTGAGGCAAGGCCGGTGCTGAGGCCTCCTAGGCCAGCATCAGAGCCTGCCGAGGGGTTAGGCCAACGGCCGGCATCGGAGCCTTCCATTAGGCAAGGCCATTATTGAGGCCTCCGAAGCCAGGATCGGAGCCTGCTGAGGGGTTAGGCCGGTGCTGGGGCCAACGAGGCTGGGATCGGAGCCTGCCGTGAGGCGAGGCCGATGCTGGGGCCTCCGAGACTGGGGTTGGAGCCTGCTGAGGGGTCAGGCCAGTGCCAGGGTCAGCCTGGCTGGGATCGGAGCCTGCCGTGAGGCAAGGATGGTGCTGGGGTCTCCAAGGTTCCTGGCAACCCTTCTACTTCTGGGCTATACTCCCAGACCTGTTTTTATACTTTTTTAAAATTTGGAAACAGGGTCTCTTAGGCCAGCGTGTCTGGCTTCGAACCTGTGTGATCCTCCTGTCTCTGCCTCCCAAGCGTGGGGATTACAAGCCTGCACCACCACGCCGGCTTAGCTCTGACTTTTAATTTATGAATCTGAAACAAACATGACAAACTTAATATATGGAGAGTACATGGATTTTGGTTCCATTGTCTTTTTTTTTTCATTTTGTACTAATTTTATAAAACATCTGTTTTGGTACAAATCCAGTCATTTCTTAGTTTTTTTTCAATTCAGCATTATGTTTTTAAGATCCCATATTTTTTACATTTTTCACATCATTCAGCATTGTCCATATTGCTGCACATTGTTTTATAGTGTTCGTCTATATTTTTATCTCTCTCCTCAGTGGGGGACTCACAGATCTCTACCTTCTCACCATCACAAACAATCCTTTTACAACTCCCTTGTGGTAGGGTCTTAAATTTTATTCATCTTGAAATACATCTGTTAATTCTGTATTTGGAATAGTCTACACTTATATATGTAACTTTAAAGACTCATATCCTATGTTTATTCCTGAGAATTTAAATTTAAATGTTGTAGGGAAGTCAGGCATGGTGACATATGTTTGTAATCCCAGCATTCGGGAGGCTGAGACTGGAGGATCGTGGTTCACAGACAGCCTCAGTTACTTAGTGAGGCCCTCTGCAACGTAGTGAGACTCTGTTTCAAAATAAAGAATAAAAAATAGGGCAGGGGGTGTAGTTCGGAGGTCGAATGCCCCTGGGTTTCATCACCAGACCTGCAAAAAAAAAATGCTATAGGGAGAAACCTTTTAATTTCAAATTAAGGGGCCACTGATTTTCCCACAGACTTACTAATGGAGTGAATCAAGCCATTATAGTGTAGTTTAAGTTCTGTGTGACTATCAAGTACTGTTTAAACAGTCATTAAAAAATACTTATGGAAAGAAAAATTTTCCCATGGAAGTATATGAAAATTGTTGTTATCATTATAAAGTCATTAGAAAGTAGCATATTGTTTGCTATGCAGTTGGTTATAATTTTTTATTTTGAAAAATAATTTAAAGTTCTTGAATGAATTGCCATTTTTGCCTTATTATCAAGAGTCTTGGCATCTTTAACAATTCATCTGGGCTGAGTTGAAGTTATGATCTATAAATAACACCATCCATCATAATTTCAGCCTTGTGGCTCTCATGAATAGCAAGCGTACTTGGATACCCATCAGCATTATGCACTGTTTGTAGGCTAATTAAAATTAAAATTTCTAACAGAATCAAAGTTACTTTCTTCTTACCAAAAATGAGAGGATATGTCTCAAGGGATTATGTAGCAGCTATTAGAGATTTAAAATTATTGTATAAATGTTATTTTTATTATGCAAATATAAATGGTACCAACGGAGAATGAAAGGTAGCAGCAGCCAGAGAGAATGTTTAGAAAAAGATTAAATCATCGATGTGTGGTGGTGCACACCTATAATCTCAGTACTATGGAGGCTGAGACAGGAGAATCTCAAGTTCAAGGTGAGGCTCAGCAACTTTGGGATTCCCTTAGCAATTTGGAGAGAAAAAATAAAATGAAATAAAGCTGGGCGTGGTGGTACATGCTTGTAATCCCAGTGCTCGGGAGGCTGAGATAGGAGGATCACAGGTTTGTGGCCAGCCAAATTACTTAGCAATGCCCTCTCCAACTTACTGAAATCTTGTTTCAAAATAAAATAAAATAAAATAAAATAAAATAAAAGTTATGGGAGTGTAGCTCAGTTCTCCCTAGGGATCAATCCTCAGTGCAAAAAACCAAAAAAACCCCCCAAAACCTAAGCCCATAGTTTCTCCATTTGTAGGAAAAAGTCAATGGGCTAAAGGTCCCAGCAAAATACCAGTCTTTGCTATTAGCAATGTTCCAAAGATATTGTAAGATATTTTCTTAATTAAATAGCTAATATCAATATTGAGACACTAATGTAAAATGATGTGGATCTTTTTTTTTTTTTTTTTTTTTTGTGTGTGTGTGTGTGTGTGTGTGTGTGTGTGTGTGTGTGGAACTGGGGTTCCTGGAAGCCCTTCTACATCCAGGCTACACTCCCAGACCTATTTTTATATTTTTATTTGGAAACGGTCTCTTAAGCCAGAGAGGCTGGCTCCGAAACAGCGCGATCCTCCTGTCTCCGCCTCCCAAGCGCGAGGATTACAAGCGTGCGCCACCACGCCCGGCTGTGGATCTTTTTAAAAAAATAGATTATGCCTATAATGTTTTGAAAGAACATATTCTTGCCAATATGAAGCAGAGATTGGAAGACTATATAAGTTCCTACGGGTTCTTAGGGAAAGAATTTTTTAGTGGGGTGAGGTAGAGCACAACTGTAATTCCAGTACTTGAGAGATTGAGATAGGGTTGAGGCCGACCTTAGCAACTTAGTGACCCTGTTTCAAAATTAGAAAAAAAGTAAAAAAAAAAAAAAAAAAGAAAAAAGCTGGTAGTATAACTCGGGAGTAGAATACTCCTGGGTTTAATCTTCAGCACAAAAAATAAAGTAAAATAAAAAAATAAAATTAAAGAAAGGAATTTCTTGAATAAGATGGAGCTTAGTTATGGGCAGTGCTGGTTGAAGTGAGATAACACTTTCTTCTTGAGGTAGTGGAGATGAGAAGAGAAAGAATACTTCTCAATCTTGAGGATCTTCAAACCCTGGTGCATCAGTCCTCCTGCTGATTCCTCAAGACCTTGCTTCACTTGCTGCATGTTCTTCTCACCTCTGGGAACTCACACATTTCTTTCTTCTAATAGGGTTACTCACCTCTTTCTCCTTCTCTGATTAAAGCCCAGTGTTTGTTTTCCTTTCCTCAAAGCAAAAGCCACTCTATAATTTCTTCTGTTTCACCACGATAAACATCCTCTTTCTTGAAGTCTCTGTGGTCACCTACACTTTGCTCATTCTGATACCTGGATCATTATACTGAAAGCACGAGTGTATTTGTATCTTTCAGTATACTGGAAGCACCTTGAGGGGTGGCACTGCTTTAGTTTCATTGGTAGGTACATTGCTTGGTATGCAGAAGGCACTTTATAACTATTCATTGAATTAATGAGAAAAGAAATCGCTAAAGTCAGAGGGTCAACTCCACAGAAGCCACCACAGAAGGAACAAAAGCATCCTTGCCCTACCAGAGAACCCTGACTGACTGACATTTCCCTTTCTCCCTTGTCTAATTACCTTTGAAGCTAGTTGAGTGTTACACACACACACACACACACACACACACACACACACACACACATCTTCCATCTTCATGTTTACTTAACCTTTGTATTTCCATATCTACCTACTTTACATCACATATATTTTAAGAACTTGAGTTAGCTTTATGTTAAATAAAGCATTGATCTGATTTTATTTTTTCAACTTAAAAGGTCAAATTTTCATCACAAGCATGAAGTTCTCTTAATACAAATTAAGACCACATCTCACTCTGTAGCATTCCAAAATGGAAGGTGACCTGTTTTCAAAGGTAATAAATAGCCTTAACAACAAAGGATGTAAACACCTCATGAAACAAAAAGTCTCCAGTCCTATGAATGACTTGTGGCTAACCATTTTAGCAGGATCAACCTTTGCTTCTTTGATCTTTAGGTTTTTACTTTTGAATGTCCACACCTGGCATCTGCAGTAAAATACACAGCATCTGGGTACAGAATACAAATGACATCCGTTTGGGCAAATCTCTAAGAATAATTGCTTGGACCGAAGTAGGATTTTAATTGACTTGGACTGTAGTAGAAATTTTCTATGATTTGGTTTTTTGGGGAGGATCAATTTTATCTTTTTTGATAGATCTATTTTATCTCCTTTTTTGGTACTAAATAAAATCTTTTACTAGCTCAATATCATTTTAATATTAAATAGTATTAACATAGCATAGTTAACAGAGATGACCAGCTTTGCTTCTTGAAGTTTCTGTGTAACTTTCTTCTGTAAATGATTTATAAAATCTCGAGAGGATGATTCATTAGCAAGGTACATAAATATTTCTCTTATGCTATTTATTCTTTGGAAGATTTAGGTATTGTAGAAGAATGTAAAATTTTGAAACAAGGCAAAAGATTTTCTTTCCCATTTTTAAATCATAATGACTTCCTTTCTCCTAAAACTTCTATGAAAATAGAGGTAGAAAAAGTATAGGAATTAACAAGCGACAGGGCAAAGAAAATATTAATTTGTTGTGATACATGAATAATGTTGATATTATAATCCAAAGTGAGTCTGCATCCTTAGAGGTAAAATATTTCTGAGAGAGACTTTATGTTGAATAGACAACCATATGTGTTACTACTCTAAGAAAACATGTAGAAAAGCTCAATGTAAATAGATTGTTAAATTTGTTTTGGATATAATAAAATTGATTTTAAGGTTAATGAAGCAATTTATAACATTAACATTTTTAGTCCCTTGAACTGAAATTTATTTTTATTATGCATTTGTATGTGGCTAATGCATATGGATTATGCATTTTATTTTTATTGTAACTTGGGTATTGTTTATGCGTGTGAAAATATATTCAAAGTGAATACACTTATACAATTAAAATCTAGTCAGCCAGGCAGTGCTTTAGATCCAGATGTCTGACGTTACATGTGATTGCATGAAAGCTGTGATCTGAAATCCCTGGCTTACTGGATTACCCTTTACCCACATGGTTTAAATTAATAATAAAAAAATGAAGCAGAGCAATCTTGCAACAAAAGAACAAGACTTTATTGTATAACAGAATTTCAGATGTGGAAAGGTGCTCATAATGCAGACAGAATATTTCTGTTTCACAGAGCATCCGGAATGCCACAGGACCTTTAAGTTATCAGCAGCTAATGTTAGACAGCCTCGGTTTGTGATTAATTTAATATTCAGAGAAACTCTTTTTTAAAGCCTTGTGCCATTCATCATCATAATGTCATTTTTGCAATCCTAAAAAGATTTACAAAGTCAACTCTCCCCTCCCCAATCTCTAAAACAATATTAAGACATCAAAAAGCTTCAGATACAAACTTCAAAGGGCAAGCCAAATCAGAGATTTCTGGCTAAGACATTTTAGATCATTTAATATCCTTTGGTTTTCCTAGGATTAAATTACAGCCTATAGAATTCTTGGAATCTGGCTAAGGAAGTATTATATAATATAATGTGGCAATTTGGGGGAGGCTGGAAAAGACTACACGGGGTTGGAGATGCCTTCCATCCTTTCAAGTCATCAACCTTTCAGTGAGTATTTGTGAAGTAGTAGAGATAGGAGAAGCTATCCTAGGGTGGAGACCATGTTCTGATAACTAGAGAAACGTTTGTGTGCAAGCTCAGAGTGACATTTGTTTGGGGAGACTTGCTTTCTTCTTTGTGGTCATCATACTGCAGTGAAGTGTGGATTCAAAGAGATGGCTCATTTTGCAGCAGTATAGACATGAAATGCAAGAACCATCATTCTTTTTTTTTTTTTTTTTCTGCCGTACTGGGGACAGAACCCAGGGGCATTGTACCTCTGAGCTACACCCCCAACCTTTTTTTTTAGTCTTTTTAGTTTTTGAAACAGAGTTTCAAACTCACTGAGTTGGGAAGGGCCTTGTTAAGTAGCTGAGGCTGTCCACTAACCGATCTCGATCCTACAGTCTTATCCTCCCGAATGCTGGGATTACAAGCATGTGCCACCAAGCCCGGCCTTCCATCATTCTTGCATCAGAAAAAACCCTGCATGTAACCACTAGGTTGCTTATAGGAAATTTTGAATTTTCTAAAAGAACCAGTCGCTTGAAGCTAAACCAACTAAAGTCAAGTCTGTGAAGTAAGTTTTAATGTTTTGACTAAATAAAAAATATAAATGATTGTTAGAAGAAATGACCCACTATAGAGAAGTTTCCTCTGCTAATATGCATGATGCCCAAAAGGTGAGCATGCGATAGGTTGTTTGGTGCACAAAGTACCCCGGATCCCCTCATGGAAAATAAAATGTATATACATGTTTTTGTGGATAACATTTCATTGACCCCAGGCTATGTTATTGTCTGATAATCAAGTTTGTTTCTAGGTCTTAAGTTAGGGGTAAATCGTACAAACAATATGCACCAATGCTCTCATGATTTAGAGACAGATAACATAAAAGATAAAATTATTAAAAAAATCATAAAAAACAATTTCTCACAATTTTAAATTTGATTCAAAATTTTCTTTTTCTTAACTTATTATTTTTTAGATTTTTTTTTCCTGTGGCACTGGGGATGGGGCCCTAAGGCATTCTACCTCTGAGCTACACCCTCTGCCCTATTTTATTCTATATTTTGAAACAGCATCTCACTAAGTTGCAGAGGGCCTCACTGGTTGCTGAGGCTGATGAAGAACCTGCGATCCTCCTGTCTCAGCCTCCCAAGTACTGGGACTACAGGCATGCACCATAATATCTGTCTCTTCTTTCTTTCTTTCTTTCTTTCTTTCTTTCTTTCTTTCTTTCCCTTTCTATCTCCTTTCTTTTCTTTCTTTCCTTTTTTCTCTTCTTTCTTTCCTTTTTTCTCTTCTTTTTCTTTCTTTATTCTTTCTTTCCTTTCTTCTCTTTCTCTTCTTTCTTTCTTTCTTCCTTTCCTTCTCTCTCTCTCTCTCTCTCTCTCTCTCTCTCTCTCTCTCTCTCTCTCTCTCTCTCTCTCTCTCCTGTCTGTCTGCTGTCTGTCTGTCTGTCTTTTTGGAGCTGGGGATCAAACACAGGGCAGTGCACTTGCAAGGCAAGCACTTTTCCACTAAGCTACATTCCACTCCCTGATTTAAAAAGTTAAATATCCATCTGTTATTCTTAACCTTAAAAGATTGTGCCTGTCCCAAAGTATCAATAACCTTAGGCCAGATAAGTATAATTTAAGTTGATTAAGGTGTGAGATGTGCTTAAACACTTAATGCCTCTAAAGTGTTCTCTTAGGAAACCAGAATTCACTTGGTAGGTATGTTTCAGTTTGGCACAACTAAATGGATCCAAGTTCTTGTTAGTTCAAGCTGTATTTTGTACTGTTTCTGAGGTGTATCGATCCTCCCGGGATGTTTTCACTTCACATTTTAAATTCTAGTATGCTATTTCATCAGGATGTGGCTACTCTTTATTGATTTTAAAGGGTTGGGAACAAAAGTCTATTGCTTTAGCACAAAGCCGTGTATAAGTTGCCCTCTACACATGTCTCCTTCCAGCCTCCTACGTAGTCATATGGTATTTGAGTGTGAAATGTCAGAAACAGAGGAAAGGATAGTAGCAGATTCATGGTTGCAATGAGATTTCCAAATTCTTTTCATTGTACTTCTTTATCCTTCTTTTAAAAGTAGAAGAAAGTTAGTAAACAGATTGTAGATAAAGAGTCGAAACACAAAATTAGAAAAGAAAAAAGATACATATCACAGCCTTATTCAAAAACCCAAACAAGGAAAGGGGCAACTGACTATAGCGGGACCTTTGCCCGACAGTATTGAAACTATGGTGCTAGAATAATGTTACTAAAGAAGAGTGCAGATAAAATTGAGTGTGATTTTCTGGGCGTGGTGGCGCATGCTTGTAATCTCCGCACTTGGGAGGCGTAGACAGGAGGATCTCGCTGGTTCAAAGCCAGCTGTGCTGGCTTAAGAGACCCTTTTTCCAAATAAAAAAATATAAAATAGGTCTAGGAGTGTAGCCCTAAGGTAGAAGGGCTTCCAGGAACCCCAGTACCAAAAAAAAAAAAAAAAATTGAGTGTGCTTTTCAAGGATCAGTGATAAAATGTTGCCTTTGTACCTTTAGGTTGAATATTTTCCCACCAATTTATTATGTATCTGCCAGCATTTGGATTATTTCCTTTTAATAATTGCTTTACCTCTCTCTTTAGGTTACAAAATAATGCTTAACAGGGATCAAGAAACAGGGTAAAGGTTTGAACAGCATCGAGGTGTCCTGTTGGGGATTTATGGCTAAGTGAAAAACATCTATTCTCTATAAAGAGCACAGTTGGTATCTCAACTCTGTTTATTACTATGAGGAAATTTGAGATCTGTGTAGCTATGGAAAATTCTTCACCACATCAGCAAGAAAACAAAAGTTTTATTTTCCTACTGTATGTTCAGGTAGATTTTTATGCATTGTTATAAGTCCTCTGAATGTTCACAGATTCCTCCCTAGTAACAGATCTTTAGTCATCTGAACTCCACTTAATGTGTTTTAGAACTGAATAGTCACTGACAAGAGCACGTATGTCAAATGCAAATATTTGGGTTTTAGGTAAGATTTAGTAAGATTTTCTGTGTCTATCTGCAGAAAATTGTTGTATACTAACTACTTGTGAGATGTTTTGGAAACATACCTTCTAAAAATCATTTGGAAACCATTTGCTGAAGTCTCTAGTAATGTTATCTGCTGGTAAGGTTTTCACTAGTGTGTGCTCTGGTGGGAAATCACCAGAACACTAGAAATCGTACAACTTCATGTGTAGGGGACCTTTTCCTCTTTTAGGTTAAAATATTTTTCCCACTTAAAATTATGCTCTTTTGTTCATATGTATAGAAATAACTCATACACAAATACATTATTATGACACATAAAATGTGGAAACACCATAGCAAACCAAACACCTCTTGAAGAGATAGGTGTATTCTTCATCAACTACTCATTTTACATGCAGCCTTATAGGAAGTCAATTTGGGGCTGTGGCCCTAACAAAATGCCTTTCTGTTTTTTAAGTAACAGGAGTTAAAATGTTTGTATCAACATGTCTTTTTGGTTAAATATAATTTTAGAGAGAGACATATGAATGAATATAAATGACCCAGAAGCTAATAAATCTGTCTTTAATTGATATAAACAAATCTAAAGGGGCCAGAAAAGACTTCAGGTATGTGTAAACTCCAATCACTAGAGAAAACATAGAGTTGACATTTCCACCAAAGACATGTGCTCTCCAGGAAGACCTAACATCGATGGCTTTCTTCATGGCTAGTTGATGATGCCTAGCTCCCTTCCTTGTGTTGGACAATCGCAAAGGCTGGTGGTGCCAAGGGACCACATCCTGTACTCTGCTTTTCTGCACACCATTAAAACTCAATTTCAAAGGTTTGTTTTCGTAATACAAGGGACTTGAGAAAAATGCAATGAGACAGGGCTCGGAATGGGAGAGTCCTGCGCAGGTCTACACTGATGGTGTTGCCTGCTAGACACATCCCTCTTGCCACCAATCAGGTTAATCCCATTCCACCAGTGCTGTGATGTGTGAAATAAAGTTTTACTGTGTCATTAAGTACGGTGAGGCAGAATGATGTTGTGAGAGAACCCTGAAGCATTTTGTATTGGTTTAATCATTTCTGGGATAGGAGGAAAGGACACTAATATCAGAAGCTGGAAAAATGGTGACCACCTATGTTACATATCAAAACAATTGTTAAGTTTAGGACAGTCAATACTTAAGTGCCAGCTGAGTTTTAGGGCAAAAGTTTGGGGAAGAGTGTTGGTAGTATAGCTGGATTTTTATTGACTACATTTGAAAAAGTGTCCAGGGAAAAAAATTGACCAGTTTATAAGAAGTAAGGAAAAGTTACAGAGAGTCTTTAAATGGTGAATATTGCTATATTCCTGCTTTTCCAAGCGGTTTAGTGGCCAGTCATTATCTGAGAGGACTGTGGATATCTATAGCTGTAATTTCTAGAAAATACTCTCTGGACTTCATGAACTTTAACAATGGGGTTTTAACTTTATTTTCTACATAGAATTTATATTAATTTAAGGCAATAAATTTTAGCTATCAAAACCACTTGTAGATACTGCCAATTAATTTTGAAGACTAAATTTCTCTTTTAATAAGCTCTCACTAAGAAAAAATAGAATTCATTTTTAATTTTTTTTTTTTTTTTGTGGAACTGGGGTTGCTGGAAGCCCTTCTACCTCCAGGCTACACTCCCAGACCTATTTTTACATTTTTATTTGGAAACAGGGTCTCCTAAGCCAGCACTCGCGGCTGGCTTCGAACCTGCACGATCCTTCTGTCTCTGCCTCCCAAGCGCAGGGATTACAAGCGTGCGCCACCACGACCGGCCCATTTTTAATTTTTGATTATAAAAAGTATATGCGCGATCCTTCTGTCTCTGCCTCCCAAGCGCAGGGATTACAAGCGTGCACCACCATGCCCGGCCCATTTTTAATTTTTGATTATAAAAATGTATAGTATATGTGTAGAGCCATATAAAATGGTGGTATGAGGTTAAGTGTCATTATGTGATAAATAACACTATATTTAGTATTTTATTTTTTATATCTATTGCTTGGCCCACTTTGTGTGTGTTTGTCTAGATATGCATGTAGACACACATATATATGATATATGTGAATATTTAGGTACATATGTACATAATATATAAAGAAAAATTTCCAACTTGTATATATGCTTTTAAGGCAATAATTGGACAGTTTAACTGTCTTAGGGTCTACTGGACAATGCTTCTAATAGGTTCCTTAGGTTTATAAAAGAGTTGAAAATTTCATTCAGAATGTAATTGAATGACAATATTAGCAATAAGCTGTATTTTGTAAAAGCAAGGTGGTATGATAGGCAAGTTTCCAGTAAATGGGAACTGTTCTTAAGGAAGAACTGTGGAATAGGATAGAAATATAAAAGGAGGTCAAGAATCCACATATTACTAGCGGCACTATATCTCTTTGTTACTTGATTAAAAATGTTAGTCATATGCTGTGTGTTTGAGGCCTGATCCTTTCCTACCAGCAACACTCCCTCTTACTCCTCTGTTCATAGATTATGTTTAGCTTGAGTGCCTCAATAGGTAGGCTGTCAAAGCAGCGAGCAGTGACTTGGAAGTCAGGAGTTCTGGGCTACAGAGCTGGATGAGTTGCCTCTAGGTGGTACTGAACAAGTTTGTAATAATTCCCAGCCTCATTTCCCTCCTCTACAAATTAAAAGGCTTTAGTTATATGATCACAGGGTCCCATCCACTGTAAAATAAATTCTATTATTTCAAGAATAATTTCTTGGGCGGTGAGTTGAACATCTGTTACCTATTCAATTTGGGGATCAAGAAGTTATTTAAATTCATTTATAAAATGTGAATTAGTAGTATCAGACAGAGGTGCCTAAGGTTATCTGTTGAATTCATTTTAATATCCCTGGAATCATAGAAAATCTAAGATTCATCAGTAGATTATCATATCTATTTTAAACTCCATAAGTAAAACTATGTAATCATATATTATTATATCTCAGTAATATGATTATGTCTTTGTATCTATCAAAAACAAACATTTCTGGAGTCATTTCAATTCAGTTCTTTGTTTTAAATTGCTCAAAAGATAGGGGGAACTGCTTGCTGACTTAGAACAACTATCTTTATAGTTTATGTAAGAACCGCTTTATGAAGTTTTATGTAACAAATATTTATTCTCATTGAATAAATTCTCTGTTCACATTTCAAATTCTTCACACTGTATGAAGCCATACCTCTTACTTTCTCTTCTTTGGAATAATGTTTTCTTTCCTTGCGTTTTCCAAGTCAGAGGACTTTTAGTGAATCCAAATGATCCAAAATGAATGTTCTGAGTAATTGTTACTCAGTGCATTTCACTGTATCGCAGGGTATAAAACAGAAATATGATCTCCTTAATCTTGGTTCTATTTTCTACATGTCCCATAACATCCACCATCAATACAACCAAAGCAGCTGAAAGTTAGAAAACTGTAGTGCTTGTCTTCAAATCCCTTTGCACTTAAGTAGTGGGTGTGAAAACAGAAATGCAAGAAACAGAACATGTGTGATATATGAATCAAAGTGTAGAGGCTATTTGGTGTGAAACAATGTGATCCTTGTAGCTCCTGCTAATGTATCATTCGGCAAATGTCCGAAGAGGACAGAGCCTCCAATGGCAAAAACAGCCTCCTGGAAATAGACCCTTCATTCAGTCCCTTGCCTGAAAACTTGCTGGATGCAAACAAAGGCATAACTCTCTCTTAGCTTAAAATAGGTGTCTGGAATTGGATATATAACTAATATGTGGAAATGAATTTGTTCACATCACTGCTGTTTTTCTGCAAGACTAGCTTCTCTTCCTTACTGTTAAAATTCTTGACTGTAAGGTATCACATACAGGACATGAAAGCAGAAATAAATGTGGCTGAGGTACATTTTCTTAAGGTTGTAACTTAACTATGTTGTCCATGGGCCCCTAGCTATGATTATAGTAACTAGGTAAAATTCACATAGCCCAAACAATGAAAGTTCAGGACTTTATGAAAGTGATATGTACGATTGATGAGAATGGTATAGATAACAGATTTCTATTCAGCTAACCTGAATATTACTGTGTAATATTATACAGAGGAAATACTGCAGATCTGAAAGTTATTTTACTCAGAAACTGGTAAAAATGGATATTGGTGAGAAAATTTTGAAGATATGGCTTTACAAAGGTATTGATAATATTTTGGGGGAGTTCCCAGTTTTCTTTATCTCATGCACTTATGTGCTCACCTTTTTTTTTTTTTTTTTTTTTTTTGCTTCGGTAGCCATTTCAATTTGCAGTTTAATGCTATCTCTACTACTCTAAGATATCTGAATTTTTATTAATATCATTGCTATAAAGTTTTACATATTTTTTCTCAGTAAGTGCTACGGAGTATCAAGAGTCGTTTATTGTTCCAACACTGACTATACTTAGTGTATTTAGTAATGTGAGTCAGTTTTCTAACCAGAGCATCCATGGCCTCTGGTCTTTTAGCTCTGCAGAGATTGCCAAGTGTCGGGGGTCAGAATATTCTACACCTCATGCTTAGCTCCGGAGTTGAAAATGCATCCTCCTTGGATGGTCCTCAGGACATAAATTATGGCATTCAGTTACATAGTGCCCCACTCTCCCTCCTCCCATATCCAAATCCCCCACCAAAAGAATTTCAGACATATCACTACATAACAGTTCACTGCTTCTGGCCCCGCGTCTCTACCCTCCTTCCCCATAGCAGGCTTCTGAATTACTGAGTCTAAACATGTTTATATCATTTGTGTAGTCTGTTCACTTTTTTTTTTCTGAAGCTCTTCTGCCTGTGTTTTTCCTGGAGTCTTTTCAATTTCCCCTGCCTGCTCTGTATCCACAGGCTGGTCCCAGGGCTGGGCAGGTGGTGGACTTTCTGTTAGAAAGTTTCTTCTTTCTTCTACTAACAGATAATTTGAGCTTGAAGTGTTGCCTTCACCCTTAAGTCCTGTATCTTGTGCAGACTAATTCTTATCTTTCTTGATTTATTCTTTTGAGACAGTGAGGAGAATATTTGGAAATGGTCACTGTTGTCTCCCAAACGACCTCATTTGTATCCTAATAGGGACCTTGTACTAACTTAAATATTTTTGAGGGATTATATGATGTCTCACGAATTTGTAAAGGTTCAAATACTGCATCTAGAATACATTGGCTCATTAGATAAACAAATGCCATTTTTTTCTCCTGTTTAGTAGGGGGACTTATTGAAGACCAATTGGTGTCAGCATGGGACATTCTTTGTAAACTGTACTGACTTCATACATGGCACCTGCCATTAGTATTATTCATAATAATGGTGGTATTCTGCTTCCCATTCTGCCCAATTCCAAGTCTGGATCCTCTTCATAGAGATTAGAATTTTCACATAGAAAATTAAAGAAAATGTGATGTGATGTATAAAGATCATGTTTGATTAGGACATAGTATGCTTTTATGAACATCAAAAAAGTCCATAGTTTTTAAAATGCTTCAGGCTTTTAATCTCAGCTTTACCTCTTAGCTGTGCATGTTGGATTATTATGTGTTCTCGTAAGCTTTCTTGAATTATCTTTTGAGCGATATTCTAGATCACAAACAAGGAAGCAAAAAATTAATCAAGTGTTTCTTGTATCATTTGAAGTAGGGATTTATACTAACTGATGGCTAAACTTGCAAAACTCAAAAGCAAGGCATCATGATTCTAATGTCACAAAAATACTCATTTAAATAATCTGAAGTCAAGGTGGCTTTATATAAATAGAAGAATAAAAAACTTAAGCAAGAAATGATTATTTTAATTTCATATACTTAATCTGTTAAATTCTTATGCCACTTTAAAAGTAGATTAAAAAATTGTTCTTTGCAGTTACTTGGACTATATTTTAGTAAATTTAGTTTTATTATAAGAGCCTCTAGCTCTTGAGAAAATTTCCATTTTATTTTTGATAGATTAAAAATTAAAGTATAATAGTTATTAACATATTATGCTATTTTAATATTGTGGTATATTTGGTAGTATAGTACATAAAATATACAGTTTTAAAATTTATTTTAAATATAACATGTTCTTTTTTGTGTGTCACTGAGGCTTTAACCCAGGGGCATTCTACTTGTGATAGATTTAAAAAATTAAAATTTAGTGGTTATTATTAACATATTATACTATTTTAATATTGTGGCATTGTTGGTAGTACAGTATATAAAGTATATAGTTTTTAATGTATTTTAAATTTTGAAATAGGATCTAAGTTACTGTACACTGATCTTGAACTTGACATTTTCCTGTCTCAGCCTCCCAGGTTCTGGGATTACAGGAATGCTCTATGGGATCCTGCCTTACACATAACATTTCTCTTGTGGTCTGTCTTACATTGTTATGAGCAACATACATATAAGCTTTTACTTAACACTTGACTTGATTTCTTTAAGGATATAAATTGTGTCTTTGTGTTCTAGTTCAGTGTTCTCTACATTATAGATATTCTGTAATTTTCTACCCCTTAAAATATATCCCTTAGCATACAGGGTTTTCCTAATTTTACTAACTTCCCCCCAAATATTAGTATTTTTTTCTCCTTTTCCCTTTCTTTGGTTAACTTAACCTGGGATTTATTTATTGTAGGACTTCTCCAGTCCCTTGATTAGTTTATGTGTATTGTGAACTCCCCTGGGGAAGTTACAGGATGAGTAATTACATTTGTGCACTCTTGAATTCTTTCATTCATTTATTAATTTGTTTTTTTAATAGTATCTCCCGCCAATGTTCCCATTTCCTCAGACTTAAGCAGTGAACAAGAAGGCAAATTCTTTTCCATGAAATTCTCTTGTGACATAGTATTCTATTTCCAAGGACCGTCTCCTAGGAATATCTGTTACTTCACGTTAAATATTTTTAAAGTTAATACTATATATGTTATTATATATGTCCCTCTCTTCCTCTGCTTCTGTTTTCACAGCTGTTTATAGATATGCAGATGTCCAGTCACTACTATAAAGGTTAATACCAAGTACATCTTTGCATTCTCATATGCTAGTTATTGTAAATAAATACCTAGCTCATTAAATAAAGTGGCAAGTCAAAATTGTCCAGTCCTACCCATTTCTGACATAACTTTTATTCTAATTTCTTTCCATTATTCATTATTTCATGCCTAAACCTCCACTAAGCATAACATTTATGTGTGGGCTTACTTCATTGGATATATATTTTCTTTTAAGTTGAATTACGGGAATGCTAGAAAATTAAGTGTCTAATTATATCAGTGCCTGATCATCTTAGGATGTGTTCCAAAACTAAGTTTGGCCAAGAGTAGATACAAGTTGCAGGGCTTATTTGGCATCTTGAAAATTCCCACAAAGAGATGATTGATGGAAAAGGTTGGAGAACCAAGAGAAGAGGCACTGGACCAAGAAGATGCTTCATTGCCAGAGAGAGAAACTGACTCCAAACAGTGGCAGCCCATGGAGAGTTGTTGATGGCTGCGGTGTCAAAGTTCTTGTTCCTACTCTTCATTGACAGGGAGCTGGCGTGTACTGCAGTGGTGTCAGGAAATGTGTTTTTAACATTTGAGAGGCGAGAAGAGAGTCTGCGAGGAGACTCTGGGACCTTTTAAATGATTACACAAGGTAGGCCAGATACTTATGCTATAGAAGTCATCACATTGAGTTATAAGAATGAAAATCTGGCTCCGCTGCTTTCTATTCTCTGAAGAGCTTAACATTTCATCTTATTTATGCAGCAACTGTAATGCGTGTCACCTGCATTTAGCATTACGAAGACATTTAATGGAATTAAATAACTGTGGCCTTATGCTCAGATATAACCTTTAATAATGATAAAAAGTGTCCTCATGACTATTTTGTAATTATGTTTGTTTTCTAAGCAGATTTTGAGGAGCCAGTCCAAAAGGCATCCTTGGCCTTTATCTCTTTCTTTCTAGGATCAACAGTGTTGTGGAATTAGAAGGCTCCAGGTTATAATACCGTGGAGGTTGGGTGCTACTGCAGGTTTAGTCTGTAAGTACTTTAAAAATTGAAACTGCTTAACGTTTTGGATAGACATTTGCTTTTGTGCGATGATTTCTGCTTCCTTCTTGGGAAAGGGTTATGGGGTTAGTGTGATAATCCCTCACACTCCCTGTTCCTGCTGTGCTGGGGCTAGAAACATGAAGACCACACTCCCTCAGTGAGAGCATTCGTCTACAGGGCTCTGCTCTTCTCAAAGAGTCATTTCTGCCTCTGAATTGGTGTCCGCAATTTTGGTTGGTTAGAACTGGCTGGGGAAATCTTTTCCTATGAATGCATTGTGATAACACATAAAAGATTTTATAAATTTGACAAATGTCTACTTAAGAGGAACTAAATTCATACTATGGAGTTTTTACTAAACAGTCAAATTTAGGTTATAAGAACAAAATATCTGGCGTTTGCTGCCTGCTCATCCACTGGAATTAGGATGGAGCATTTAGTCACAGGGCACCCTCTGCTCACACCAGTGGCTGGTGCTGGCCCACAGGTCTCACAAACCCATTCATCCTGACCAGTGCTTTGAACCCGGACCTGCCCTCATTGCGGAGAGCTTTACTTGTGTCTACAATTACAGGAGCCCTCTGTGAAGCACTGAGCCATTTTGCTGAGTTTCTACCAGTCCCGGCCATTTTCCTTCCTATTTACAATGACAAAAATGACCTAACTACAATTTTTGAAAAAACAGATTTTTTTTTTTTTAGTGTGAATTATTCTGCTAATATTTTGTATGCTTACCAGTGTCCTTAAGGTGTTCTACAGCACAGGTTAGTGGAATTGCTTTTGGCTTCTCTTAATTGAGGCAGAGGAAAGATACACAAAACATTTATTTGGGCTGGGATTGAGGCTCAGTAATTGAATGCATACTTAGCATGCCTGAGTCCCTGGGTTTCAGCCCCAGGACCTCTCCCCTATGCCCTCCCAAAGAGTTATTTGTATATTCCTTGGAAGACAATTTCTCTTTTATACTACTCAGAAGCTTTTGTTTTTTTAGTATGTCTTCTGCGTTTTACTACCAAATTCACTTTACTATAGTAGAGGGGACTCTAATAGCCTCCTTTGCCTTCCACATGGGGATTTTGCTAAGGAGATGGGATGTTACACATCTGTCAGGAAGCTGGTTATTACAAACTGCTTTGGAGTTTCCCAAGTTCTTGTTGTTTACCTGTAAGGTAAGAGTGGAATGAAATGACAGCTACATTTTTAAACTCTGGTGATAACTTTGGTTATATATAGGGACAATGAGTTAATATATAAAGTTCACAGGACAGCAATTTTCTCTGTAACAACACAGAGTAAGAGCCACTCATGATCATGTGTTATTATTATTACTGCTGATTTTTACTTTCTTTGAGACTACAACAGAACTAATGATATAGTCATCAGGGGAAATATATATTCTCCTGAAATAGTCTTGTCTTTAAAAATTGGGGCAGCAATTAGTGTAACTTCTTATAAAACTTCAACTTGCAATCTCTAAGACTCTACACAATAATAAGAAACATCTACCTAATACATTTTTCTCTGTCATGCTCTCAAGTACTTACTTTGATATTTTTATTCATAGAAACTTCTTCACTGAGGCCTTTTAGAAGTGACTTGTGTCTCTCAAGGTACAAAAGTGGCTGTCGGAAGAAAGCATGCTGCTTTAGGTCCTGAGCTCTGTCTCTTAGAATGGAAGGTAGTATTTCAAGAGTGCCCAGCTGATCAAGGAGCAATGGCACCGATGGGCCAATGCAAAGGGCTTATTGGAGTCATTGGCAACTTGAAAGGTTTACTGGTGACATGGCTAGTGCAGGCTTAGACTCTGTTTAAAGATCTAAGGATTGCTGCTTAGCTCGAGCCTCGTACCAGTCACTTACCCTTTTCTTTTCCTCTCATAAGAAGAGGATACAATTACACAAGATGGGATGGAGGAATGGTTAATTATGTGGGAATAACTAATAGATACTCAGAAAATGTATTCTTTAAATATATTTTCTCATCAGTATTTTTTTAATTGTGAATCTTTTTTCTTGTCCTCTAAAGTTCTGGATTGTATTCTGTTGAAGCCCATCAATTATGATCTCCGACTTCACAAAAAAATGTTTCAAATGAACATTATGAGGTGATAAGGTAATGAAAGCAGATAAAGTCTGCCTCTGGTCAATTTTTTTTTAACATAGCTCTGCTTTGGTTTTAATTAGAGTTTAATAATTTCCTTTAAAATTATACATGGTATAATAAATAATTGATATTTATATGGCATTTTATTGATTTGTGCAGATGCCAGCACATGTTATCTCAAATATCACAACAACTTTATGTGGAATTGCCTGAGGAATTCAGATTTCAGAACCATGAAGTACTTACTGACCCTGGGACACACAGCTGGCTAGAGTGGAATCAAAGTGCAAACCTTGTGCCTTCGAATCTAGTGCTCGTTCCAATATTCATCAGGACTTCATTCATGATATCATCCCTCACATTCATATCTGATGAACGTTATGACTAAAATGTATTCTATTTTTGATGACAAGACCTGTATGATGAGATTAATGATAAAATTAATGACTTGGCCCCCGCAGGCACTCTTCCTAACCACCCCGCCTCACATTCACTAAACCCCTAACCTTCCTATTTATCTTTAATAAGCAAATACTTCTTAATTTACTTGAGTGGTTTTGAATGATATGTCCTCACGCATTACGAGAAATGAATCCTTGTGTTTTTTAAAGCTCGATCAAGATTTGGTATTTTTACATGATGTTCTTCTCATATATCACAAAACAAATTTTCAAACATATTTTGGCAAAGAAGTGGAGGAGTGATCTGAATTATAATACAGTTGGCAGATGTATAGGTATCATTGGTAATCAAATCCAATTTGGCGTGTTTATCATTTAGTGAAAACAATGTTATTTGATCCAGTTTCTTTAGTTTTTGATATTTTATTATGCTTCACCTCTTCAGTCTTCATTGCTGGCATTGATTATTAAATACTGACCTCTTTAAATTGGGGATCTTATGCATTTCATGTATATGTCTACCATATGCATTGCTTTTATGAGTTCTGTTAATAGAAATGAAATGCCCACCATGAAATCATCCACTCTGCTTTTAGCCTTTTAAATTGTAAAAGTTCCACCATGATATTAAATGACTTTTGAGAAACCACGTCAATTTCCATCCTGCCTCCCTTCATTCAGCACACGTTTCCTTCCTGGTTTGACCTCCTGGCTCCGTTGTATCTCACACCACTCTGAATGAGCAGGCAGGTTTGACTCAGCCCATACCGAGCTGCCTGTCCCACTGTGCTGTAGTTGGCTATTCACTTTACAGTCTCCTCTACATTGCAAACTCTTGGAAGAAAAGGGCTTTCTTTTCTTAGAATTTTTACCAGAAGATCAGAGAACAGTGTCTAGCACATATAAGTTATTTAATAAGTGTTTGATATTTAAATAAATAAGCAGGAACTCAAGTGAACTCAAGTGAATAAACAGGAACTCACATGAACAGCATTTCTAGTCTGTTATCCCCTGGCTGTTTACCTTGGGCATGTTACTCAGTATCTATCTATGAAATGGAGGACATGAGAATATAGTTCTCAGAGACTACTATAAGAGTCTTGATTAGCCAGGTGTGGTGGTGCATGCTTGTAATCCCAGCATTTGAGAGGCAGAGACAGGAAGATTCGGGTTGAGGCCAGCTTCAGCTACTTAGTGAGGTATTTTGCAACTCAGTAAAACCATGTTTCAAAATAAAGAATAAAAAAATAGGGCTAGAGGTGTAACTCAGAGGTAGAATGCTCCTGGGTTCCTTCCATCCTCAGTACAGTAAAAACAAACAAACAAACAAACAAAAAATACACAAAAACCCCCAAGAGTTTGGATTATATCATGCATTTGAAAGTTTTAATGCTGAGAATGACACTTTTCAGAAGATGACTACACTAATCACTCCAATGTTGTACACTGTGTTTCATTTGCTGTAAATATATCAGAACCTTCTGCTTTGGTTTGGGTCTGGATCATTGCAAATGCAATGTAACCAGTCTCTTCCTCAATTTCGGCTTTGTATTACACACTGCATCCAGATAAACTATTGGAAGCAAAAATAGGATGTCAGTTCCTCACTTCACACCCTCCAACAGAGGACTTATTCACCATTACATCACCTCCCAGCCCAGTGCATGTTATCTGTGCACAGAGCCATAGAAAGTTTATGGTCAACATCTGGTGGCCTCCTGAGAAGGGCATAGAAGAACGTTCACCACATGCCTCCCCCTATTTCCCAGATTCCAATCTCATTGCAGTGAGAGTAAAACATATCCAGGACTTTAGTCATTAAAAAAAGTCAGAAATTCCTTAACAGGATGTGTCCTTTTCATACCTCAGTGCCTTTGTATATACTTTCCTATTCTGCATATACATTTCAAGAAAATTTTTCACTTAGTACAAATTCCCAGGAAATGTAAACATTCTAAAATATAAAATTTCTAACAAATAATTTCTTACAATATTAGCTTAAACATGAAGAGGAAAAAAAAGGTATTTTTATATGGCTATTTGCAAGCAAATGCTTAATATACAGAGTCAAATACTCAGTTATCTGCATAAAATATTTTATATAATTTTTATTACTTTAATTTACATAAGAAGCATATAAAGCAGGAAGTTATATAGCAATAGATAAATAGTGTGATTTGACAATTCATAGAAAGAAAACCATGAAAGGCTTTCAAATAAATATAATTATGCTTAAACTCCTCAGTAATGCAAATAATTCAAAAATATACAAATATTGTTTACTTAAGTCTGAATGGCAAAAATTAAGAAAAAGTGTTAATATCAGGCATTGGTAAGAATATGGAAAGGCACAATTTTGGCACTGCAAGTAGAAGTGCAGATTATGCAGCAATCTTGGAAAGCAATTTGGAATACTTAGTGAAGTTAAGTACATTTTTAAATTGTGTTGTTTATGATAGTAGAAAGATGAAGACTGCCTTGTGTAAACAAACTATAGAAGAATGTAGCGGATGCAACCTGTGGAGTTGCTGCAGGGTCATAAGAAACAAAGGAGCTGACTGCCAGAAGATATTGTGCATTGTCTTGGTCAATATTCTCACTGCTGTAATGCAAAAGAACTGACCACACACCTTAGAGGAAGAAAGATTTATTTGCTCACAGTTTTTGAAGATTCCAGAGTTCAGTCTATGTCAGGCTGGGTCTGCAAAGCTCAGGGCATGGCAGCAGGAATCAGAGACAGAGAGAACAGAGCTCTCATATCATGGAGGCCAGGATCAAGAGAACAAGCAAGGAGACTCAAAGATAATAGCACAGTCCCTAAGGTCACACCCCTAGGGACCTACGGTTTTCAGCCTAGGTTACCCTCCCCACCCAGTATATCCATTATAATGGATTTACACACTGATGAGATTATAATCCTCATCAGAGCCCTGAGCATTAATAACATAAGCTTTTTAAGCTACATTCTATATCTAACCATAACATGTATAGATCATGAAAACATAAGAGAGAAAAAGAAATAAGATGCAGTGAATATTTACATTTCTATGCCATTTACTATCATATAAATTAATGAGATAATATTATGGTTTTACTATCATATAAATTAATGAGATAATAATATGGTTTTGTCTTGTCCAAAACTCTATCAAAATCAGTTATGTAATATGTTCAAAAGCTAAAATTATTTCTTAGGAAATAACTATATCCTAAAATAAATTAATTTTAAAAAGAAAGTAAATTTTTTTTTGTCCTATGATGTGTGACTATAAGAAAATAAAAAAGAATTCTACTATTCTTTTAATATTTAAAACTAGATTTTTTGGAGTGTTTCACTTTTTTTTTTTTTAAACTGGACGCGAAACCCCCAGGATTCTACTTCTGATCTACACCCTAGCCTTTCTTATTTTAAAATAAGGTCTTGCTAGTTTGCTGAGGCTGGCCTCAAACCTTTGATCCTCCTATTTCAGCTTCCCATGTACTGGGATTACAGGTGTGAGCCACCATCAATAGAAAAATGTTTTAATTTGTAAGATTAAAAAAAATATTTTGAGGGGAAGATGGAGGCCAAAGGGCTGAGGAAACTTAATGCTAATGTATTACAAACTCTTAGTTTAAGAACCCATGAGGTCAACTCGTTTCTTTTTCATGGTTTTTTTTTTTTTGCTTTGTTTTGTTTTGGTGGTACTGGGGTTCCTGGAAGCCCTTCTACATCCTATATCCCGGCTACACTCCCAGACCTATTTTATACTTTTTTATTTTTGGAAACAGGGTCTCTTAAGCCAGCTTGGCTGGCTTAGAACCTCCGCGATCCTCCTGTCTCCACCTCCCAGGTGCAGGGATTACAAACGTGCGCCACCATGCCCAGTTTTCATGGTATTTTTATGTGAACTATTTTGGTGTTTCCCATTTTCAGTTAAAAGTTGGGGAAGGTGAGCAGAGATATTAATCTCTCTCTCCTCTCTATTTTTTTTTATAAGGCAATCTGGGTGGGAAAGATAGAGAGTGGAGGATATTTCAATATAAAGATGTTGACACCTAAGCAGTTTTGCAGACAAATCCAGAAATTTTTGTATGACTCCCTCTGTCTGCCTGATATGTTTGCCCAGTTACAAATGATCATAAACATCTTCAGTGAGTCTATTTTACTCACTCTTATGTGCGTCCAAGATAGTCCAAGATAATTAATCCCTGTGAAGGTCTTCCTCCAAAATACCTTTCTAATCCATCTCCTCTATTTCATCATAACGTTTCCACTTAATCCCTTTCTTAGGTCAGTGCAGCAGCTTTCCATTTTACATTCTATACCTACTGCAATCCATCTCCCCAGTTATTCTTTTAAAATTGTCACTAACCTGCTTAACAATAGGTTTTCCTGTATCCCACCAGAGTGCAGACTCCTCTGGACAACCTTCAGAGCCCTTTGCAACATGGCCTCATGCTCATTTTCTGATTCCATCTCCCAGCATGCTTCTTGCACACAGCTTCCTGCACTGATGAACAAAACATGTTTAACACCAAACAAAGACTCTATGAAACTGCTCTAGGAGAAGCGAGTCTCATTCTATGTATTATTATTGTGCTGTGTTATGGATCCACCACAGTACCTACCCCAGTAAATTCTACATATTGGTGCAGTAATCTACTTCCTATAAAAAAAAAAAAGCCCTTACGGGGCTACTGCAAGCACTTAATTTGTGTTTCTCTAGAAAAAGAGTGACACTCTCATTATGAAATAAAAAATATACTAAGATATATAAATCTTTATTAAAATTGTTCTCATTATTTAGCTACCTATCTTTTATCTTTCATCTCTGTATCAGTTCCTTATTGGGAGAAAGAGAAGTCACAATAGATGATGGAGAGAGATATTTAAAATATTTTCTTTCCTTTATCCAAATATATATATATATTTTTATACCAAATATATATATATATATATATAAATATATTTTATACCAAAATATACATAAATATATATTTATACCAAAATATTTTCTTTCCTTTATCCAAATATATATATATATATATATATATATATATATATATATATATTATACCAAAACCCTTATAAATATGTCAGTGTCCCCAACCCAAAGTCATTATATTTATAATGAATAATATTATTACTTATGCCACAGATCTTGCATTTTTTTTTTCAGTATTGGGGATGGAACCCAGGGACAATCTACCTCCAAACTACACCCCCAGCCCCATTTTTTATTTTTTATTTTGAAACAGGGTCTCACTAAGTTGCAGAGGGCCTCACTAAGTAGTTGAGTTTGGCCACGAGCCTGGATCTTCCTGTTTCAGCCTCCCGTGTACAGGGATTACAAGCATGCGCCACCATGCCCAGCCAGATATCTTATCTTAAAATTTTTTCTGTAATAGTCAAATTCGACTTAGGGCTCCTAAAGTCACCTAACTTTAGACATACAAGATGGATCAGATGTTTGAAAGTTCCACTGAGTTCTTTTTAAAAAGCTGTGCTACTTTATAATGAACTTAAAGATACAAGTATAGGCATGAAGGAATGTCCCTCCTATTGCTATGATTTTGAAGTATAAATAACAAAATTGTGACTCAAACCATTAACTTCTTATAGTTTGGTCAATTTCTACCTCTCTTTGTGTACAAATGAGATGCTGTTTTATATAACTTGGAAAGTTCTCTATTACTTTAATGGGGTAGGTTTTTAAATATAATTTGTTTGGAAAAAGTGGCAAAACTGATAAATTGAAGATTTCTTTGTGCATCCAAGTCTCTGTAAATGATACTAATGAATCTTGATTCAATAAACGTGAATGAGTATATATTTTGTCATAGTTGAATGATCTAAGGACTCTGAAGTCAGATGTGCTTTCAGAATATTCCTATAAATGTAAATTCCTAATTATGATGACTTTTAGTGCATTTATCTGCCTCCTGGTGCTTGTTGCTACTTTGGCCCTTTTTATATGTTTTGGACAGTGAAAGAAACACAATGCTTACATTCCTGTGGTTGCTATAGTAATGAGAAAAAACTGCAGCTGTGATTGTAGACTTGAAGAAAAAGGCTGAGGTCATTTCAGCCCTGGAGACTTAGTAAATATTAATTGTGAAGAAGAAAGCTCTTGTTCCCATTCTTTAATAGTTTTTTTTTATAAGAGCCAGAAGTCATTATATTGAGATAAGTTGTGACTCAATGTTACTGCCCCTTAATTGCATTCCAAAGGTAGGTTGAAACGTTAAGCTAAAGTTCTAATCAGTAGGATTCTGAATTCAATTTAAGGAACTCTCTGGCTTCAGCTCATATTCTAAGATACAGAATAAAAAGCTGTGGTTTGATTAGAAAAAAAAAGTTATACATTCTCTTGTAGAGAAAGAACTAGTTTTCTGTCAGGTGTTTCGAGATTGCATATATTATTGAATAAAGACTCCAATTGAGAGTGCTGCATGGGACAGTTATGTAGGATACACAGATCCCCTTCAGAGCAGAACTGTCTATAGTTCATAGAGCCCAGACACCATGACAGTCTAGGATTACCAAGACCGAAATCCAAGTTGATGCTTAATAAATATTGGCTTCTGCTCTTATTGTTGTAATTATTTTTGTAGTAGAAGGCATTATGTGGTTATTACTTTTGTTCCAGATAGAGTGCTCTGACTGGCAGAGTTCAGAAGTCAAAGGTGATGGTAAACTGTCCTAAAGACAAAATGCCAGCTCAGTAGCAGGGGTGACGAAGAACCCATAGTGTAAGAAATCAGGGAGATAAGGCAGACTTCCCTCAGCACATATTTATTAAAGTTTATCATGCATAGTATTACTTTGTTAGAAATTATGGGTGCAAAGAGACATAAAATAATCTTACTTTCTTAGGATGGACTCACAGGGTTTTGGGTTATATTACTATATATTGCAAGTGTATATATGAATTTTTGTGTATGTATTACATATGTAATAGTATATATAGTACAGATAAAATATTATATTACTATATTATGAGAATTTCTGTGATCTGTGCATGTAGAAAGGCCTATATAATCACACAGTAGGGTAACACACTTTATTGAAGCAGTATTGAAGCTGGTTGATTGACAGTGGATTCTAGAGCCAGGTTTAAATCTCATCCCTTTCCTCTCCTTTCTCTATAAGACTGGCTTTATTATTTAATGTAGTTTTATTTCTATTTCCCCTTCTGTAAAATGTGAGTGATAAGTGCCTGGCTTAGAAGGTATTAGGATGATCAAGTGTGCTGAAAGTGGGGATTAAATGAAGCAATATTTGCCATCTGTCTGTCTATCTGTGTTAGCATAGTACCTGACAAATAGCAAGTGAATTTTAATTGTGATAAATATCGGACCAATAAGCCGGGCGTGGTGGTGCACGCTTATAATCCCCATGCTTGGGAGGCTGAGACAGGAGGATCACACAGGTTCGAAGCCAGCCTCAACTACTTAGTGAGGCTCTCAGCAATTTAGTAAGACCCTGTTTCCAAATAAAATATAAAAAAGGTCTGGGAGTATAGTCCGAAGGTATAAAGCCTCTGGGTTCCACCCCCAGTATCACCCCCCCAAAAAAAAAATCAGACCAATAGAATATCTGCTGTTAAATGGTTTATTTAATACCAGTCCTGGTCCTTTTGGTCACTGGGCTTCTGTTCTGTGAGCAGTGGTTCTGAAAATTGGAATTCAGAACACCCCTTCTAAAACCTGAACATTGAATAAACATACACTAATCTTCCTGGAGTTGCTTTGAAGACTGGCTTAATATTAAATTTTAAAAAAAGAATCCAGCTCTTACAATCCTATATCAGACCATGTGAAGTTGTAGGAATAAGCAGCAGTTCAATTAATTATCCTGTCCACAATTAGAGGTTGTATTTGGGGGGGTACTGGGGATGGAACCCAGGGGCATTCTACCTCTGAGTGACACCCCCAGCCTTATTTTTTTAGTCTTTGTTTTGAAACAGGGTCTCACTGAGTTGCAAAGGCCCTCACTAAGTAGCTGAGGCTGTCCCCACACCATAATTCTCCTGTCTCAGCCTCCCAAATGCCGGGATTACAAGCGTGTACCACCACGCCTGGCTTAAAATTAAGAGTTTTTATGGTTGAAGCTTTGTTAGAAATACCAGCTTATATTTATGTCCAGAATATCTTTAAAAATATGATATTCTTCTCAGTTGGCAGACCAATAACTTGTTATGCCACCGTACCTCTCTGAGGGTTCCCACCAAAAATTTATGTCAGTCATAAACTTACATTTTAACAGAGATTACTCCCAATATACCCTCCAAATTGGAGAAGCCCTATCTACCTTTTGTGTGTGTGTAACTCAAAGAGACTTAAGTATACATGTATGTGCACATATGTCTTCACACTACTATTATGTTGGTATGATTTTATTTTATTTTATTCATTTTATTTTATTAGTTGGACAGTGGTCTGAAGATGTGGAAGTGACTCTGGATGGGACATGGGAATTCTTCTCACGCTGCTACATCACACCTGCCTGAAATGTCATGTACACTTATACTCACAGACAGCCTTAGGCATCACGGATCACAAAAATAAAGACCTGCTGCCCTGTGGGTGGAAGAATATTTGACAAATGATCCGAATATTCAGTAAGGCTTAGTAAGGTTATTGCCATTCAAAATTAGGGTTTTCATCTTTTGAGTCTTATAAAATGATTTAGTTTTAGTAGATTCTAAGGACGTTTCTGTTGCACTTAATGAATCCCATAAAGTCAGTGTACATGAGTCTAATTTAAGAGTTAGAATGCAAATTTGCTTCCCTTTGCAAAGAACTTTAGTGGCTCCTAATTGCTTATTGGGTCCATTCCAAATCTGTCAGAATCCTCTGCTCCATGAGCTAACCCAAACTACTTTTCAACCTCATTATTACTTTGCAAATTCATGACCTTCAACTGGAAGAAAAGAAAAATGCCACTTACGCCCTCAAGTCCTTCAGGTTTTCATTTCCTCCTCCCTCTTTCAAATGAGCTCCTCCGGTGTGAATTGGGCAGATCCAGCAATGGACATCAGGAGTTGGGTCTGATCAGCCTCCATTCACATTTCACCTACAGGGTCCAGTAATAGAGCTGGCCTCCTAATTAGCCACAGCAGTTTCTTATTAAGCCATCTTTGTGTTCTCAGCAGGAAGCTGTTGAGTGTTAACACACCTTTTCTTTTCTCGGATCAATAATGTTTTGAGAGTACTTAGCATCTTTCTTTAAAACCATTTTTTGAAGAATGGGGTGTCATTTGATCCATTGCAAAGAATCAAGACACTGCCTCTAGGGAAACAGTTTCACATGTGTTGTGTTGCTCCATTAGATCAACATAAGTGTTTTTGTTTGTTCATTTTAATTTTTTCTAGTCTGTGTCAAAATATTGTTTCTTTTCTACTGACTAACTTCTGTGACTGACTGAATTATTTTCCTCTCTGAATGTTTCTTTCAGATGCTTTTTCTAAATAAGTCTATGCTGTCTTTAAGATCTGAGTTTCCTTCATGAGAAGGCTACTACAGAATTATTCAAATTCAGAAACAAGCCTATATAATTGGTAACCTGTTTTTGTTTGTTTTGTTTTGTTACTATGGGTTGAACCTATGGGCATTCTACCTTCAAGTTACATCCCCAAATTTTTATTTTGAAATAGGATCTCACTAAGTTGCCGAGGATCTCATTAAGTTGCTGAGAATGGCCATGAACCTGTGATTCTCCTGTCTCAGCCTACCAAGTACATATTACAGTTATTTGCCACCATACCTGACTGATCATTCATTTTCAAATAAGATATGACTTTCTGGGTAACTACAGTGCTGGGACTTATGAGAAAAGGCATTCATTTATTCATTTTTAAATTCACTAATGCATTCAAATATCCATTGGATGTTTCCATATGGTAGTCACTGTGCTAGGTGATAGTAATAGTGACAGAAAGAAGACATTTTTATCACTCCTAAAAGGCTATGAATCCATGGAATTAATATATTAACAAATATAACTCTATTCTGTAGATGCTATTAAATCATACTGAGGGAGCCCTTTGCAGTAATGAGTATAAAGAATAGATTCCTAGACTGACTGATGAATCTTTGTAAAATGACTCATCAAAGATGAAAGGAAAAATCACCTTCAATGGTGAAGGCAAGGAAGAATAATAGATAAAGAGAACAGTACATTCAAAAGAAGCCTCTGAGGGGTTTGTAATGTATTGGTTGTGTCTGGAGCTCAGGAGACAGAAGTGGCAACAAGAGATCAGGTGGAAGATGTGAAGCCAACACTCTGCAGGACTGTTTACATCCCATGAAGGACTTTACGCTTTGTTCAAAGAAGTCTATGTGTGGAAGGATTTCAGTCTGGTGATTGATGAGATGCTTCTAGAATGAAGATTCTTGTTGGAGACAAGTCATGGAGTGGTTGTTGATTAATGACAATCTTGAATAAAGTAGGAGGAGTCTTAATAAGTGTTGCAAGCAACGAAGCCTCAAAATCCTAAGACCAATGAGTCACATCACACACAATTTGTGTGTGTGTGTGTGTTTACACAATGCCACAGATTTATTCAACACTCAAAGATTATAGCACACAGAAACTTATCATGAAATTGTCTAAGTTAATCTAAGTTTTATGGTCGATGAGTGCTTTGCCAAAGTCAATTAGCAATGAATAAATATCAAACAATACACTACATACTAGCAAATCTAGCAATTTAATTTGAACATGTATATTAACCAATATAGAAATCCTAAAATTTAAGAGCACTTCAAATAGGCAAAATAATACAATACAAACGAACAGGAGTAGGAAATAAGAAACCAAGTCCAGAATGGAAGAAGAGATTGAGGAGTTTGCCCGGGTGCCTACCTGGTCTCACCGGACAGAGCAAGTCCTGGATCAGAGACATGCACACAGGCAGACTCTCCTGGCATAAGTAAAGCTCAACACACTACTTGTAGGAAGGCTGGGGTCTTCATAGGACATTGTGTGTGTTCCCCAGTGGCTTTGTCAAGCTCATCCAGGCGTATTGAGCCTGCCAGACTCCTATCACCAGTTCAAATGTATTGATAGTGTAAGTCCTTCAGAAGCGAGGGCACTTTATGATCCAAGTGTCTATTATCAACTACAGCACAGAAGTCCATGTCCAGACAAGTTTCTGAAACTATATCCTGGCACACTTCGACAAGTTGTTCATGAGTTTTTGTCTGAGCTATATGCTGGCATGTTAAAACAAATTGTTTATGAATTCCTGAAAACTATTTTATATCCCATGTTCTATACAATAAGAAAGAGATAAAAAGCATGATTTTATAGGCTGAATTAATAAGATCAGTGACTGACTGGATGCTGGGCATGAAGCTGAGGGAATAATGTGTGGCATTAGGAAAATGTCTTGATCTTGGCTTGGTTGTCTGAATGGAGTGATTCCCATCCAATTATATTTTCTTTAAAAATTTGAAATTTTTAATCTTAAAACCCTCATTTGGCATCTGTATACAACCAACACTGTGTGAAGTTCATAGATTACTTTTCCTCTTTGTAATTCAGTTTGCCTTTTATTATTATCATTATTGGTGGGACTGGGGATTGAACTCAGGTATATTCCATCTCTAAGCTACATCTCCATTTATTTTTATTTTTATTTTTGAGACAGGTTTTGGATAAGTTACTTTGTGATAGTCTTGAAGCAGTGATACTCATGTCTGTATTCCTGTTTTACTTTTAAATTGTGGTAAAATACTTATAAAATTTGCCATTTTATGCACACAGTTCAGAAGAGTTAACTATGTTCCCATTGTCGTATACATTTTCTGAATTCTTTTCATCTTGTAAAACTGAAACTTTATATGCATTAAACAATAATTTCCCCTTCTCCATTCTCCCTAGAACCTGGCAAATACACTTTTACTTTCTGTCATTTAAGCATTTTAGATACCTTATAAGTGGAATCACACAGCAGTTTTTTTTGTGTGTGACTGATTTATTTACCATAATGTCTTTAAGGCTCATCTATGTTGTAACATGTATGAGTTTTCTTTATTTCTAAGGCTGAATAATATTCCATAGCCTATATATATACATATAAATATATAATACTTTGTTTCTAGCATTCTATTGATGGGTTGTATTTTTTGTTTTTTATGTTTTTAACCTTTTGGCTATTGCATAATAAATAACACAGGGGACGATGCTACTACAAACATTTTATTTATTTCTATTTTTAATAATTTTCTACTTTTATTGGTGCATTTTAGTTATATATAACAGTGAGGTCCCAAGTGATACAAACAGAAATGCACACAGCACTCAGTGTGTTTTCCTCCAGATCCCTCACTGCTCCTCAAACCTGTACATATTAATGAGTAGAGTCAAAGAAAAGATATAAGTGAAATTGGTAGTGGTATCTTCATATATGGGTGTAGTATTATTTGAACTATTTATTTTATCTTTCTCCTTTTCCCCTCCCCACTTCCCTCCTTAACTATTCTACTGGTCTCCCTCCTCAGTTATCTGAAGTCCATTTTCTTTCCTGTTTTCTCTCTGGCTTGCACAAAGAAAGAACATATAATCTTTGATTTCCTGTGACTGGCTAATCTAACTTAGTATAATATTCTCTAGTTCTATTTACTTTTCTCTAATTTCCATTCCTAGTCTTTTGAGGAACCTCTATACTGATTTCCATAGTGGTGGTACTAATTTGCAGTTCTAACAACTGTGTATAAAAGTTCCTATTTTTCCATATTCTTGCCAGCATTTATTATTGTTTGTATCCTTGATAATTACCATTCTAACTGGAGTTAGATGAACTCTCAGTGTAGTTTTGATCTGCATTTCCCTGATTACTAATGATGTTGAACATTTCTTTCATATATTTGTTGGCTATTTGTATTTCTTCTTTTGAAAAGTCTCTAATTCAGTTGACATTTTTAAAACATTGGTCATTTTTTTGTGTTAAGCTTTTTGAGTTCTTTATATATTCTAGCTACTAGTCCATTATCTGAGGAGTAGCTGGCAAAGTTATTCTCCCATTCTGTAAGCTTTCCATTTTACTTATTTTTAAAGTATGGATAATAGTAAGACCTGCGTTGTGGGGAGTTTGTGGCAAACTCCTGGCTAATAAGCTAATAAGTGTTTATTGTTGATGACTTGCATGAAGCAATTCAAATGCCTAGTGAATTTTAATAATTTGTATTGAATCTAGATAAGAAAGATAGGAATAGGCTTAGAAGAAGAGGAGCAAAGCAAGTTGTGATCCTAGTGCACTGAACTGAAAGACCAACAAAGGTTCTTGGAAAAACCAGGTTGGAGGCAGTCTAGTAAGGGTAGCAGGCCTCTGCCTTCTACTCTGATCTGTTTCCAAGGTTACCATAGGGCAATTTCATTACTTCTACTACTTCTGATAAAAACAAAAGTTTCATTTTTATACTAAGAAGTGGATCACATCACAAAGTATTTGAGTGCTGAGGAAAGGTTATCTTACATGAAATTTTAGGCTGTTTCACTTTATGATTCTAGCACATTAGTAGTTCCAAGTCTTAAAATAGACACATTTCAAAAGAAAAGCAGCTTAAATGGCAGTTGCTTTCTGGCAGATGGAGAAATTTAGTTCATATCTAAATATGAACTTTGTTTATTTTTATCAGATTACCAACTTTGCAAATTGGATTAATGTGTAATTTTAAGCACGGCAGGCATACAACCTCATAGAAGAGCTTTCTATTTCTAGCATTTCCATCTTATTGAGTTAGGTATAATTTTACTATTAAAGGCATGTTTTTATTCTCCTTCCAGTAGCACTGATGTATAAAATAATGTTATTTCCCTGACAGACTCCTTGAAAGAAATTCTTTGCTTGACACAACTACCTAGTATTTAATAGTTAACAGGAAGAGATGTTCAAACTGTGGTGCTGGGAGTTTGTGAAACAGATGAACAAACAAAACAACAACAACAACAACAATGCTAGGTAGCACTGAGGAGTCTGCCTGCTTTCTTATCCCAAGCCCACACCATTTCAGACCTGTTCCAGGTCACAACTGGAACCCTAAGTCGCCGAGTTCAGCTCTAGGCTCAAGGGCAGCGATTCCTGGGGCCTTTGCCATCAGGCTGTCTTTTGGAATAGAAATCTGAAGTCAGTGTTTTGATAATTCCTCCCTCTATCTTACTATGTCACTGAACCACTTTCTAGAGTTTTCTATCAGATATTCAGATGTCAAAGTGACAGCACTTGGACCTTTCTTTGTAGAGATCCTTCAGCTAGTGAGATGTAAAGGTCTTGCCCCAACCCCAGTTGAGCTCACAGAAAAAGGGATATATTATGCAGGAGAAGCAGAATGGAAAGTGAAGTAGAACAGAGTAGAGTAAATGTATTTGAAGCCACACTTGGTGGCATACTCTTGAAATCCCAGTTCTTGGAAGGCTGAGACAGGAGGATCGCAGGTTCAAGTCCAGCCTCAGAAAATTAGTGAAGCTCTCTGCAACTTAGTGAGACCCCATTTCAAAATAAAAGAGGGCAGGGGGTGTAGCTCAGAGGTAGAATGCCCTTGGTTTTAATCCTTGGTACCAGTTGGGTGTGGTGGCACACGCTTATAATCCCAGCATTCGGGAGGCTGAGACCAGAGGATTACAGTTCATGGGCAGCCTCAGCTACTTAGTGAGGCCCTTCTCAACTTAATGAAAACCTGTTTCAAAATAGAGGATAAATAAATAGGCCAAGGGTTATAGCTCGGAGGTTGAATGCCCCTGAGTTCCATCCCACACCCGCAAAAAAAAAAAAAAAAAAAAAAAAAAAATTCTTGGTACTCGCCCATATTCATTTGAATATGGTAAAACAGCAATTTTATTACTTCTACTGCTTCTTTAAATGTTTTTTTAACTAGCTAGAACCATAATTTTACTCATTTCTCATTTGAAGAAAACCCATCAACATAGCACAAGCATAACAAATAGTGTCCATAAATTATTTTTCTCTTATTGTTTATTAACTTTATGTGTACATTATGAGTGTGCAGAGCAGTGGGATTCACCGTGATATGTTTATACATGCAAATAGCATGATGTGGTCCAATTTATTGCCCATACCTGCCCTTGCTCTTCCATCCTCCTCTCCAGATCCTTCCTCTACACTTCCTCTTATCTAGCTTTATCACATGTCCTTGGGATGTTATTTCAGAATACGAGTAGGTCCACATGGTGAGGAGACTGGTGTGTTGAGCAGGGAAACTCTTACATCCTTCAGAAGCTGCACCTTTGGCGAAAACGTATTTTCAGACCTCACCTTATTCTTACCTCGGATGCAGAATGTCCTAGGGAGGTATTTTAAGAAATATTTAGTGTTATATTTATGAAAAGATTTTTAGAAGTTTTATATTGGTGCATTGTAATTGTACATGATAGTGAGAGCCATAGTGATACACTCATATATACATACAGCATTATTTTGTCTGTTTCCTTGTCTATACTACTTCTCTTTTTCTCCCTTACTCCCTCCCCTGGTCCTCTTCCACCACTCAACTGTTCTCTCCCCTAATTTTTCATGAATCCCTTTTCCTTCCATTTTTTTTCCTGTAGCTTTCATGTTTGAGAGAAAATATGTGACCCTTAACGTTTTTTTTTTTTTTTTTTTGGTGGTACTGGGTTTTCTAGAAGCCCTTCTACCTCCAAGCTACACTCCCAGACACACACACACACACACACACACACACACACACACACACACACACATACACACACATATGTGTGTATGTGTGTGTGTGTGTGTATGTATATATATATTTTTTTCTTTTTTTTTTTTTTAAACAGGGTCTTAAGCCAGCGCTGCTGGCTTTGAACCTGCACGATCCTCCTGTCTCTGCCTCCCAAGCACAGGGATTACAAGCGTGCGCCACCAGGCCTGGTGACCCTTAACTTTTTTGAGTCTGGCTGATTTCACTCAGAATGATGTTCTCTATTTCTCTGTACTTTTCTGCAAATGACATAATTTTGTTCTTCTTTCTGGGTAAATAAAACCCCATTGTGTGTCTATGTGCCACACTTTCTTTACCCATTCATCTGTTGATGGACACCTAGGTTGCCTCTGTAGCTTGGCTTTTGTGAACTGTGCTGGTATAAAACATTGGTATTCATGCACCACTACAAGAATTTATTTGGCTTACTTTAATCCAAACAACTAACATGCTTTTCTGAGACCAGCACAGTCTTTAGATGATCTCAAAACCACTTAGACACTTGCATGATTCCTGGTAATTCCAAGACCTAATTGTGTAGTCCTTTCCTCATGGATGTGGGTTTACCTGAAAAATAGAATCTATCCCTCGAAATTAAGGACCATCTCAATCCTGTTTGGACAGCATTTGAAAGGCAGTGCCCAGAGGCAATCTACAGGCAACTTGATGTTGTAGTTGCATGGATGACCAACAGGCAGAATCTCTATTTTATCAAGAGGAAAGCCACAAAAAAGATGAGTTATTAAAATTTCAAATTCACTATGATACAAAATTTAATTATAATTGTATAAATGAAGAAAACCATTTGTTATCATTATTCTTATTGCAATTTATTTCTATGGGCATGCAAAGTAACATTTTATATTTTTGAAATCAAAGAATAAAATTATAAAAATATTTAAAGAAGTCAGCTTTAAGGAGTTAGTTTTCTTACTTTACCTTATAATTAGCCTTTGTTTTGTGTACACATCATCAGTTATAGAACATTTAGTTTAAACTTTAATAAAGACTCACTAGCCAGGCGTGGTGGCACACGCTTGTAATCCAAGCATTTGGGATCTCAGACAGGAGGATCACAGTTCAGACAGCCTCAGCTACTACGTAGTGAGCCCTTTGCAACTCAGTGAGACCCCATTTTAAAATAAAGAATAAAAAAATAGGGTGGGGGTGTAGATCGGAGGAAGAATGGCCCTGAGTTTCATCCCCAATACTGCAAAAAAAAAAAATCACTAAAAATGTACTCACTAAAAATGTACAGAAGAAGCTATAATACAATGCACAATTCCCCACATAATAACTTTGTATTTACTTTATTTACTGGCTTATAAGAGTCTGTAAATAATTTTCTTTGTGAAGTACTGGGGATGGAACCCTCAGGGGCATTCTACCCTATTTTTTATTCTTTATTTTGAAACAGGGTGTCACTAAGTTGCAGAGGGCCTCACTAAGTAGCTGAGGGTGTCTGCAAACTGTGATCCTCCAGTCTCAGCCTCCCAAATGCTGGGATTGCAAGTGTGTGCCACCACATCCAGCCTGTCAATGATTTTTAAAGGAATATAATATTTTTCTCAAATGTGGATTAAAGTAAGCCTAAAATGTTATCACATTAGTTTCAATATATGATTAGTAACTATAACTCTAGAAAAATAATCGGCTTTTGTATTTCTAAAATATTTCATTAATTTTAATTGAGTTTATTTTTCACCTGCTTTAGTCATTATTTTCAGTCATTAGAATGTTGTCTTGCTATTCATTATTTTCAGTAATTAGAATGTTGTCTTACTATTACATAACAAAGTGGACGTTAACTATATAACAATCTGGTCCCACAATCTATTTTATTTTATTATGTTGTGGTACTGAGTATTGAACCCAGGGACACTCTACCTAAACATATCCCCAGCCTTATTTCACTGCTATGAGAGAGAGAGAGAGCCTCTCTTGATTTGGAACCCAGGGGCATTCTTCCTCTGACCCATTCACCCAGCCCAACTTTGTTTCTTATTTTGAAACAGAGTCTCACTAGATTGATGAGAGTCTCACTGCTTGCTGAAGCTGTACTTGAACCTGCAGTCCTCCTATCTCAGCTTCCCACTGGGATTACAAGTGGGTGCCATTATGCCTGTTTTTATATTTTTATTTTGAAACAGAGTCTCACTAAGTTGTGGAGGGCCTCACTAAGTTGATGAGGTTAGTTGCAAACCTGTGATCCTCCTGACCCTACCTCCCTAGTACTGGTATTATAAGCATGTATTACTATGCCCTGCTCTACAATCTTTTTTAATCCTTTATAATTGCTAAATGTATTATTTAACTGAATTTAAATTTGTTTTCTAAAACCATTTTTATATTTTGAATTGGTTTAAACTTTGCATACATATCTTCAGATCATCGATCAATGAAACAATAAGTGAAAGTAACATTGTAAATTTTTAATGTTTTTATATTGTAATAACTATCCAATTTTGTTTGATATTTATTTCATTTCACTGGTGATGGGTTTAAACCCAGGGGTGCTTTGCTCCAGAGCTATACCTCCTGATCATTTTATTTCTTATTTTGAGATCTCCAGCATAAGATGTATAAATAGTATTCAGTGTTAAATAAATAATTCTTCAAAATATGGCCAGCATCTATTGAAATAAAATGTGTATATTGACTCAAAAACCTACTTAAGAATATATTTTTATGAAAGCAAAAATACTGAATGTAAGAAGAAAGATAAAAGAATATTTGTGCCAGCATATTTTTATTACCAATTATCCACAAAATGGAAAATTTTTTCTATTAGTTAAGGAATCCATTGTATATCTTCACTAAGGAATGTTATAATGATAAACCTGAATATAACATACTACATTAAGCATGTGTGTTTATATCTGCCTATATGAGCACAGTAGACAAGCTATACTGGAGTTGAGGCATGATTGCTAAGGAGAGATTCCAGGAGATGTGGCCTTGGGACTACATATAATACCTCCTCCCCTTAGTCGGTTGCTCTTGCTTCCAATCTCCGGGATGTGAAGGTAGAGCCCTTTCTCTTTCTCTCTGCTCCCCGTGTCCTGCCCTGAACTCTGCAGACTTCCCCTGGCCTACCACGAATTGAACCACTGAAATCTCCAGACTTTCTAGCAAATAATTTTTCTTCCCCTAAATTGTGGTTGTCAGGTTGTTTTTTTGGGTCCCAGCAGTGAAAATGCTTACTGAAATAGCATAATTCCCTTGAGATTTATCTAAGTTGTTAGTTGTAGTAGTAGTTCATTTGTTCCATAGTATAGATTACCACAGTTTAATGACCCACCCATTGAAAGACACGTGGGTTGTTCCAGTAATTGCTTATCTTCGTATTTACAAACGTCCATTTACATAATTTGATGTGAATAGCAGTCTTTGTTTCTTCCTGATAAATGAAATGTATTCCTTCTGATAAATGCAATCGCTCAGTTATATGTTAGTTATCTGATTGATTTATAAAAAAAACAAAACACTGCCAGGCTATTTTCTAGAGCAGCTGTATCATTTTTATATTATCACCAGTAGTCTCTGAGTAATCCTGTTTCTTTCATTAGCATTTGGTATGACTACTGTTTTAGACTTTATGATTGGTACCCACTGCATGAAAGATTTTGGCTTTGAGAATTATTTATTCTCTCTAAGACTGAAACATTCAATTTTTTCATAGAATTTTAAAGATGGAAGAAACTTAAAATGCTTTTAGTCAAAGAGGTTGTACAAATATCTAAAGCATAACTTCAATTCTTAATATTTTCTCATATATTTATGAAAACTGAGGAATATATATGTATATATATACATATAACTTCTCTGCTTTAAGTAAACTATAAAATGATAAAAATCCAATTATTTTAACAAATCTAACATGTACCTATTGAGTACCCACTATGCAATCAGCATTATTTTAGGTGTTGGAGATATAGCTATAAAAATAAAGTTTCACCTACAAAGGAGTTCATGTTCTACTGATATTGGACATTTCAGTTTGGTAAGCCTAATCAGTATCACCTTCTTTCCCCCAGTTATTTAAAAACAACTTATAGCCGGGCGTGGTGGCACACACTTGTAATCCCAGCATTTTGGAGGCTGAGACCGGAGGATCACAGTTCATGGACAGCCTCAGCTACTTAGCAAGTCCCTTTGCAACTCAGTGAGACTCTGTTTCAAAAATAAAAAGATTAAAAATGGGGCTGGAGGTGTAGCTCAGAGGTACAATGCCCCTGGGTTCCATCCCCAGTACCGCAAAAAAAGTAAATGTAAATTTCATAGGAGATAACTTATTAAATATTATTGAGATTTACTATATGTCAAGAACAATGAAACAGAAATTGTTAACATAACACATCATTGAGTCATTTTTTTCTTCTCAGGAAGAATACGTATATTACACTGGGCGTGGTGGAGCACACTTGTAATCCCAGTACTTGGGAGGCTGAGAGAGGAAGATAGCAGGTTTGAGGCCTGCCTCAGCTACTTAGTGAGACCCTCTGCAATGTAAGGAGACCCTGTTTCAAAATAAAGAATAAAAAATAGGGCTGGGGGTTTAGGTCTGAGGTTGAATAGATAATAGATTGATCCTCCAGTTCAATCTCCGGTACAAACAAGAAAAGAAAGAAGGTGAGGTATATAGCTCAGATGTAAAATGCTCCTGGGTCCAATTCCCAATACCACAAAATAAAATATTAAGTCACATGTATAAGTATAATGCACCAATAAAAGTGAAAATAAAATATGATTTAATGTAAAAATAAATAAAAAAATAAATATTATTTGGCTAAAAGAATCACGAGGGACAAAACTGATGCTTTGATGCTTTAAAAATCAGATGCAGGAACAGTAGTAAGAGTAAGGAAATTTTGTAAAAATCTTTAATTTCTATAACACATCCTGGTAGTTAAACATCACACCTAGACCAAAACAGAGAGAGAGAGAGAGAGAGAGAGAGAGAGAGAGAGAGAGAGAGAGAGAGAGAGAGAGAGAGAGAGAGAGAATCAGATGCCGAAGTTCTTGTTCTTGGGGATAACCCTGAAGGTGGTGTGCAAACATCATTCAGGTATGTATGGAAGGCTCCTAAGAATATTTGTTGCATTCAGAAATCTTCTCAGTTGGGCATAAACTGGAGAAGCTCCGAATTCTAGCACAAAGGTGTGTGCTCAGAGATCTGGTAGTTGGCGGAAGAGGGTGGCTGGATAAATGAACCAAAGAATTACTCTCCTGCATTTCTGAGCTAGTTATCTCACCCACATGATACATATGTTTCTGAGTGCTGATGGGTAAGAAAGGGGGCTGTTGAGGAATCTGATTCTAGAGTCACAGATAGCATCATGGAAAAGCACAGTAGAAGAAAGAAATCAAGCCAGGGGATTCACATTCAATCATTGACTAATGAATGGCTAATAATTAATGAATAAACTAAACCAAAAGAAATCAAAGGGCTAAGATTTCATTGGTTGAAGTTTTAAAAACTTATCCTCAATAAATTTTCATTACTTATGAGAGTGTAGAGTGATAACGTATCTCTAAATATGAACACTCATCATGAGGCTCTGTAATTATATTCAGTCTATTCTGATATAATGCAGGCCTCTAGGCACGAGGTGGGAAATTCACAGGGATTAGACTTCAGAGTTTGGTTATTTGCAGAAAGTGCCAATGCTCAGTACCAGTGAAACGTTGACATTTATAGAATGCTGCCACCACCATACCACGAGAGCAGTTGCCAGGAGTAACGTGGCTGAATAAAAATATGTATTTATCCACAGTAGATTTCCATCAGCTTTCTCTTGTTTTTAATCTCAGCAGTTTTTAAAATAACAAATGGGATTGAGAGTAAAACCAAATTAAATATATAGGAATCCTAAGACCTAAACAGAGCACTTGAATTGAAAGATATTTTTTTGACCCTGTATTGATGGCTTTGGAGTCAATGGAAAAATTGAATGGTGGTATTATCTCTTTTTCAAATATTCATTTTCTCCTATTCATTTAAAATAATGATGTCTAAGTTTGGACCACGTTATTTATATCACCAGTGTAATTTTTGTTTAATTTTAGCTGAAGGAACATAAGTTTTTTTTTTTAAATGGACAGCCTCACTCTTTTGCAAGCAATGACAAAGAAAGAGGGTCCATAAATCTAGATATAGCATCAATTTACCAGATTCCTGATGTAACCCTACAGATTGCTGCTTCTGGAAATAATACTTTGTTATTACAAAGTCTGAATACATTTCAATCAAACTATAAGTCGTTCCCCATTTCTCATGAGGTCAGAGGCCTCCTTTAAATCGAGCCTGCTGAGGTTTTGATTACTTGGCATATTTTCTATGTGGAGAATATAGACTCCAAGAGATCTAGTATGGGTACGCCAAGGTGTTTGGGAAATTTTATCTTTTAATTTTCTTTTCAAAATGTTTGTGTATTCTATATTTCTGGATTATGCATGTTAAAATTCTGGAACCTTATAAAAGAGAATTAAATATGCCTTTTTCAGAGAACATGCATACATGCGTGTGTGTGTGTGTGTATGTGTGTGTGTGTGTGTGTGTTGAAGGCACTTAGTGACATGGCATAGCTCCAGGTATTTAAAGGTTCACCTTTTTAAGAGCCATGTCATAAAACATCACATTTTAACCCTGTTGTTTTCTCCTAAACAAATTACTGAGTGATATCTGAGCATCACCAAACTGAGTCATATTTTATGATGATGGACCTCACACACTGCTATTTGCTGACTACATAAACCTGTTTTATTTATTCTGTAATTACATTGATCAAGTTACATAGAATTCTGTTTTTATCACATCATCATTAAAACAGGTCAATACATACTTTTATCCATGACATATATGATAGTGATTTTATCATATATGATAAAATACACTTACATGATATTCACTCTTAGTCCCTTTCAAAATATGATTTATCACTTATTTTTCTGCATATGGTGATCATGATTCATATGATGATTTTTATCTTTTGAGTTGTCTCAAATTTCATCCAAAATTGTACAAAATGACACAAATGATGATTTCCTTGAGGTGATACAAGATTATGTAAGAACATTATGTTTTTATTTTTCAAAGATCTTGTCAATTGGCCTCAGGTAGGCCTTTTCTATTGCAGTCATATACTTTTTATAAGGAAGAAACCATAACGTCTTCTAGATATCATTTTTAGTAATAACTAGTATGTTAGAATCATATACTTTATTATAGTACTTCAAGATGTTTTTCTTAAATGTGCTACCCTAGAAGTTCACGGTGAAATGCATTGGTCACACTTCTCTCTACTCACATTGTAACAGCCAGTCTCTCTCCAGTTTCTTCTCTCTCTTGTTAGGTCTTGATTTTTTTTTTTTTTTACTTTACAGTATTCTTTTCAAACTGAGATGCTACTATTCACTCTTCTCTTTTGGAATAATTATAGACATGTATATAGGCACCTTAATTACTCCCATTTCAGTTGCTGAGAACGTCACTAAGCTGCTGGGGCTGGCTTCAGCCTCCCAAGTATTTTGGGATTACCAGTGTGCACTTCCATGTCTGGCCAAGAATTTTTATAAAGTCCTTTGATAGATTAACCTGGTTAACATTTCTGCTAACCTGAGTTGTGCTGCTTTCACACTATGGAGAGAGTGTTTAAGTTGCTTGAGTTATAATTCATCATAGTAGATATTGGGTACAGAAGGGAAAATTCTTCTGTACTATAACATAGCTATGCCTTTTATGTGCAAAGATTAGAGTTGTCATGCAAATGAAACCATATGGTTATATTACATCCTCTTGTTGAATTCTAAATGTTCATGTATTTTCCTATTCTATTGTCTCCACTACTGAGGATATCACAGGTACGAAGTAGGTGCCCCTTAATACTGGTCCAATCTAATCAGATTACTTGTGTTATTATTTTCTACTACATATTTTTTGTGGGGGGTGTGTTGTACATGCACACTCTGATCAAGGTTTTATCAAGGTTATATTCTACGAACTCAAAATTCTCTGGCTCACCACCCTTTTTCCATCCCCATGTCCCTCCCTCCCTCCCTCCCTTCTCTCTCTCCCTTTCTCTCTCCCTCCCTCCTTCCCTTCCTTCCTCTTTTTATTTTTGGTACTGGTACTTGAACCCTGTGGCATTCTACTTCTGAGCTATACCCCCAGCTGCATTTTATTTTCAAACAGGGTCTCACTGAGTTGCTGAGGGCATTGCTACATTTCTAAGGCTGGCATGAAACTTGAGATCCTCCTATCAGCCTCTCAAGTACTGGGATTGCAGGTGAGCACCATCACACCCGGCTTCCATGTGTTCTTTTGAGATCACCCAATCAGTGATTTCCAGGGGGTTCTGATGATCAGTACTCATGTATCTTAACCTATTGGCAACATTTAATTCCTGGGGTGTCAAGTATTAACAGGAGTCCCTTTTGGAATCCTGTTGACGAAAAAAAATTAATTTTCTTTGTGAAGATCTCTCTTAGACATTTTACCAATCTCTCAAGAAATTTGTGTATTTCCACCAACCAGAAACATCCTTGACTCAAAAGATGCATGTTTTTATCAAAATGAAATTTTACCCACGTTCTACATACACATTGTATGTGCAGTTTTTTGCACATCTTCCCCTCCTCCATTTTTTATTTTTCTGTTCTCTTTAGCTTCAAGTTGCATATTCCTTAAAAACCACTAATTGGATAAAATGATACTTAATCTTAACAGTCACGTATGCTACTCTTTTTCTTTATATTTTGCTTCATGGCTTGACATGTAGTAGGAGTCACTAAATGATGACATTGCTGCTACAGGTTGTCACCATTAATTTTCAACTTTAGATATACAATTATACTTATTTCCTCAAGCCCTCATTTCTTTTTTCTAGTCCTTGCCTTCTTTTGTCCATTAAGACCATTGTAACTCTCTTGCATTTTATAAGTTTACTTTTTCTTTAAATTTATTACTCCTGTTCCTTCTCTAAGGAAGGAAAGAGAAAGCCCACTAGTTATTGATGGACTTTATTGATAACATGCATTTTTTTTGTACTGGGGGTTGAACCCAGCAGCATTCTACTTCTGAGCTATATTCCCAACCATTTTATTTATTTATATTTTATTTTGAAATAGTATCTAACTGTTTTTTTAGGATAGTTATGTGATGAAGACATTTTTCCACTCAAGAAAGGTCTAGAAGGTTTTTCAAAGTCATGTAGACCTCGGTGAGACTTGACTCCTATTCTTACTCTATTGTAGCATGCAACCTCACATGTCGTGCTTTGTTCCATCATAATAAACATAGGCAACTTCTGAAGTTTGGTTCTACATTGTTTAGTTTAAGATGTTTGTTTCTGATGTTTATCTTCATGTTTTGAGCTTATATGAAAATGGATCCAAAATATATATTTTAACCATAAGCCTCTTAGAAATCTGAATTACTTTTCTTTCCTTCCTTCTTTATCTTTTTTCTTCTTCCTTAACTCCTTTATTCTTCCTTTCCTCTCTTTGTTCTGTTTTTGCTTTAGACGTAGTTGGAGCATTCCCTATGTGCCAGTCATCATGAGATGTAGATTTCACTCCTGTCTTTACTCTTATAGTACATTGATTAGAAGCTTAGTTTTAAACAGGAGGAAACAGAGGCTTAGACAGTTAGGGAACCTGCTAAAGGCTGAACAGCTAGCAAGTACAGAAACAGGCTTGGAGACCATTTTTCTTTAAAATCTTTGCTCTCTCCCTGTTCAGATTCCTGGGGTAACATTTGCTATTTCTGAACATGCATATCATTTTCTTTCTTCTTACCTTGTTAGTTCCTCTTCTTCTGCTAGAATTTTACCTATTCCTGCAGGTAACTTTCAGTAGGTTCTTTCTGAAACCCCTCAATAACATGCAATATTTCCCCTTTACACTGGCATTATAGAATTGTGCATTTTGTACTTTCAGTTTTCTGTATGTGCAAGCATACTTGCTCCTTCAGAGGTGGGGGAGGAACTCTTTCACATACAGTAGATGCTTTTAATGGACCATATTGAACGGACATACATTCCAACCTGATAATGCATTGCTTTCTTAAATCCAAAATAAAATAAATATAGCAATTATATATGTCAAATGGAGGAATACTAAAATAGTAATGAAAAGTAGAATTATTTTTATCCTAATTTAGAGATTAATAAAATGTAGACTGCAGGAAAATTTATTTCTTTTATGGCTTTGCTGTTTGTTAAATTTCTTTTCCCCATTCATCAAACGATTACTCTCATCTACAGGATAGATACTGCTGGAAAATCCCTCATTGCTAACATTTACAGTGTGTTGATTGGAGATAATCTTCAAATGACCGTGAACTGATTGTATATGATAATATTTTAATGTCTTTCTCTTTTTATTGGCAATTACCTCTGAATTCAATGAAAGAATTTCAAAACTTCTGCCTAACTTACCAAAAAAAAAAAAAAAACAAAACAAAAAAACAAAAAACCACGCACACAAGGTTGTTTTGTAGTTCTCATTTGTTTTCAGTTTCCCATTTTGGAGATTAGACTGAAACATTTACATCAATGCAATTTCCATAGAAAGCTACTACAGGTTGGTGTGAGAAGGATTACAGCCAGGGTATATAAGAATCACGCTCTCCCTTTCTTTTCTTTATTCTCCAGCTGCTGTTCCTGAAATAAAACTTTAAAAATAACTTTTATAGGGTGGTTAATACATTCCTACCCTGTGGGGATAGCTAGGTTCTCAGCTGCCCAAGATTTCAGGCAGGCTGCAGTGATCTGGGTAAAGAAACACACTCATGTCTTGAATGTTGAAGGATGGCCACAGGATCAAGGTGAGAGTAGGGGACCGTGGTCCTGTGAACGTGCGTTCCACACACACTTCACCAGCGGCTGCAGGGGAAGGATGGGGCTGAGCTCAGGTGGTGAGGACGTGAGTAGCAGCCATGTAGCACTTATATCTGTGTGCATATATTGACATAAATACCACGTATTTTAGATGTAAAAACATTCCCTATGTTTCCAGAATATTTTCTGTTAAAGGACCTTTCATATTTCTTCCATGATTTGTCTGTTAATTATCATTGCCTGCTTTTAATGTGGGAGATTCTGGTACATTTCTCCATTTAAGCTTCTTTTTTGCATTAAAATACAAACAACTATTTTGTATGTTTGTGTCATAGGGGTAAGTCTGAATCTTATGGGGAAGAAAGAAAACTATAGCTTTTAAATATAGAAGGTCTTGTGCCTTTCTCCAGTAGTTTCTTATATCATTCCTCACCCATTATATTTTTAGTAAAACTTGGGTAGTTGGCAACTGTGGGCATCCAACAGGTAGCTTGCAACATCACCATGGCTTTATATGAAACCCTTGCATGCTTAGGCTTTTCAGATTTTTTTATAGGAGCCATCTGGGCAGGGGTGTGTTGGGAGACCCTGATTCTCAGTGGTCCTTATCTGAAGGTCATTTATGCGAAGAGAGTCCTTTATGACACACTCCCTGAGCCCACAGGAAAAGCATCACTATGTGATGTCATCCTGTCCTGCTGCTCCAGGCAGAGTGTTTAACCTGGGAAGCCAGGGAGAGAGTGGGGAGTATGGCCACTAGCATTGTAGAATCCACTCACATCCCTTTCTGTGCAAAAAAAAAAATTAAAAAAATGGCTTTCTATGAAAGGATTCTTGGATATTATCTACTTATATCTCTCTAGTTTTACTTTATATCATGTAATTTTAAGAGATGAAGGAATTGACAAGATATAAGAAGTGAGTAGACAGTTCTGTTTGCTAAGTGCATTGTATACAGCAGGAAGTAGCAGGTGTTCCGTCAATGAGATTTGTCTCATATAAGATGAATCAGGTAGATACTATTGTACTCATCTATAAACCTAAAAAGTAAAGTCGAGAGAAGAAAAATAATTGAAGAATTTAACTTTTTTTTTTGTATTGGGGGTTAACTCTAAGGGCATTCTGCCTCTGAGCTACACCTTCAGCCCTTTCCATTTATGTATGTATGCATGTATGTATTTATGTATGTATGCACTTATTTAATGGTGCTGGGATTGAACCCAGGGGCATTCTACTTCCAAGAGACACCCTCAGCCATATTTTATTTCTGATTTTGAAACAGGATCTCCCTAAACTACCCTAAGTTACTGAGGCTGACCTTGAACCTGTGACTCTCCTGTCTCAGTCTACCAAATACTGGGATTACAGGCAGGGGCCACAACTCTTGGCAAATGAGAGATTAATGAGAATTTTTTACTTATTTTACTTATTTCTGATATTTCAGTATGTTAATGAGGGGGAGTATCAGGCAAGATGTTAATATTAGTTTTCATAGCACTCAATTATTTATTTATTTTTATTTAATATATTTTTATTGGTGCATTGTAGTCAAAAATCTCAGTGGAATACAAGACTTGTGAGGATATACAAGCACACATCATCCAATTAGCCTTTATCAAATCCTCATTCCATTCCCTCCCCCTCCTTCGCTCCCATGCTTGATTTAGTGATTGACTTTGATATATTTGTTTAAGTATATCATGTGTTTTAAAGAGATTCCATCTTCCCCCATCCCATCCCGTCTGATAGGTCACCTTAATTGCTCCTCCCATAGGGCCCTTTCTTCAACTAGATTTCCTCCTATTACCCATTTTTTCCTAGTTTTTGCATATTAGGGAAACCATCTGATTTTTTATTTTCTGTGATATTTCTCTGTGGATGCCGCACTGCAGGCTCCAATCCCACTCTTGAAGGCCCTGGCACCGGCCTTGCCTCATGGCAGGCTCTGATCCCAGCCTTGGGGGCCCCAGAACCGGCCTTGCCTTAAGGCAGGCTCCTATTCCGGCTTCACTGGCTCCAGTAACGGCCTGACCACATGGCAGGCAGGCTTCGATTCCGGCCTCAGAGACCCTAGCACCAGCCTTGCCTCATGGCAGGATCCAATCCTGGCCTCACTGGCCCTGGCACCAGCCTCACCCCTTGGCAGGCTTCGATCCAAGCCTCGCTGGCTGCAGCACCAGCCTCACCGCATGGCAGGCTCCTATCCTGCCCCCAGAGGCCCTGGCACCGACCTTGCTGTACAACGGGCTCTGTCACTGTGAGCAGGTCATCTACAGATGTTCCCTTTTTTCTTCCTTTTTTTTATTTTGGTGGTACTGGGGTTTCTGGAACCCTTCTACCTCTGGGCTACACTCTCAGAGACCTATTTTTTTATATTTTTATTTGGAAACAGGGTCTCTTAAGCCAGCGGGGCTGGCTTCGAACCTGTGTGATCCTCCTGTCTCCAATTACAAGTGTGCACCACCATGCCCAGCATTCTTCCTTTTTTTTTTTTTATTATGAGAAAGCAGTACATGTCTTTTGCAAAAGCTGGGACGCTAATACCTAGTGGCAATGAATTTTGTCTACCCTCAGAAGGCAGAGGTCCACAGCTTAACTTCAGAGAGCAGGCTCTGCTGCTCCACGTGTACCCTGGCCTCCCGCTCTGCACAGAGGAGCGCGGTGGCCATGAGGGCTGATACCTCCCAGAACATGCAGCATGGCGGCCCAACCCAGCTATATGGAGTTTCCTCTGATACACCCCCAAACCTTTTACCACTTAGCACATTGTCCAGAATTCCTGAGCATGTATGGCAGGAACAGTCTACTTTTGGGGAGATTTCCTCAAAAGGTCAAGGTGGATTGGACTGGATCTGTCTGCCCCTCCAAATACTGGTCACCACTGCTGCTGCTGCTGCCACTGCCATCTCGGTTCTCTCCTGAAAACCTTTCCCACACAGCATGTGTTCCAGAATTCCCGAGCAAGTGTGGCCATAGCAGTCTACTTTTGGGGAGATTTCTTTAAAATTTTAAGGTGGATTGGATTGGATCTCTGCCTCTCCCTAATACTGGCCAACGCTACTGCTGCCACTGCCATCTTGGTTTTCTTCCCAGCACCTTTTTCACACAGCATGTTGTTCCAAATTCCTGAGCATGTGCGGGGGTAGCATTCTACCTTTGGGGAGATTTCTTCAAAAGATCCAGGTGGACTGGATCAGATCTCTGCCTCTTACAAATACTGGCCTCCACCACCACCATTGCCACCACCATCTCAGTTCTCTCCCAAAAAAGAAGTTTCCCACACAGCAAGTTGTCCAGATTTCCTGAGCATGTGCAGCCATAGCAGCCTATCTTTGGGGTGATTTCTTCAAAAGTTCAAGGTGGGATTGGATCAGATCTCTGCCTCTCCCAACTACTGGCTGCTGCTGCCCCTGCCGCCACTGCCTTCCTCCTGGTTCTCTGCTGAGCACCTTTCTTACATGGTATGATGTCCAGAATTCTTAAGCCTCTGCAGCAGGAGCAGTCCCCCTTTGTGGAGAGTTTTTCCAAAAGTTCAAGGTGGATTGGATATGATTTGTCTGCATCTCTTGAATCCTGGCTGCCACCACCGCCATCTTGGCTCCTCTCCAATTTTTTTTTTTTTGAGGTACTGGGGTTCCTGGAAACCCTTCTACCTCCGGAATACACTCCCACGGGCTACATTCCCAGACCTATGTTTTTATTTTTTATGTGGAAACAGGGTCTCTTAAGTCAGCGAGGCTGGCTCTGAACCAGCGCGATCCTCCTGTCTCCGCCTCCCAAGCGCGGGGACCACCACACCTGGCTCTCTCCAATATTTTTTAATAAGAGAAGACAGTATGTGTGTTTTGAAGAGTTTGTGAGATCGAGCACTCAGCAGGAATGGATTTTATCTCCCCTCCAAGAGCGGAGGCCCACAGCCTCACAGCATAGAGCAGGATCCGCTGTTCCGAGTGCACCATGGCCCCCAGCGCAGCATAGAGGAGTGCGGCGTCCAGGTGCTCTGAGTTCCCTGGGACATGCGGCTGGGCTTCCCACCTGGCATTGCTGGGCTCCCTCCAACACGCCCGGATCATTTTTCTTACAAGGTATGTTGTTAAGAGTTCCCAGCATCCGCAGCTGAAGCTGTCTTCTCTAATCTCTTCTGGGATGTTCTTCCAAAAATTGCTTTTCTTGCATGACGTGTGCCTCCTTGTCATCTTGCTTCTAATTCCGCCATTATCTACTCTCTCTCCTATATTCTAGATAGGAAGTCACGACTGGAAATGTCTAAGTTGTCCCAATCAGATATTAAAACAAAATCTGGTGTCCAGGGCTTCCATGGAATGTATGTCCTTTTCAGCAGCCGCAGTCACCACTGCCCACACTCAATAATTTAAAAAAACTTTTACTTGTAATCTATTTTCATAATAATCATGTCAAGTGTACAGAGTTGATGTTACTCCCTTCTTCCTGATGTAGATATAGACTTCAAAGAGTTTAAGTGATGTTTGGCTTTGTGTAATTAAAAGTCAACCTATGCTCAGAGGCTTCAGAACTCTAGGCTGTATAAACACAGCAGGTGTTGAGCATTTTAGTAAAAGGTTACCAAATTCCTGGATTTTGTAACCACTTAGCAGAGTTTTTAGCTAAAATTAATATTTTATTAGGAAAGAAAAGTCAGTTCTACCACATAAATTACCATTGTGATTTATTTTCTTTCAGTTTTTCTTTCCTAGAAAAACACAAATATGTATCACAATTATATTATGTATATAAATATCATTCTCTTTTCACATAGAGTTTTGCCCACAATTGAGACATATATACATAAATATATTATTTGTATCATATATATGCATATATAAGGATATGGTATTAGTATTGATTTTATTATAATATTGATTTTTATTGGTATATTGCAATTAGACATTATAGTCAGTTTCTTGTGTTAAAAACATACATGCACACAGATCTTTGTATATTCTCTCCACATCCCACCCTGCTCTCTCCTTTTTACCCAGAGGACTTAGTAAGGTTGGTAATAATACATTCATATCTTGCTATAGTATTATAGTATTAAAGAGAGAGAGAAAGAGAGGGAGGAGAGAGAGAGAGAGATTTGGTTTATATATTTGAGCACTGGGATCCAACACAAGGACTTCTGAAATGCATCCCTTTTATCACTGTAGGATTGTGATTTTTTAAAAAATTTTTATTGGGGTATTGTAGTCATTCATCTTAATGGGATACAAGATGGTGGAGACATACATGTACACATTACCCAGTTAGTCCTTATCTCATTCCTGCCTCATTCCCTCCCCCTCCCTTTTTCTTATGCTTGACTTAGTAATTGACTTTGATATGTTTGTTAAAGTACATCATGTGAATTAGAAGATTTCCCTCTTCCCTCCTCCCATCCCCTCAGGTCACCTTATTTGCTCATCTATAGAATCTCTTTCTTCATCTAGAGTTCCTCCTATGACCAATTTCTTTCTAGCTTTCACATATTAGGAAGAGCATCCAATTTCTTACTTTTGTGACTGACTAATCTCACTTGGCATGATGTCCTCCAGTTCCATCCATTTCCCCGTAAATTATTTAATTATATTTTTCTTTATAGCTGAGTAAAATTTCATTGTGTATATATCCCACAGTTTTGTAATCCATTCATCTGTGAATGGACATCTTGGCTGGTTCCATAGTTTGGCAATGGTGAATTGTGCAGCTACGAACATAGATATGCAGGCATTAGTTTGATAGATTTGGTTCCTCTGTTTTAGGTAGATACACAGAAGTGGTATGACTGGATCATATGGTAAGTTTGTTCCCATTTTTCTGAGGATCCTCCATACTGTTTTCTGAAGTGGTTGCACTAATTTGCAATCCCACCAACAATGTATTATTGTGGAGATTTCCCACTTCTCTGCATTCTCTCCAGCATTTGTTGTTTGTGTTTTTAATGATTGCTATTCTATTTGGAGTTAGGTAAAATCTCAAAGTAGTTTTGATTTGCATCTCTCTGCTAATAATGTTGAGAATTTTTCATACATTTATTGTTCATTTGAATGTCTTCCTTCCTGAAGTCTATTTAATTCACTTGCCCATTTTTTATTGTGTTATTTGATTTTTTAGTGCTGAGTTTCTTGAGTTCTCTATATATTTTAGATATTGGTCCTGTATGGCGGAGTAGGTGGCAAAAATCTTCTCCCATTCTGTTGGCTCTCAGTTGAGGTTCTTGATAGTTTTCTTTGCTGTACAGAAGCTTTTAAGTTTAATGCAATCCCATATATTGATTTGCCTTTTAGTTTCTTGTGCCTTTGGGGTCTTGTTGAAAAAGATTTTATCTGTGCCTATGTGTTGCAGTGTTAGACCTATGCCCTCTTTAAGGAGCCTTAAGGTCTCTGGTCTAATTTCCAAGTCTTTGATACATTTTTAATTGACTCTTATGCAGGGTAAGAAGGTGGGATTTATTTTAATTTTTGCCAACACCATTTTTTGAACAGACTCTCTTTATTCCAATGTATGTTTTTGGTCCCTTTGTCAAAAATTAATTGACTATAAGTGTAGATTTGCTTCTGAGTCTTCTATTCTTCTCCATTGGTCTATCTATCTGTTTTTGTGCCAGTGCCATGTGTTTTTTTATTACTATGGCTTTGTAGTATATTTTAAAGTCAGGTATTGTTATTCCTCCTGCATGCTTTTTGTTGCTGAGAACTACTTTGACTATTCTGGGTTGCTGTTGTTTCAAATGAATTTAAGAACTGACTTTTCTATGTCTGTGAGGAATGATCTTGGTAATTTTCTATGTCTGTGAGGAATGGGTATTGCGTTGAATCTGTAGATCACTTTTGGAAGTATGGCCATTTTGTTCATATTTATTCTGCCAGTTCATGAACATGGAAAATCTTTCCATCTTCTAAGGTCTTCTTCAATTTGTTTTGCAATGTTTTACAATTTTTTTTGTAGAGGTCTTTTACCTCCTTGGTTAAGTTTATTTTTAAGTATCTTTTTTTGTGTGGGAAACCCTGAGTGGAAGTGTTTTCTGGATTTTTTTTAGCAGATTTATGGTTGGTGTACAGAAAACCTCCAAATTTTTTAAGATTGATTTTGTATTCAGACACTTTCCTGAATTTTTGATCAATTCTATAAGTGTTTTGGTTGAGTTTGTTGGATCTTCCAAGTAATGTATCATGTCATCTGCAAATAGTGAAAGTTTGAATTGTTCTTTTCCTATTCGTACTCCTTTGATTTCCTTTTCTTGCCTTATTGCTCTGCCTAGAGTCTCAAGCACTATATTGAAAAGAAGTGGTGATAATAGATATCCTGTCTTGTTTCTGTTTTAGGGGGAATTCTCATATTTTTTCCCCATTTAATATGATGTTGGCTGTGGGCCTCTTGTAGATTGCCTTTATGACTTTGAGATATGTTCCTTCTATTTCAATTCTCTGCAGTGCTTTAGCATGAATGGATGTTGAATTTTATCAAATGCTTTTCCAGAGTCTATTAAAATAATCACGTGATTTTTGATGAATTACATGGATTGATTTTTATATGTGCTGATATGAACATAGGTATGCATATGTTGCTATAGTTCTCGGAATTCAACCCCTTTGGAAAGATACCCAGGAGTGGTATAGCTGGATCATATGGTGGATCTATTCCCACCTTTCTTAGGAATCTCCACACAGATCTCCATAGTGACTGAACTAGTTTGCATTCCCACCAACAGTGTAAAAGAGTTCCTCTTTCCCCACATCCTCACCAGCATTTGTTATTTGATTTCTTTATGCTTGCCACTCTGACTGGGGTTAGATGGAATCTAACAATTCCATTCACTATAACCTCAAAACCAATAAAATACCTAGGAATAAAGCTAACCCAAGATGTAAAAGACCTCTACAACAAAAACTATAAAACGTTAAAGAAAGAAATTGAAGAAGACCTTGGAAGATGGAAAGACCTCCTGTGCTCGTGAATAGGCAGAATAAATATCAAAATGGCAATTCTGCCAAAACTGATCTATAGATTCAATGCAATTCCCATTAAAATACCAACAACATTCTTCACAGACCTAGAAAAAGCAATAATGAACTTTATATAGAGAAGGAAAAGACCCAGAATAGCCAAAGCAATTCTCAGCAATAAGAAACATGCAGGAGGCATTACAATCCCAGACTTCAAATTATACTATAGAGCAATAGTAGTAAAATCAGCATGGTACTGGCATGATAACAGATATACTGACCAGTGGATTAGGATAGAAGTTACAGAAACAAATCCATACATCTTTAGTCAATTAATCTTTGACAAAGGGGCCAAACTCATACACTGGAGAAAAGACAGCCTTTTCAACAAATGGTGCTGGGAGAACTGGCTATTGATTTGTAGAAAGATGAAACTAAACCCCTATATCTCACCATGCACAGGAATCAACTCAAGATGGATTAAAGACTTGGAAATTATACCTGAAACTGTGAAGTTATTAGAGGAGAGCATAGGCTCAACACTACAACATATTGACACAGGCAGTAACTTTCTCAACAAAACCTCCAAAGCTCAGGAAATTAAAGCAAGAAAGAACAAGTGGGATAGCATCAAACTAAAAAGTTTCATCTCATCAAAGGAAACCATCAGTAACCTAAAGAGGAAGCCTACAGAATGGGAAAAGATATTTACCAGCCACCACTCTGATAGGGGGCTAATATCCAGAACATACAAAGAGCTCAAAAGACTCTATATTAGCAAAGCAAACAACCCAATCAAGAAATGGGCAAATGAATGGAATAGACTCTTCACAAAAGAAGAGATACAAAGGGCCAATAGATACATGAAAAGATGTTCTACATCACTGGCCATCAGGGAGATGCAAATGAAAACCACACTGAGATTCCATTTAACTCAATTTTAAAAGGTTGTATTTAAGCCGAGCATGGTGGCGCATGCTTATAATCCCCGTGCTTGGGAGGTGGAGACAGGAGGATCGTGCAGCTTTGAAGCCAGCCACTCTGGCTTAAGAGACCATATTTCCAAATAAAAATATAAAAAAATAGGTCTGGGAGTGTAGCCCAGAAGTATAAGGGTTTCCAGAAACCCCAGTACCACACACACACACACACACACACACACACACAAAAGGTTGTATTTATCTAGAAATTTGTCAATTCCCTCCAGATTTCCCATTTTCTTGGAGTATAGTTTCTCAAAGTAGTTTCTTATAATCTTCTGAATTTCTACACTGTCAGTAGTAATATCTCCTTTTCCATCTCTATCTTCATAATTTGGGTTTATTCTCTGTTTTTGGTTAGGTTGGCTGGGTCTTTATCTTGTTAAATTTTTTTGAGAAATCATCTTTTGCCTTTGTTGATTTTTTGTATTTTTTATTCTCTACTTTCTTGATTTTTGCTCTTATTTTAAGAATTTTCTGTCTTCGACTGGCTTTGAGGTTAGATTTTTCCTGTTTTTCAAGGACTTTGAGGTATATCATTAGGTTATTTCTTTGATGATTTTCTGTTTTTCTTATGTGAGCACTCATTGCTATAAATTTTTCTCTTAATACTGCCTTCAAAGTGTCCCAGAGTTTTTGCCAGGCATAGTGGTACATGGTTGTAATCCCCATGCTTGGGAGGCAGAGACAAAGATGATTGTGCAGGTTCAAAGCCAGCCTCACTGGCTTAAGAGACTCTGTTTCCAAATAAAAAATATAAAATAGTTCTGGGAGTGTGGCCTGGAGGTAGAAGGGTTCTATCCCCAGTACCACCACCACCACCACCAAAAAAAAAAAAAAAAAAAAAGTGTCCCAGAGTTTTTGGATATGTTGTATCTCTATTTTCATTTTTTTGCCTGCAATTTGTTTTCTTTTATAGTTTGGAATATGCTACTCGAGGCCCTTCTTGACTTTCATGACTTGGTTTGGGAAGTCTGGAGTGATTCTAATTGGTTTGTCTCTGAATGTCACTTGGTCTTTTTTTTTTTTTTTTTTTTTTTTGCCTTTAAGATTCTCTCCCTGGCTCTACATTGGTCAGTTTGACTATTATGTGGTGTGGAGAACATTTTCTCTGATCTTGTCTCAAGGGGATTCTATAAGTTTTCTGTACCTGTATATCAACTTCTTGGTCTACATTAGGAAAATTTTCTGATATTACTTTTTGAAAAGACTGTCGATCCCTTTGGTTTTACCTTCTTTTCCCTTCTCTGTGCCAATTATTTTTAGGTTAGGTCTTTTAAAATGGGCCCATATGCCTGGGCATGGTGGCACATGCTTGTAATCCCAGCATTCAGGAGGCTGAGACAGGAGGATCACAGTTCATGGACAACTTCAGCTACTTAGTGAGGTCTTGTGCAACTTAGTGAGACCCTGTTTCCAAATATAAAATAAAAATTAGGGCAGGAGGTATATATAGTTTGGAGATTGAATGCCCCTGGGTTCTACCCCCAGACCTGCAAAAAAATAAAAATAAAAAAATAAGCCAGGCATGGTGGCACATGCTTGTAATCCCCATGCTTGGAAGGCAGAGACAGGAAGATCGCTCAGGTTCAAAGCCAGTCATGTTGGCTTAAGAGACCTTGTTTCCAAATAAAAAGTGTAAAATAGGTCTGGGAGTGTAACTCGGAGGTAGAAGGGTTTCCAGGAACCCCAGTACCACCAAAAAATAAATAAATAAATAAATAAATAAATAAATAAATAAATAAAATAAAAAATGAAATGGGCCCATATTTCTTTAATGTCCAATTCATGCTGTTGAATTTTTTTTTGTTATATACTATGAGTTCACTTTGGAATGATCATCTTCTAGGAGCGAGATTCTATTCTCCATGTGGTTGAATCGATTGTTTATAGTTTGAATTGATGCCTTCACGTCAATGATTGCATCCTTTATTTCTCCTAGATGTTCTCTAAATTCTTTTTGGAAGCCCTGTGTAATTTCTACTTTTATGCTCCTCATTTGACCTTCTGGAGACTCTGCAGTTCTGCGTTGTCAGGCTCTGTTATTATGGTGTTGTGGGAGTCATTGCTTCGTTGCTTTTCCTTCTCATGATTTCAGAAGCTTGTATCTATTAATTTTGATAGATGTCTCTCAGTCTCTAGGTGTCAGCTGGCATATCCAATGGCAAGTCGTTTTGTATTCAACAGTGAAGATTGCGTGAAGAAGGAAGTGAAGTCCTAAATTCATGAATAGGGTAAAGCCTCAGATAGGCTTGAAAAGAATGAGAGTATGAGTTTGGTAAGATAGTATATACTACATATAGTGAGAATGTAGTAGTATTCTAGTAACCAATGTAGAATTTCTGGTATAGTGATATGAAGTAGATTTAATACAGGACAAGGGAGAGAGAAGACAAGAAGAAAAAAAAGACAAATGATAGAAAAGGGAAAGAAGAGAGTAGGTGTGTACAAGGTAAGAAGCTTGGAAGAGGGTTTTGGAAGAGGGTTAAAAAACATGCATAGACACTCACACACACAAAAAGAACAAAAAGCCAAACCAGCCCCAACAACAAATTAATACAACTCTACAAATAAATGACTATTCAGCAGACGGGGCCTTTGTACTCTCTCTGTGTAAATACCAAGTACCACTGGCACCTTTCCTGCTGTAAGCCTGGTTCTCTGAGACTTTCTCAGTCTATGTAGATGGTCAGTTTCAATGGTGCTAGATCTAGTGTTAAGCGCAGGTCACCCTCCATGCTTTTTACAGATTTGGAGTCTTGGTCTTTCCCTGGCTCCATAGGTGGCATAGTGACTGAGACTAAATTCAATGTAAGAATCTCTGTTCTCCACAGCTAGGGCTGGACTGGTCTGACTTTTCCCCATTCACCACAGTTGGGAGGTCTGTGGTGATCCCGGAGATCCTACTAGTTGGGTCTAGTGTTACGCATAAGTCTCCCCCAACACTTTTCACTGTCGGAGCCTCTGCTATGTCCAACAACAGACTCTTTCCCCACCTTCTCCAGGTTGAACCACAAATTATCAGTTCCACCCAGGGAGTTTCTCGTGGCTGCACAAGTCTCTGGGGGCCCTGCCCTGTCGTTCTCCCATGGGAACTGAGACTTTACTTAAGGTGTTAGTGAGTTCTGCTTTGGAGGGCATGGTAAGCTCAGCTGCCACTGCTACAAGTTGTAGACTCCATCTCCTCTTTTGCTAAGATGAACTGCAAAGTCTCAGGCCCAGAGAGTTTATCACAGCTGCCTGAGTCCCTGGGGGTGCCACACTGTGTGCTCTCCCACGGGGAAAGTGGCTTTGCTTAAGGTTTTGACATGCCCTGGTCTGAATCTCTGGAGGGCGTGGTGGGCCCCACTGCCACTGCTGCAAGTTGTAGCCGGTGGTTGCGCAGGAGGAACTGATTACTTACAATTTTGATGATCTGTAGCTCCCTAATTCAGGTCCTTGGGTATTTTCCTGATTGAGGCAAGATGGCACCACTGTGGCACCCTCCACCACAAGGCAGGTGGGTTTCTTTTATAGTGCTGAGCTCCACTCCGGATCCCTGGAGGATGTGTTGAGCTCAGCTGCCACTGCTGGAAGTTGTAACTGGTGTTTGCGCAGGAAGAACTGATGGTTTACAACCTCAATGGTCTGCATCTGCTCACCTTAGTCCCCGGTTGTTTTCTTTTTTGTCTCTGGAGTCAGGTGCTGTGAGACAAGATGGTGCCTCCATATTGCCATCTGCAAGGTGGCCGGGTTTATTTTCTGCTCTCTGATTGGACTTCTAATCTTTTTTTCCTATCCCTTGTATCTATAGTTGTTATTCCTCTACTGATAGTATTTTCTGGCTTTGTAGAATGATGTTTTTGAGGCAATGGAGATCGAGTGTCAGCAGGACTGGTATGTGTTGCTTCCCTAGGTCACCATCTTCCCCAGGGCTGTTTTATTTTTGTTCTTGCACTTGCAAATTGGAGTGCTGTTTTAGTAAACTGGTTCAAGGTATGTTTAAAGGTCATTATATATGCTGAAAATTAATTTCTAGACAGCATTAACAGCCATGTAATATTTATATCAGTGTATACAACTTTGACATAAATAATAAGTCATTTTATGTGTGGAAACATTTCCTTACAATTTTAGATTTTTTTCACACATTAGAAGACCTTTCATATTTCTTCTGTGATTTATCTGTTCATGGCTATTGGCTGATTTTAATTTGGGGAAGGCCAGTGTATTTCTATAATTTTTATTTTTATTTTTGCATTAAAAATTAAAGAGCCAAACTTGGTGGTACATGCCTATAATCCCATTACTTGGGAGGCTGAAATGGGAGGATCACAGGTTCAAGGCCAGCCTTAGTAAATCAGGCCTTCAGCAACTTAGTGATACCCTATTCCAAAATAAATAATAAAATAGGGCTGTAGGTGTAGCTGAGAGGTAGAATGCCCCTGCGTTCAATCCCCCATAGCATAAAATAAATAAACAAACAAACAAATAAATTAAATAAATAAATGGCTGGAGATGTAGCTCAAAGGGAAAATGCCCCTTGGTTCAATCTCTACTACTAAAATAATGATAATCATACAAACACGTAATATGTGAAATTCTAGGCATGTAGTTTTCTTTTTTGTCATAGGGCTCTTCTCTTTAGAATGTTATCTACCTTCCAAGGATGAATTAAAACATTCACCAATGTTCTTATAATTGTATTATGCTTCATTTAAAAATTTAACCTATGCCCTTGCTGGAATTTTACTTTGGTAAAGTAATTTTGTTTAGAACAGTCCTCTTTGCAAGCTATGGGAACTGCAGAGCTGGAAAGAGGTGGGGTACTATTATGAAGAGGTGTTTCCCAGAGCCCATGTTCTGAATTCAGCCAACTTCAGGGAGATACAGGGAAACAGGACAGACCTGCCATTGGAGTCCTGTCTCTGTTTCTTCCTCTTCAGCCTGGGTTCACATTGTATTTCCTCAAGCATCTCACTTGTTTTTATGACTTCCCTGTCCCAGTGGGACCCATCCAACCATCCTGAGAAGACTAAATCTGGCTTTCACTTCTAATCCAAATTCCCAGTAAAATGACCCTGTTTTTCTAATTTGGATACGGTACTAAATGTTGCCCTGAAACAAGGTCATGTTGAATGAACCCTGGCTGCTGAGAGCCCATTCTCTGTGGATCAGATTCCTTACCAAAGAATCAGGGCAAGGGTAGTTACCAGAGAAGAAGAAATATTTTGAGCTGCAGAGACAACCAGTAAGAAAGTGATCGTTACAGAGATGAAAACCTAACTTTATTATTTTAAAATAAGCTTCCTAACAAAACATTTTATCGGTGCTTTCTTTATCATTGATTTTATTTATTTATCTATTTGTTAATTTTGGTACTGGGACTGAACCTTAGGGGGCTCTACCTCTGAGTTACACCCCCAGTCGTTTTTACTTTTTATTATAAAAGAGGGTCTCCTTAAGTTGCCAAGGCTGTCCTGGAACTTGAGGCCCTCTTGTCTTAGTTTCCCAAGTTCTTTATTATGGATTTTCAAAGTTTGTTTGTCCTATATTAAACCATTCAGTATGTATGTGTGTTTCTGGATTAAGATTTTCTGATCCATTGGTCTCTTTGGTGTCAGCTCTTACAATTTTATTTCCATTCTTATACTAAGATACTTTTCTTATCATTATCTTTCATTTTAAATTTGTTAGTCATGTATTCCTTTATTTATACTTCAAGGAAAATTTTGTTGCATATGCTAATGAGATAATATAATAACTATTGTAACATTAAGAAAAATTATTTTTAATGAGGCATGGTGGTACATACCTATAATCCTATATTTGGGGATCTGAGACAGTAGTATCACAGGGTTGAGGCTAGCATCAGCAACTTAACAAGACTTTCAACAACTTAGCAAGACACTGTTTCAAAACAACAAAAACAACAAAAATAGGTTTGGAGGAGTAGCTCAGAGGTAGACTATCCCTGGATTAGCCATGCGTGGGGGTGCACACTTCTAATTAAAAAAAAAGAATTAAAATAGAGCTGGGGGTGTAGCACAGAGGTAGAATGCCCCTGGATTAATCCCCAGTAGCACAAACACAAAAATATAAATAAATAAATAAATAAATAAATAAATAAATAAATAAGAAAGAAAGTCTGTCCCTGGGTTTAATCTTCAGCACCAAAATAAGTATTTTTACTTATTTATAAACTAGCTGAACACCTTACTAGTCTATAATTCTGCTAGATATTAAGAGCAGTTTAATTTTTTCTTTATAGTTTTTTTTCCTTTTTATGTCTCAAAGAATTAGTCATAATTTCCAATAAAGTAGTGATTGTGTTAATACCTGCCACCTACTGATGCTTCTCATATGTCTTACATAAATTATCCTCGATAATTTACTAATAGTTCTCGTTTTGTTGATGGAGGACTTTGTGGCTTAGAAAGGTCAGGTCACTTCACCAAAGGTCTGACCAAATGGTCTGACTTCCATAACCTTATTTATAATTATTATTCACACTATATTCTTCAAAAGGGAAACACATGTTATCACTATTTGTAGAGATATGGTTATTTCCTTAGAGAGCTCAAAAGGGCTTAAACAACAAAACAGTAGTTTTAAAGAGGTGACTGGTAAAATTTTCTGTCTAAATAATTAGTTGATATTTTTTGCAGCCTCCTCCATGATTAATTTATATTCAAGATTTTTTTATTCTTCCTTTGGCAAATGTTCATAACTGCTTTTTTCTCATGAAAATTAAAAATAATGAGAATTTCATAAGTACATCGAATAAACTTTCTAAATTTTATTCAATGTACTTAAGAAATTCTCAATATTTTTAGCTCTACCACAGTGTAAAGTGTGTGGGTGACAGACTGAATCTCAATGATGCTCTTAAAAATGAGTGGAAAAGCCGGGCATGTTGGCACACAGTTTGTAATCCCAGCATTTGGGAGGCTGAGACCAGAGGATCATGGTTTGCGGACAGCCTCAGCTACTAGTGAAGCCCTCTGCAACTTAGTGAGACCCTGTTTCAAAATAAAGAATAAAAAACGGGCAGGGGGTATAGCTTGGAGGTTGAATGCCCCTGGGTACCATCCCCAGACGTGCAAAATAAAAAATGAGTGGAAAGACAATAATATATCATTTAAAATCATATGCCATACAAGTTCCATTTTTATTATTTTTTATTTTAGACTTTTTTATATTGTCTCTTTTTTCTATAGTACACATCTCTTGAAAGTAAACAATAGGACATTGTCTTACAATCCTATAGTGTCATTATGACAGCTAAGACAATTAACATATTCTTTTTCATTCTTTGTTAAAGAAGGCAACCTGGGTGTGGCGGTGCATGCCTCTAATCCCAGCAACTTTGGAGGCTGAACTAGGAGGACCACGAGAGCCCAGGAACTTGAACGTGGCCTGGGCCACATAGTAAGATCCTTCTCAAAGAAGGCAAATATATGCCCAAATTGCTTAATGCATGCAAATCTTGTCATTGGAACATATTTTTACTTTACAAGGTATTGTCATTTGATTCTTAAAAAATAAACTGTGCCTATATTAATTGTGGCAGATCTTTGTTGTTATTTTATCTTCCAAATAGTATCATATAGTAACTATGCAGTTAGTAGGCTCTATAATGATATCTGTATTAAAGTCGGGCTGATGAGGAATGGGTAGATAGAATGTTCAGAGTAAATATCCATTGGGGCATGCTAAGAATATGTTGGAGTGGACTGTGTCAGTCTAGTTTGATAAATCCTATGTGAACCAGAGGAAAATAAAGCTCTATCAATGCCTGCTGGCATCCTTCAGAACAGAATCCTTGGAACACAGGTAAGCAAGATAGGTGGTGATCAGTGATGTCATCAGAGTGGTTAAATAGAAGACTTCTGACCCTGTAAGTATAGCAGGTGTAAATTGGCAATGTTGTACAATCACTCTAACTCAAGACATAAGAATGTTTATATCTTGTTGCAATGATTGAGTAGGTTGTGCAGTTAAGAGTAGTAAACTGGAAGCTCAGTTCTGGTCTTAATTTTCATCTCAGATGAATACTTTTATTTCTTAAATTTTGTTGCTTTTTTAATAAAGGAGATAGTGATATCTTTTTTGAGGTCACAGAAAGAGAAAAATTATAAAGTTATATAATTTTTTTAAAAGACTTTTTATGAAGTATTAAATATAAAGACCCAGAAATCTTAAAAATGTCTTTCTCAGGGATTGGAGGCAGAGCTCACAACAGAACTCTAGCTACCACCCTTTTCCAATAGATCCACCTTCAGAGCCTATACCCTCAGCAGCATCAACATTCTCTTAGCAGAACTATCAATAGTTGTACTAATCTTGCCTTGGGCATTGGCTAGTGATGCTATTAATTTTATAAACTATTTACATGTTGTTTGCTTTATAGATTTTAAACTATAGAATGACTAAAAATTCTACTTAAAACAATAAAATAATAAGATAATACACTGAGAAAGTGTTATTTTTTGCAGCATAATAAGAAACTTGGAAACACATAGGATAAACAATCAAATATATGTGATATTTATGTTTTCCACAAATGGACACAATTATGCCTCCAGTTACATAGTTTAGTTACATTGCTACTTTGAGAAGTAAGCCTGTGTTCTCTTACCTTGAACCTAGATGATCTGTGACAACATGGAAATGACACTTTATGACCTCTGAGACTTTGTCATACAAGATGGTGTTGTTTCTTCCTACCCTAGAGAACTTGCAATAAAACCCAGAGCTACTAACTAAGGGAAGCATAAGCATACTGTGACCTAGGTGGAGAGAACACATAGAAAAACTCTGAGACAACCCAAAGTGAAAGAAACATGGCCAGTCTCCTGTTGTAGATTCAGTAACCATCTGATTGAATGTATAACCTGACTTAAAACAACCCAGCTAAACACTTTAAATTTCTGTCCATGAAAGACTTGAGAAACAATAAAATAATTGGCATTATATGGAGTTAATTGTTAGACACCATTGAACACTACTCTCCCTTCTTATAAAACTGAAGTTTCTGTTAATATTCTTCAGTGATTTTTCCAATGTCCAAAGAAATAATAGATAAATTGTCTATATTTGAATTTTTTTTAGAGAGGAAGACATCTTTGTTTAGGAAAATTTTATGATAATATATTTGAATACTAATCATCTGAACATGTGGATAGTAAGGTCAAATTAAGAAAAGAAATATCTCTCCTTAGTGCATTAGAAATTAAGAGGAATGGAAGAGGAGAAATCAAAAGCAGTTAATGGGATGGTATCTAAGAAATATGTAAATAGAACCTTTTATTTATTATTATTTATTTATTTAATGTGTCAGCAGAAATTTAACTTAGGGGCATTCTGCCTTCAAGCTACTCTCCCAGCCTTTTAATTAATTATTTATTTTGAAACCGAATCTTTCTAAATTGCTGAGTCTGGCTTTGAGCCTGCAATCTTTCTGTCTCAGCCTCCCAAGTGTTGGGATTACAGGAGTGCACCACCATGCCTTACTAGAATAGAGCCTTTTATAGACTACTGTGTCTAAGTTTTCTATTTGAAGTTATTTACATTATTATAATGAAAACTTTTCTCGCCTGTATGGCAGATTGCTTCACTGTCTTCAGGAAAGTTCACAGTACACTCTTCCTCTTCTGAGTGAGTGACTTTTGTTTTGATTTGACAGATACTAACAAATACTCTGACCCACTGACCTGACTTGATGCAGTAGAGACAGACCAGAGCACATTCCAGTAATCTAAGACTAAGTTGACCCTGCGGAAGCAGTTGCTGAGATAGACCTTGTTTAGGATAGCTATTACTTCTCTACAAGACATAGAATGTGTGAGTGTTTTCAGAAAATCTAGATATGATCTCCAGACATAAGTGGAACGCCAGTTGACATCTGGATCACATATGTTACATAACCAATGTCATCACAAGCTATTGTTCAATGAGTGGCTATTTAGTTGTTAATGCATCCTGGAGACGCATATTTTTCCCTCATAATGATCTGTAAACCTGAACATATCTGAATAAAATTGCCTTTATTTAGATCATGTTATATTTTTCAAAATTATTTCAGAATTTAATCAATCATAGAAATAAAATGCTGAAAGGCGTTTTCTCTGGCCTTACAAATAGAGTCAAGCATGTGAAGAACATACAAAATGGCTGAAAATATTTAAATATTATTGGCTAGTTTTATTTACAGTTATTTTTAAATTTTAAGAAAATTTAAAATGAATGCCAACAAAACTTACCTACTTGCATAAAACGTATTCTATCATTCTCAATGAATAACAAGCCTGAGAATATCACTTTATCTTATAAAGTCCTTCATAAAAATCAGCAGTGAAAAACTAAAAAACAAACAAAAACTTCTCCAATGTTTAATGACTCTATAAATAAAGTACTAAAGTCATTTAAAAAAGCTATTATAACAAATGTTAATAAAACATACCTCATATTACATTACATCATTTCCAAGCACTTACTTGAACTTGCAAAATTAAAATAGTAACTCTGCATGGTGTTGATGGTTCATGGGCTAAGCACTGGGAGGATTCTTACAGCCAAAGACTTTTATTTTTACACGTCCTGCTTCTGACTTTATGGAACAGCTTCCAATTCTTTGCATTTCTGAAATGTACAAAGGCCTATGCCACCTGTTACTTTATGGGGTATTATATGGGCTTCTGGCTTTTTCCTGAATTACATTTCCATTTAGAATTATGTGTGGCCTATAGGTAACCTCACACCATACGTTTTTGTTCAAAGTTTTATCTCATATAATGATCAATTTTTGTACTGAGGAAAATAATTGTCAAAGTACTATCTGTTAAACTGAATTTTATTTTTATAATATATGCTTAACTCATGCATATGACCATCTTATTTGATTTGTATGCTCCAATTTGTCTACAACTTTTATTTTCTGGTCAAGGAATCATTACTTTCTTAGATTGCTCCATTTTCTCTGTGCTTCTGTCAACAAGACTTGCTCTTTACATTCTTTGGGATTTTCCACAGAGACTATGTTTTATTCTATTCACAAGACTTATTAAAAACTTCAAGTAAAGGAGATTAAAAAAAAAGCTTGTGTGTGGAAGAAGTCTATGGATACTGGGATGAATAGCAAAGCTACTTCTGCCATACCAGCCTCCAAGCTCTGAGAATTTAAATTCGTGGCTCAGAAGAATCTACTTTAGTTTAAGATATTTTAAAGACTTTTTTCAAGGGTTCTTATTATTTAAAATTAGAAATGTCAAGTACTCAAATGCCATGAGCCTACTCTCATTTTTGTCAAGTCTCGTGGATCAAGGGATTTGACAGTCACTGGGAGTAGCAAATAATAGTTTTAGGGCCATTGTCAATAGTCAATATCTAAAGGTTGTGTCCATTGAGAAGTTGTTTCCCCCTGCTGTAAGTAAAGAAGGAAGAAAAAAAGTGCCCTTTAATTTAATCTAAACTTTTGGAAGACATTCTGACCACTTTCAAAATTCTGGTCCTGGGAGTAAATATGAAAGTATTTTTAATTTCACACTGTACTAATTATAGGTGCAACTTTGAAATTTCTCCTTCTCTTAGATTTGACAAATGTTACCTAGTGTTTTCATAATGACATAATAGTTCTGTGGGGTACACAATCAAAATCTCATTATTGCATATTACACAACCACTGAACATGCCATTCTCTGCCAGAGAATCTTTTCTTAGTACATGGGTTTCAAAAGTACTTACCCTGTAAATGAAAGATTAAGGCTTAGCTGACCTACATTGAGCTGTGGGCATTTAAAATTCAAGGATCAACGCTCTTGGGTCTACCTCAGTTCAATCCTCAGTTTTCAATTTTCTGGATGACTTGGTAGATTCATTTCACTTTTCTTGACAAAAAAGAGTTCATACTTGCTGGGGAAAAAGGGAAAAACCAAGACAGAAGAAACAAATCCACAGTGCAATAAGCAAGCATCATTAAACAATTATTTTTTAAATAAGATACCATGAGTAGCATTAATTTTACTTTCTATGAGAGAAACTGAAAATTCTATTGCTGTCTTGGAAGCCTCTCTGGAGATTGACAGAGAAGTCCCAGGCATATGTATTTATTTGGAAATAAACCTTTCTTCATAGAAACATCTTTTAAGCTATGAATAATGTTGGATGATAATTAATCCCTTATTCCTAAACCCTGAGAAAGGTGTAAATTTTTTGTCTATCATTTATGGAGAACCACAACAGAGAGATCCAACATAGGCAAAGACATTGCACTTTTTTTTAAGTCCTGGAAGAAATGAAATGACAAATATAAAACCTTTGAAGAATGCCCAATAGGCATGGAATTTTGAAAATGCAATCCTACATGGCTGAGTTCTACTTAAAGTCTCATGATTTTTAATTCTGCTTATTTTTTAGAAAAAAAATTACTGAAAGATATATTTTCTTTTTTTTTTTTTTTTTTGCGGGTTTGGGGATGGAACCCAGGGGCATTTGACCTCTGAGCTACACTACCTGGCCCATTTTTTATTCTTTTATTTTGAAACAGGGTCTCACTAAGTTGCGGATGGCCTCACTAAGTAGCTGAGGCTGTCCGCGAACCGCAATCCTCCGGTCTCAGCCTCCCAAATGCTGGGATTACAAGCATGAGCCACCACGCCCGGCTCTGAAAAATATCTTTAGAACTTTAAAAGCCTTATTTCTGTTAGAAATTGAAAACATAATTTTATTTAAAAGTGCTTTGGTTCCAAAAACACAATTTTATGTAGCAATCTGATTATATTTTAAGACACATGAGTAAAGTAAACAAGCGATACGTTCTTATATACATGGATTTTCCTAACAGATTGCTATGGTTAGAACATGGTGTGTTCTCTCCAAAAGTCATGTTGGAGTTTCAGCCCCATTATAAGGTATTACTTCTCTGCAGGTGTTTAGAGGTGGGGCCCTTGCAAAGTTATTAGGATTAAGTGAAGTAATCAGGGTAGAGCCTCCATGATTGAATACTGGTGGTTTTATAAGAAGAGAGAAAGACAAGAAGACACATGTCTGTGCTTCCTGCCTCTCACTATATGGCAACCTGCATGACCTTGGGAGTCTGCCAGGAAGAGAGTCATTAACAGATGTGGCTTCTAGATTTTGAGCCTGCAGGTCTGTGAGTCTAGTCTATTTTCTTTATAACTTATTTTGTTCTTCTACTATCAACAGAAAATAGACTAATACCTAGATTTACTCTGACACTGTATTGTGTATTGGTGACACATTAAAATAGAAGTAAAATAATTGTATGTTAAGGTTATACTTTTCAACATTCAACAACTTGAAGACATAAGCAATAGTGTAACCAGGTGAGGTGGTGCATGCCTGTAATCCCAGTACTTGGCAGGCAAGTAGGAGGATCACAGGTTTGAGACCAGCCTCAGCAACCTAGCGAGACTCTCTGCAATCCAGCAAGCCCCTTCAAAAATAAAAACAAAAATTAAAAAGGTTTGGGCTGTAGTTTGGTGGTAGAATGCCCCTTAGTTCAATTGAATAGTCGCATGTACACACACACACACACACACACACACACACACACACACCCCAATAGTATAGTGTTTCTTTTTTGCTCCACTGTAATAGAATAAATCGGATGAGATTTATTCTTAAAGATTTCACAGACAAAAAAATAGAAAAAATATGAAACATTAGTTTTCAGGCATTGTCCAAAGGAGTGCACATAGCATTAATCCTTACAGCTGTCCCAGGACATGGCCAGGACTTCCCAGGGGGCAGTGGGAGAAAGATGAATTTGAATGATACTCATAGGTCATGTAAAATTGAGGAGACAGATTGAGGAGGACAAAACCCCTAAAAGGCACAGACACAGAGCTCTGAGTATCCACAGGGATGCCCTTGAGGTTCTAGATGGATACCACTCTGCACACACACCCACATGGAGAAGAATGCACAATGCCAAAAATGAACCAGAAAAGAAGAGGAGACAACAGTCTGGGGCTCACACAGGCTCCTTTGCCCCTGACCAAAGTGGAAGCAGATACTATATACAGGATGTTGGGTTGACCCCCTGAAGAGTGTGGTCTTGGGGTAGTGTGTGCCTGTATGTCACTACCAACATAATTTATATTATGCTGTGAGACTATAATGCACCAACAAAAGTTTATTAAAATAGCAGGTTCAATTAAAGGTTCCACTGTACCTGTTCTAAAAATAAAGCAAAAATCAAAGAATAAAAGTGATTATATTGAAGTTATCTGCATCCATTCCAAATCACAACAAATAATATACTAGAACCCAATAAAAATTTGCTAGGCTCTCTCATAAACAGGGAAATACAATCCATAAGAACTTTGAAAAGTTTGTCAATAGAATTAGGCTAAGGAATGACCTAGATGACAGAATTAGCAGATAAGGAACAAAAATAGTTGTTATAAATATACTCCAAATGGTCAACAAATTAAAGGAAAAATGAACATTATCAGAAGAGACCCAGAGATATCAAAAAGATTCAAGTGACCTTCTACAGATGAAAATATATTTGAAATGAGGACTCTACAGTTTTTGAATTAATAGCAGACTAGACATTGCAGAAAAAATTTGTTGAAGTTAAAAGCATAGCATTGAAAACTATCCAAAATGAAGAAAAAAAATCCTGAAAAGGAGAAAAAATTCTGAAAAATTAGTGTAAAATTTATCTGTGGGACAATACCAAATGTTCTAACACAGGTATATTAAAAATCCCAGATGGAAGAGGTAAGAGAATATAAATGATAACAGAAAAAATAATAGCCAAAGAGTTTTCAAACTTGTTGAAATTATATCTCTCTATATAACGTTTAAGAAACCCCAAGAAGAAATATGAAAATCACACCAAGTCATATGATAATCAAATATATACAAACCAGTAATAAAAAGAAAATATTAAGAAAAGGCAGAGAAAAAGGCATTACTTACACAGAAAAAATAAAACTAATAGCAGATTAGTTGTTATAAATAAGTAAAATTACATTATTGCAGTATCTTTAAAATACTAAGAGAAAAACAGCTGTGATTCTAGAATTGTGAATACAATAAAAATATCTTTGCAAAATCAAGGAAAAATAGACTTTTGCAGACCAAAAGAGAGAGAGCTAATCAGCGGGACTTCACTGTAAGAAGGTTTAATGGGTTATATGTGAAACTTAGGCAATATGTGATCAATGGAAATTTGTATAACATCCGACTACAGATTACTGAAAATGATGAATGCCATTAAATAACAATTAATTCTCTTATATTTTCTCTTTAAAAACTCTTTAAACTATAACCTACCACATAAAAACTATTAATAAGAATTTAGAAAATTATAACATGTTGAAGTGAAATATATGATGAAAGGACAAAAAGGATGGGAAAGAGTTACTGGAACTTTTTCCATTGTGTGCATGTGTGAGATACTAAGAATGAACTCAGGGACAATCTACCCTAGAACTACGAACTACACTCCTAGTAGAACTACACTCCTAGCCTTTTTTTTTTTTTTTTTTTTTTTTTTTTTTTTTTTTTTTTTTTGTGGTACTGGGGTTCCTGGAAACCCTTCTACCAATTTTTATACTTTTTAAATTTGGAAACAGGGTCTCTTAAGCCAGCATGGCTGGCTTTGAACCTGTGCGATCCTCCTGTCTTGGCTTCCCAAGCATGGGGATTACAAGCCTGCGCCACCACACCCTGCCTCCTAGCCCTTTTTTTTAAAGAAAAGTCTTGAAACAAGGGCTCACTAGGTGTCAACGGGCCTCACAAGGTTGCTGAGACTGGTGGAAAACCTGCTATCCTCCTGTTTCAGACTCCAAGTACTGGAATTACAAGCATGCACCACCATGCCTAGTAGGACTTTGTTATTTTAAGTTCCCTTAGTGTGCATAAAGAGGTTTAATATTATTTAATGATAAATATGCATGATGTAATCCTTAGAGCAACCAAGAACAAATTGTTTAAAAGATAAGCAAAGAATGCTGCTAAAATGGAATCCCACAAAAATACTTCAACTGATCCAAAAGAAAACAGGAAAAGAGAAGTTAATATAAAATAGTAAATAAATATACTAAATGTTAATATTTAATAATTCTACTTGAAAGACAATGATTTCCAAATTGGGAACAAAAAGTAAGATACAACCATATGTGTAACACAGAGAACCTTTCAAAAATAGAAAGTAAAGTTATAGTGAAAAGATAAATTATATATTTAAACATAATATAAATATAATATTTAGGTTTAATTTTCTTATTAATTATAGTTTTTCTTTAGATTTCTCTGCAACTTTTATTACATAAAATCACTGCATGCAAGATAACAATGTTTTAAGCACTTTCCATTTCTTGTAGTCTCTAATTTCTTTATCCTAGTTTCTGTGTGTGTGTGTGTGTGTGTGTGTATGTGTGTGTGCGCGCGCGCGTGCGAGATTCAGTTTTGGAAAACTTGGCATACACATGGATTTTCATTTTTAAGAAATATTAGATAAAACTATCACTTAGTAGATGTTATTGATTTATTTATACTTTGTACAATTACCAATGTATTTGAAAAATGTTAAGCATTTTATCATGTATTTTCTATTTTCCAGCCTCTTATCCCACCTCCTGCTTCTCTGCCTTATTATTTATTTCTTCTTGGTGTGGAAGTTGAGCACTTGGATTTGAATTCACAAGTCTAAACTTAATCACCATTTTTATCTTTCTCTACATTAAAAGAACTCAGAATTCCTTAGCTTTGCCTTCCTCCATTTTAGTTTTACTTTTGTTTTTATCGGGTATATCAGTTATTTTTTATATTTAATCACCCATATTTGTTACTATTATGATTATTATTGTCAGTAAATAATTATTGAGATTTACTAACATTTATACTTTTTCCCAAAGCCATTGTATACCGCTCTTTTCTTCTGGGCTTAATTTTTTTCTTACCAAGGTGGTTCTCTTGGGGAATATTATGATGAGAAGTAAAAATTTTAAAACAAAATATATTATTATGTTAATGTTTAGTTAGTATTTTGGAAATAGTTGGATTTAACAATTTGACATAAGTAGAATTTTACCAATCAAAAACAAAAGGACAACTATATAAGACCAAGAAAATTAAAACAAAAAATATAAAATCAGATTTTATACTTTTGCTTGACTCTATCTTAGAATTTTGATATTTCTAGTTTTTTTTCTTATTTTATATATTTTTCATGATTTATCTCAAGAACTAAGTTAATAATTGAGTTCTTTTAAGGAGAAAATACTTTTTCACTTAAAATGCTCTTTCCACTAAAGGCTCTCTGCTTTTCAAAGGGTGGGGCCATATTTCTCATCTCCTATATTAAACAATAGAATTTCAGCAATTTGAAAAAATGCAAGTTTAGATAAGAACACATGCGAGCACTTCAGCAATACAAACATGAGTAAGGTATAAGGTTTGGAGATGACCATCTTGTCATTCATATATTTTCATAACTTTAGGAGAATGCAAATATTCTTAAAAAATTGAGAGCCTTAGAAAGCATCTAAAATCTATTCAAGTGAGTATGTAGAGAGAAGGGAAACATTTTAGAACTTATTACAAAAGTGTTCATCTTAAAATCTTCATTGAAAAAGTATATTACAGATTTGAAACACCACTGATGGTATTTATGAAATATTTCTCTGTGCCAGGAATTGTTTTAAAATTTTTTGAATGAATTCTTACTTAATATTTTAAACAAATCTATTAAAATACATATCAATATTAAATGTGAGCAATCTGAGAGGAGAAGATGAATAACTTGCCCAAATTCATATAACAAATGTCTGAGCTAGACTGTGACTATCATACAGTAGTCAGATATTGGACTCTCACTAGTTTACAATAGGAAAAAGAATGGGTAAATCGAAGTGAGACTCCTACTCCTGATTTAATGCTTTTCCTGGGACATTTATGTCTTGCAGATAACAAGTATTGATGGTTGATGTCCATTAACTTCATTTCGCTAAACTGAAAGGTAATTTCCCCTTACATATTTAGGATTTGTAGTATGCTACTAGTCATGAACGTTGACATGGCAGTTTCGATGGGAATGGTGAGGACTAAATTGTCCTTCATTTCTTAGTCTCTATAACTACGTACTAATTGCTGGGGATGAAAGTAACTGGGGTGTGGTGACTATATTTTCAGCTCTTCATTGTCTGTCCACTTTAATTTTTCTCTAGGTTTTGGTTTGACCACTAGGTGACCAGATAGATTTGTTTTGTGGCATTTCTTGGCCATGTTGCATTGATTGTAACATAGATTGGTACTATGTCAAAATCTGAAAGTGGTGCTTTATTATAAATTTCCAGTAGAAACTGACATAGGCTCATCCAGTGATGGCTATGCCATGAACTAGAAGAGAAATTGAAGGGCCTTCAAATTTCATTCGGTTGCAACATTATAACTGAGTGTGTTCTGAGAGTTCTTCTCGATTTATTGTCATACTTAGGAAAGTCCGATCTTCTTGCTGAAGTTCTGAGATTGAGCAAAACAATATTTTGATCACCTTATTGTTTTGTTCTCGATAAAGTTGCCTGATAAATGCATTTCTGAGTTATTTTTTAGTGTTCAAGTTTATCTGCCAAGTTTAATATAAGATTTTAAATCTCTGAGAATAAACAGCACTAAGATAGTGAGGCCATAGGGATCTGCTTCCACAATTGCAGGGTAATCGCACATTGGCCTGCACATAGTAAAAAACGTTTAAGTTAATTGGGATTCTTGTACAATTGGTCAGGTTTTGGATGTTCCTTCCCTTGAATAAGAGGTTATTTAGCTTTATTTATGACCCTGAAAATGCATCTCTTCATTCTCAATTGTAAACTAGTTACCACAAATGCTATGTTCATAAGATCCTTATCCATTATGGGAACATTGATGTACCAAGAGATTTCATCATTGCCAAAACTATGCCACAGATCTATCATCTGTTTAGATGAGAGTTCTTAACCTTTTGATTTACTTTCAGAAAACAATAACTTAGGACTGAATGATGGCCTTGAATCGCATTGTTACAAATGCATTTTGATGTAGATGACATAGTTGATTTTTGGCATGTAGGAAGCACTAAAACTCTATCGATTTAACTACTAACTTCATAAGAAACTATAATAGCAATTCAAAGCATTGCAATTGAATATTGGCTAGGAGGTTGAGTCAAGAAGATTACAGGTTCAAGGTCAAACTCAGCAACTTAGCAAGACCTTATTTCTAAATAATAATAATAATAATAATAATAATAATAATAATAATAATAATAAAAGGTCTGGGAATAACCAGATAGCCGGGTGCACACCTGTGATTCCAGTACTTGGGAGACTGACACAGGAGTGTCGAAGGTTCAAGACCAGCTTCAACAACTTGGCAAGACTCTTAGTACTAAGTGAGACCCAGTTTCAAAACAAAATTAAAAAAAGGGCTGGGGTGGGTGTATCTCAGAGGTAGCATACCACTGAGTTAATCCTCTAAAATGTATATGATTCCAGTGGTTGATTGAACATTATCATAAGTATAGCTTGATTAAGATTATTTACATTTGGGTTTTTTCTTATAATACTTTGGATTTAGTTTTTGGAATAAGGCATTTTTAAATTTAATTTTAATTTACTTCCACATTAAACAAAATTGTTATTTTGAAACTGGAGCAATTCACATCTAACTCTTAAAAATTACAGTACATTTTGTAGAGAATGTTATGTTGTTAGACAGTGAACCCACTTTGAGTAGCAAAGTTCTAACTTAATTTAAGTACTTTGTAAATCTTTATTATCTCTAATTTCACCAACAAAAGTCCATTTTGCCATAATTTAGTGAGACCATGTTTCAAAATAAAAAATAAAATAGGGCTGGGAGTGTAGCTCAAAGGTAGAATGCTTCTGGGTATAACCAAATAACACACACATATACACAAAATAAAATATAACAAAACCTGAGTCTATTTTGTCACTCAAATTAACAAGACATTAGCCAGGCATGGTGGCCCACACTTTTAATCCCAGTACTTGGGATGCTGAGACAGGAGGATCATGCAGGTTTGAAGCCAGCCTCCATACTTAGTGAGGCTCTCAGCAACTTAGTGAGACAGTAAGGGCAGTCTTGGCAAGTAGTGAGACTCTCCTCAACCTAACAAGACCCTGTTTCCAAATAAAATATATAAATGGGTCTGGGAATGTAGCCTGGAGATAGAAAGAAAGCCCATGAGTTCCATTCTCAGTACCACACAGACACCAAAAAATTAACAAAACAACTAGTTTCATGGGTAAGAACACATTTTTAGATACCTAGTAACCTATTAGCAAAACATTAACTATTGATGAAATACTGAAACCTCAGGAGGGCTGTCCTAGCCCTGTCTTAAATGTACTTTCTCTGATGACCTGAAGCAGCTTGTCTCACGAAGTCTGTGCATTCCTGATTAGCATACCAGTGAGCCACGTGGTGTGTGTGTGTGTGTGTGTGTGTGTGTGTGTGTGTGTGTGACTGAGTATTGAACCCAGGGGCATTCTACCTCTGAGGTACATCCCCAGCCCTTTATCATTTTTATTTGGAAACAGGGTCTTGTTAAGTTGAGGAGAGTCTCACTACTTGGCAAGACTGTCCTTAAACCTGCCATCCTTCTGTTTCAACCTCCAAGTATTATGATTACAGGTGTGTGTCTCCACGCCCAGCTTCCAGTGAGCCCCTTTTCAAAGACACTTCCATGATAGATGCACAAGTGTTGGCTGAAGTTACTTAACTCATGCATATCATATCCTCTTTGCTTGTGCTTGAGTCTTGCAAACTAAGTGTTAGATGCTGTAATTTTTATCTATTTTGCCTTTCATCTTTCCATAACTAATAAGTATTATCTATGTAATTTTCTAATTGCACGAATATTTGAGACTAACATGAGAGAGAACACAGATACTAAGACTCCAATGTTATACTCAACATAAGTTCCCCAAGTTAGTAGTGAGAATCTTAATGGTCATCTGAATCCTCCCTGGTAGTAATGAGAGTTGCTTCTTTTTACCTTTTCAAAATATATTTTTCAAAGACAAGTGGGGATACCCTGAATCTTATTTGCATAGTAATTATAGGTTTTGGGTTCTAATGATCTACAATTGTATAAATAGCATGATGTTTGCTGGGCGTGGTGGCACAGCCTTGTAATGCCAGCATTTGGAAGGCTGAGACAAGGAGCATCACATTTTGAGGACAGCCTCAGCTACTTAGGCCTTTTGCAACTTAGTGAGACCCTTATTCAAAATAAAAATTAAAAAATGTAGCCTGGAGGAAGAATGACCCTAGGTTATATCTCCAGTACTGAATAAATAAATAAATAAATAAATAAATAGTATGGTTAATTATTAGAAGATTATTTAGCATATGAATCATAGAACATGATGGAAGAAGCTCTGTTTATGTTATTTTTGTATTCCTAAAATTTAGCATTTTTAGAGAGGTCTCTCAGACTTCCGGGAAGATGGCAACGGAGCAAAACGGGGCTTACGAGCCCCGCTAACAACCAATCTCTATTACCACAAAATCAGCGCCTTTCATAGCCAGAAAACACCATCATCAGAGAAACAAAAAATGTAATTTTAAGGGATAGAGAAAAAGAGGACTGGAAAAATGAGACACCAGAAACCAGACCGCAGTGCTGCAGCCGGAGCCGCGGCATGAAGCGGCGGGTGCCATTTTGCCTTGCAGCATCAGGCTCCAGAGAGGAAGGGAACTCATAACAGGGCTCAGAAACCAGAGAGGAGATAGGCTGGCCTCACACCTGAGAATGCGGCAGCAGCACCTTACTGCTGGCGGTAGCAGCGAGTTCACCGGACGACACCAGACCAACGCACTCAACAGCCCACCAAGCTCCAGAGAGGAGCGGCAGACAGTGAGCCGAGGTGAGCCGCTGCGGAACATCCGGGCGGGATTCAGCAGATTTCTCAGCGCAGGGAGCATCTAAAGCTCCCAGGGGCTGGGCTCAGCGCACCCTGCAGGGACTCAGAGTGGAGTTCAAAAACAGAAAAGTAATACACCAGCCTCATGGCTGAGAGCACAGCAGCGGCGCCATATTGCTACCGGCGGCAGCAGCAGCGAATTCACCGAGTCCACAACAGCTCCATCTGTGCACTCAACAGTGAGTCAAATTGGGGCCCCTAGAGGAGAAATCCCAGTACTGTACTCCAGGAACTTGACCCAGTGGGCGAGTGGTGGTGGCAGAGATATTACACCATAGGATAACGCCCAACCTGGTACCCCCCATGGTCTAAAGCAGCCTCGATTGACTCCCAGGGTCTGAGACTCTGTGATACAACCCAGTAAAGGAATAGTGGGAACTGAGATACCATAGACTCGAGATCCACAGCACCTTAAGTGAAGTCATAGTGACCCAGGGAAGAACCCAGAGAAGGCACAAACTTCCTAAATCATGGGAAAGAGGAATAACAATGGAGCAATGAATGCCCACAACCCCACAACATCAGAACCTGATAAAACAGAAATTCAGAGATTTCTAGAAGATCAAATCAGGAAAATAACTTTAGAAATAATAGAGGTGTTTCGAAAAGAATTCAGAGAGAGCCAATGAGAGATAAAAGATGCAATCAATGAAGTAAAGGCCTCAAATCAAAGTATAAACTATTGATTAGACCACATGGAGAATAGAATCTCGCTCCTAGAAGATGATCACTCCAAAAACAAACGCATAATTTATAACTTAGAAAAAAAATTAGACAGCAGGAATCTGACATTGAAGAAATATGGGCCCATATTAAGAGAGCTAACCTAAGAATAATTGGAATAGAGGAGAGAAAAGAAGGTGAAACCAAAGGGATTAACAATCTTTTCAAGGAAATAATAGCAGAAAATTTTCCAAACATAGAGCAAGAGGTCGATACACAGGTCCAGGAAAGTTATAGAACTCCCGTTAGAGAGGATCAGAGAAGAGGATCCCCACGCCACATAAGTGTCAAAATGACCAATGTGGAAGCCAAGCAGAGAATCTTAAAGGCAACAAAAACAAAGGGCCAACTGACATTCAGAGGCAAACCAATTAGAATCACTCCAGACTTCCCAAACCAAGTCATGAGAGCCAGAAGGGCTTGGAGTAACATATTCCAAACTCTGAAAGAAAACAACTTCCAGCCAAAAATTTCCTACTCAGCAAAACTTTCTATCAAATTAGATGGGGAAATAAGAAGCTTCCATGACAAACAGAAACTAAAGGAATTTATGTCTTCAAAACCAGTGCTAGAGAAAATACTCAAAGAAATTAACTACAAAGAAGAATTAGGTAACATACACCAGAACCAGAGAAACAAGATTTTCCATCCAACAGACAACTAAAATTGGTTATCTGTGGAGATTCATTATTTATGTTAGTCTTTTACCTATCTCTAAATTGTATTGTTTGCTTTTATTGTTGCTAATTTTTAGGATTTCTATTTGGAACATTAATATACCTTCAGATATAGCATTTGGAAATATTTTATCCCAATCTATCAGTAACTGTAACTCTGTTTACATTGTCTTTGGATATACAATTTTTTTTTATTTTTTAGGGAGTTTATTTACCCTTTTGTTGCCTGTACCATTGAAATCATATCCAAGAAATCACTGCCAATTTCAATGTTGTGAGTTTTTATGACCCAGATTTTCTTTTAAAAGTTTATAGTCCTAAGATTTATATTTAGGTCTTTTATCTATTTTGAGTTAATATTTGTATATGTGTTAGGTAAGGGTCCAATTTTATTCTTTTTCATGTAATTATTATTTTTCAACAATATTTAGTTAAAAGATTAGTATTTCCTCTACCAAATGTTCATGGAAACCTTGTCAAAAATAACTTGACAATATATGGAAGAATTTATCTCTAGGCTTTTATTTAACTCCAATGGTTTATATATCTGCCTTTATAATAGTACTACACTGTTTCAATTATTGTAGCTTTATATGGTTTGAAATCAGAAAATATACATCTTCTAGCTTTGTTCTTCTTCGAGATTGTTTTGGGTATCTATAGTCCATATTCCATATCAGGATAGATTTTTTTCTGAAAAATAAATAAATAAATGTGTGATAGCTTCACCTAAAAAAAAAGAAAAGAAAAAATATTCTCTGGTAAGAAAGAAAGCTAAAAGAAATATTGAACTGTTATCTTTAAGTCATCAAAAGCTTGGTATAAGACAAATGAAACTGTTTTGTGAGATTATCTTTGTTAATATTGGATAAATTGCTATAAAACTAGATGTCAACCACTAAGCCAAGCATGGGAAGGAGGGATGGGGAGGGAACGGGGTGGGGATCGGGTAGGGGCTAACTGGGCGATGTGTGCATGTATGTCTACAAAAGTATTTTCTTTATCCCATTATAATATATGAATACATTGCACCAATAAAAAATAAAATTGAATTAAATTAAAAAAATAAATCTTGGGGTGTAAAAAAAATAAAATGTAAGACCACAGGTAATATCTCGGTTATGTATTGATTAATTGGAACATAGAATATAATATTTCTCTTTATAAAAATTATTTGTATAGAGAAAAACATTTTAATAGTGACTGCTATTTTTATATTTTTGCCTTTCAAAGAATATACACTTTGAATAAAAAAAAATAAAATTTAGCACTTTTGTCCTTGGACTTTTATTTGTAATGTAACAAAGCACCATAACCCCACTCTTAGAATGAAGAAATTAATTAATAATTATTTAATATGCATAATGTGCTTTGAAAAAAATCTAGTGTAATAGAAATGCATGAAATTTTCTGGGCATAGTGACATATGCCTTTAATCCCAGTACTTGGGAGGCCGAAACAGAGGATTGCAGGTTTGAGGTCAGCTTCAACAACTTAGCCCTCCACAACTTAATGAAGCCCTGTTTCAAAATTAAAAAAATAAGGCTGGGGGTATAACTCAGGCATAGAATCCCATGGATTCAACCCCCAGTACCAAAACAAAGCATAAAATTACAATTTCATGGGTAAAGTAATATTTAACTCCTTATAAATCATCACAGGCCACTCTTTTTGTGGCCATAAACCCTTCAAAATATAGAGGGAAGCAAAACTATCTCTACCTCCCAGTGTTCTAAGAATTAGTGATGTATTGTGAATGGGAATAGAAACAAATATATAAAAGTGTAAATTATGAGGATGTGTATAGATATAGCTGTTGAGTTCTCAAAACTAAAAATGTAGAGGATTTAGAATAACTAAGCTTGGATATTCTATGCCTAATGTTAAAAATATAGCCATGAAACCTAGTTTTCTTTGTGTCCTAAAGAAGAAATAGTTCTTTTACTTTTTTTCTTTTCTAAGATTGGACTCTCCTACCTGGACGAAGGCCATATAAATGACCATTTGTTTTAGATTTAAGTGAATGGGTATTCTCTTTTCTTCTCTCTTTATAACCAGGATCACAGACATTGTGGAAAGTCTCTTTGAAGTTTTATGCTGGGGACTTTCTGCTAAAGCTGTCATTTTCCTCTGTCTTCCTCGCTGTCTTTCCATTATGATAAATCACTGGCATCTCATAGATTTAGCCCTTACAACAAAGCTATCATTTCCTTCTTTTCTTCTTATTTTTCTTCCTTCTCTGAAATTTTGATGACTTAGATGACTCAGCCTTCTTATGCCACTTCTAAATGTTACCTCTACCTCTGTTTTTCATCCACTAAGCATAGATTACCCCTCTAAAGCATGCCACCTATCAATCACATGGTGAGTGTGAAATAGATGTTAAATACATTAAAAACCAGTAACATGAAAGTCAAAGAAATCACACTATTTTAAATTTACCAACATCTCACCTTTCTATTTTGACACTGTATCCATCAGTTTCTTTACTTACCATAAAAAAAATTACTGACCAGAATCTTAAAACCCATTTATGGTATCCATAATACAAGGCTCAATGTGTAATATTTCCCATATAAACCTTACTCAGTGATAATATTGTAGTGTATAGATTCTACAAATACTTTTATTTATAATTTTCTACTCTTGTTCGCTTCAAAGATCATATATTTTATTCTATCATTTAACTTAAATTGTGAATCACTTTTTAATCTCTTATAGATGATCTAATTAATTACTGGATATATGGTGTGCCTGTCTCAATAAGAGGGCCTATAAATCTGTACTATAAAATTCTAAATTCATAATCTGATTTTCATTATAATAAACATATTTGAAAAACTATATAAGATGAACCAAAGTCGTTATTCCATTTTATTTTTATTTTATTTTTATGTGGTACTCAGAACTGAACTCAGAGGCTTTCTACCTTCGAGCTCCATCCCCAGTCCTTTTAAACATTTTTTTTTATTATTGAAACAGAGTCTTGCTAAGTTGCCACCACTGGCCTCAAACCTGCAATCCTCCTGATTTAGCCTTTCAAGTCTGGGATTACAGGCATACGCCCACTATACCTGGCTATTATTCCATTTTAATTAGGATTAATAATAACATCTAGTTGCTATTATTCCAATTAGAATTCTTTTTTTAAAGATCAGTGTATAAAATATCAAACTGAATAGAAAATAAAAAGTGAACATTTAGAAATTAAAGTGGCATGAGTACTAACATAAACATTTCATAAATTTTTCAAAATTCTTCTTAAACTGGATTGAGAAAACAATTATTTCTGTGAATTATAGCCTCTCAAGTTGCAGATAAATCAATCTTCTGTTTGTAAATGCTGCTTTATGTTCATTTTTTGGCAAAAACCATATTTATATTTGTGTCTTGGAAACTATGACAGTGGCTTGGTAAATGCTTGTTGAAGGAAGCTACATCAGTTCAGGGTATCTGTGGATGTTTTATTGATTAGAAAACAAATAAATATGATACCCAGTGTGGTTTCCAATTCACAATCCTTGGTTCATGACACAGTAACTATTGTTGATCCAAGAATGACCATAATTCAAAAATGGCAACACCATAAAACTCCTAAATAGTCAATCAGAGGATGACTATCAGTGAACCTACTACCCAGCCAGGAAATTTTATTACCTAACATCTAACCTCTGTGTTGCACCCCCATCACGGGTCTTTTAGCTCTTTCCCCTGAATTATCTTGAAATTTGTACCATATAACTTTTTTTTTTTTTTTTTTTTTTTTTTTTTTTTTGGTGGTACTGGGGTTCTTGGAAGCCCTTCTATCTCCGGGCTACACTCCCAGACCTATTTTTACATTTTTATTTGGAAACAGGGTCTCCTAAGCCAGCGCGCGCGGCTAGCTTCGAACCTGCGCGATCCTCCTGTCTCTGCCTCCCAAGCGCGGGGATTATAAGCGTGCGCCACCACGCCCGGCCATATAACTTGTTTTTTAAAATTAAAATGATGTATACTTAATGAATATATTTTAGTCTTATTAATTTGTGAACACATAAAAGGGGTATTATAAATAAATATACTTTGATATAGTCAGAGATGAGTAAGCATGTGAATATAATTAATTCTTGCATGCCTTTTTAAATTCTAAAAATATTATGTTCCAGAAAATATTATGTCCCAATCATTGGGTGAAAATAAGCAAGTAAACTTTTACTTACTATGTAATCTGTCAAATAAGGGACACCTAATGTTTTATTTTTTAATTTTTTTTCCAGGTCTGAGGATGGAACCCAGGGGCATTCAACCTCCGAGCCCTATTTTTTATTCTTTATTCTGAAACAGGGTCTCACTACGTTGTGGAGGGCCTCACTAAATAGCTGAGGCTTCCCGCGAACCTCGATCCTCTGGTCTCAGCCTCCTGAATGCTTAAATTTTTATTGGTGCATTGTACTTATATATCTTAATGGAGTACACGATGGTAGAGAAATACATGTATACATCACTCAATTAGCCCTTCCCTAATCCCCACCCATTCCCTCCCCCTCCCTCCTCCTCATATTTGGCTTAGTGATTGACTTTGATATGTTTGTTAATGTATATCCTGTATGTTACAATGCTTTGGGAAGGACCAGGAAAAGTGATGAGGAATGGCATTCGAAGCTTATTCTGTGTTTGTATGCTGACTGAAAACGAGGCTGGGAAGCAATTCAGAGGCCAGATGGTAAAGGACTTTGCAAGTCACACAAAGTGTTTGAGCACTCCTCTGTAGGTAAGTTACAGGAGTGTGGAAAGATTTAAAGAAGGTGAAATAAATATGATCAGTTTTGTTTAAGAGAATTCACCCTAGAAGTATTATGGAGGACAGGTTACAAATGAGAAGTCAAAAGAGGCCACCAGGGCTAGGGGCGTAGCTCAATGGTATAGCGCTTGTCAGGTGTGCATGAGGCCCTGGATTTGATCCTCTGCATTAAAAAAAAAAAAAAAAAAGTGTCTGCCAGACTTTGGCAATGATCCAGGTAAGAAAGGTTGAGGATTGATCTGAGACAGAGGCAGTGTTGATGGTAAGAATTGAGAGATTTATTAGGAATTTTAAATAGCGTATCAAGACTTATTTACTGATGTGAATGGTGGGAATTATATTGAAAGGTGAGACATCTGAGATTTCCAGATTTCTGGGTTGTATTACTGAGTCACTGGTGGAACCATTAGCTCAGACTGGAGAATTCTACCAAAGGCAAGGTTTAATGAGGGATCAGGTGAGGGAGTGAGGAGGGAGATTAGTATACAACCTGTTGAGTTTTGTACAATTTGTAGGACAATGCCTAAACCTGTAATTGAATATTCAAACCCAAGACTTCTGTGTTAAGAAGAGTAACTTTTTTTTTTTTTGCAGCACTGGGGATTGAACCCCTGTTTTATCTCTGATACACTCCCAGCCCTGTATTATTTTTTATTTTGAAACAAGTTCTCACTAAGTTCCTGAGGCTAGTCTCAAACCTGCAATCTTCTTGTGTCAGCCTCTCAAGTACTGAGATTACAAGGTGTGGACCGCCATGCCAGACTGAGAAGTAATTCTTAAAAAAGACTTAAGGTTTCTAAAAAGTTTGAAATCAGTTCTTAGCCTCAAAAAATTTTTTTAAGGAAAAGAACAAGTATCCAAGTATCTCTAAGACAAGGCAAAACTGTAGGTGGCAGGAACAAGCAGGCCAAGATTTCCCAAAGAACAAGCTCACTCTGACTGGAGTGAGCAGAGTGGGCTGCACCAGCAAGATGCCCAACAAGGTCTACTTGCCACAGCTGCTGCTTTAGCAAGCAGAGATGGTGGTGCAGGAAGGGCAGCTTGGAGCCTAAGGAGAGTCAGGACAGAAAGCAGCAAGGCACGGAAGCAGGACGTTTGGAATGTATTTATAGAGTTTCCCATCCTTCATTCTGATTAAAAACTAGGGTTTGAAAAGAAGATCACTGAATGATGATTCTGGAATAAAAATTGGGAGCAGATTCAGAAGAGTTTTTGAATACTAGGCATTGTAGTTTATTTAGTTGGCAACTTCAGTGGGGATTGGAGCTCTAAGCCTAAGTATGACTTTAAGGGTAAAATCACCATATCAGCATTTCACTTGAAAAAAATTAATGAGGTATAAATATATGGGATGGATCGAGGAAACAGAAAAAGACTTTGAGGATTCTATTTAGGAGCCTATTATAGCAATCCATGGAGACAAATTGAAAGCCATTATGGGCAATAGAAAAGAAGAAAAGGATGTATCAAATTTCATATTATTTTCAAATTAAGTATGAAAGGAAGGAGTGAGCCAATGATATTTCTCAGAATTTGGGTCAAGCATTTGTTGGGAAGGTTGGTGACGACTGTGCGGCCCTGAAATCACCCAAGAGACTATGCAGTAGAAAAGAATTAGCAAATCTGGATGATGAGAAGGAAATAATTTATCTGAAGGGAAAATGATAACAAATCCAGAAAAAATAAAGATTATGGATAAAATTATTCATTATTTTTGAATAAATGGATTTACTAAAGTTGTGGAAATGGAAAAAATACTAAAAAGGGGCATGAAGTTTTCTCTCTCTTAATACATTTAGTTAGAATAATGCTCCATAGCTTCAAATGTTCTGTAAGTCTGAGATTCTATGAATGGTAGGATTTGCTCAAAAGACTAGAAAGCAAAAATATAGAGGGGCCATGCATAGGATAGCTTGATTGTAGGTGTAAGTGCAGGGTGATGGTCAGCCAGAGGGAAGACTGGAAAGAAGCAAGATAACCATAATGATGGAGCAGGACATGGATGAGAGCTGCCGCAGTGACAAGGGCACTGCCTGTAGCAAATTGGCACAGCCCACAGGAGCAATGGAGGAAGGAAAGTCGGACAGCAGAAGGACAGAGATGGGATTTGAGAAAAGGTATTGTGTTGGGCTCAGCTGGTGCAGTAAATAAACAGATGATGTTTCTCTCTTGAGGATGAGGGAGTGCGAGTGCATGTGCAGAGAGAGCTGGAGGAGTCTAGAGGACATTTGCTGGCACTGCTTTGGGGGATGTGATAGACCAGGTGACAGGCACTGAAAATTGCCAAATAGCAGTGTGGATGCAAATTGCTGTCTTCATTCCCCTTTGCCTGCATGGCTTCTCTGTATTTACTTGAGCAGTCAATGGTATCCCAAATGTTTAAATGGATCCTGGTTTGCTGGTGTGTGTAGGGGGAGATGAGCATGCTTTCTCTACATCTCTCCTCAGTGAGGTTAATGGAAGCCGAAGAGCACAGTGCCATGCCAGTCTGTTGTGGGGCAAAAGGCATTTGACATGGACTAGAAGAGAGATGATGCTTCTTTGATCCATTGCGCTTCGTGTGGAGGAACTGGGACAAGTAAATTCTTAGAGGCTGCTCTTCACCACAGCTTAGCGTCACTTTAACCCAAATGACCATAGTCAATGGTTTCCTAGCTTTTGGTACAGGATGAAAAGGAATTCAGTGTGAGAAGTCCCGGGCCAAGTCTCTTGGCTGATTTTATCTAGGTTTAGAGAATGGAGTGCATACAGAAATACAGTGTTTCAAAATATTGCCTACTCATAAAACTCCAGAAAGGGGATTGCTTAGGTAAGCTTATTTTTTTTTTAAATAAGAAGTTTATACACAAGTGGAAGATAACAGCGGTGATGCGTGCTATGCTTGGCCATTTTCAAAAATGAGTAAAGAGGATCTTCAAGTAAATAGAACTGTTAGAAAAATCTTTTCTGTCGGTAGTCATCAAGAAACCTCTACTTGAAGGCCAGGCGTGGTGGCTTACACTTTTAATCCCAGCATTCAGGAGGCTGAGACTAGAAGATCTCGGTTCACGGACAGCCTCAGCTACTTAGTGAGGCCCTCCGCAAATTAGTGAGACCCTGTTTCAAAATAGAGAATAAAAAAAATAGGACAGGAGGTCTAGGTTGGAGGGCGAATGCCCCTCGGTTCCATCCCCAGACCCGCAAAAAAAAAAAAAAAAAAAAAAAAAAACCCTCTACTTAGAGTCACAGCTGGGTAACTGGAGCAGGGTCAAGGGCATACAGCATTTCTTAGCACCGGCAACTCTCCAGTAATGAGACTTCAAAACCATGCTGAGTCCTTGTTTCTTACAAACCAAACTAAGACTTGTGTAACACGTAACAAAAAAAAAAAAATAATAATATTCCTTGGTCAAAACCGAAATCTCAAAATGTCGACAACGTGCAATCTGGACTCATTCCACCTGCTTTCAAAAGCCACCAAATGTTTACTTTCTTCTCATTTTGTCCTGTGTTGTGTTTTCACTCATAACACATCTTTTGCACCAAAAATAATTTAGTGGCTTAGTGGGAATCGAGTCATAAACGAGAAGAAAATGAAGAAACTGCTGGCTGGTGGAGCAGCCCATGATTAATAAATTGTGCAACATGTGACTTGGCAGCTCTTTGATTCACCAGCAGAGTCCCCTCCCTTGTAAATTTGAGTTGGCTTTCCCATACATTATTATGTGGATTCCTTATAACCACTTCCCTTTCTGATTTTCCAGAGACAGGGTATAAAGTTTCCCTGAGCGCCAATAAAACGTGAAATCTTATCCACCTCTTCAGCCCGGCTTTGTGCAGTCATCTTCTAAAATAAGAACAGCAAATGTCTGAACCATTGCTATTTTCTATTTTTATGTTCATTCAATACTTACCATTCTTCTTATTATCACCGTTTTTATTTCAACAAGGGTTGGTTAAAAATATGGGGATGAACATTGAGAGAAAATGTGTTTTAAAATAACATTAACTTCCCATACTATTGTGAGGAAAAATCTACATTGTCTGATGACTAGAGATTATACAGTAATTTCTCCACCTAATCAAAATGTAGAGCTGAATGCAGAGTGACTTCGAACCTTTATGATATAATCTTGCTGGCATCTTTCTGAAGTCACATAAAAACACTGAGGTTTGAACTTTGATTTTGTTTACATAATCAGAGAATATCCATCTTCTATAGTGGTGATAGACACAAACATTGTTATTATATGTGACACATGAAATAAAAAGAATGCTTTACTACACCAAACATTTGTTGACGTGCTTTCAAGAGGAGGTTTCCATTTTGAGTAGTGAACGAGCGGAGGGACATAAATAGCTTTCATCCTCTGCAGTGTCTTTTGAGAATAATTTCATTTTCTTCTTTTTTTAAACATGGAATTTTGGCAAGGAGAAGACTAAAACACATACATAACATTACATCATTTGTATTAAATCATTTTGTGTTTTGAAGGCCTTCTAGATTCAGAGGGTAGAAATTAGTAAGAATGAAAAGATAAATCATTCAATATGTCCCAAAGCCTCAGAATCCATGTTATCCAGTATCAGAAAAAGTTCATGGCATATTTTATCAGACCTGCATTTTGTAAACCTTCAATGTTTAAAAGTTGCCTTGGCATGAGACTGGGGTAAAAGGATTTGTAAGATAAGTTTAGTGAATTGGGGATGAAAGGAATGTAGCTTCATTAAATTTAGATTTTTATAGTTCTCAATAATACTTAAGTAATGCAGGTAATATCTTTGAGGTTCTGATGTGCTTTTCTCTTTGACATTTTTGGAAATGTTACCTTTCTGCTTATTAGACATGGATATTTTACTTCTAAGGTTTAGGCTTAAGTTTGGACAGCATTTGGTGGATTAGATGCATTTCTGGAAAGAAACAATATTTAGGTATGTTTGCACATAAAGGCAATGAACTTGAAAGCCATGTTTGAGAGAAGAAAACAGATTGTCCAAGTTTGTTCAGCCCACATGAAAATATCAAAGGCCCAACTGGGTATGATGGCAAATTTCTTGTAATCTCAGTACTTGGGAAGCTGAGACAGGAGGATTGCAGTTTCGAGGCCAGGCTTACCAATTTAGTGAGATGCTCAGTAGCTTAATGAGATCCTATTTCAAAATGAAAAGCAAAAATATAGGGGTCTAGCTCAGAGATAAAATGTTTATTGCTATGTCCCCAGTACCATAAATAAGTAATAAGTAAGAGAGGGAGAGGGAGAGGGAGAGGGAGAGGGAGAGAGAGAGAGAGAGAGAGAGAGAGAGAGAGAGAGAGAGAGAGAGAGAGAGAGAGAAGGGAGAGAAGGGAGAGAAGGGAGAGAAGGGAGAGAAGGGAGAGAAGGGAGAGAAGGGAGAGAAGGGAGAGAAGGGAGAGAAGGGAGAGAAGAGAGAGAAGAGAGAGAATACCAGCTAATAAAATAACTAAAGGAGATAAAGGAGATACAAATATTTTCAGCATATAGGAAAGCTACTTACTTACTTACCCAGACTTTGAGCAAAGCTTTGTATACATAGCTAAAATTACTGGTTGTCGAATTGAGCAGCATTGCCATACCTGAATGACCAAATGTGACATATGTCACACCATATCTTTTATTATTCTTAGAAGGTGGCAATTGAAACTTCTCTGCTTATGCTGTTAAAGAAATGAAACCTTTCCATAGCTCTTCTTTGTAAACCCTAGAAGTTTTAGACTGATAGTTTGTATGCCATGACAAGCTTATAGACATATTTTATTTGGACCATGAAGTGTTTTTTAAATAAAGGTAATATTTAAAAATTACAATCTTTCAAAAAATAATAGATACCTGGCTATTGATGGAAAGATCCGGAGATTGGCATCACTGTACCTATGTCCCTAAGCATCAGTGATTGCAGAGCTGAGTGTGCCTTGAGGGATGGCATTTCACTTTGCCACTGGCCTTATTACCATCTCCACCAGGCATGCCTCTGCTAGGTACCTAGGCCTTTTTAACTCTCTGGCACTCATTGGTATTAGACTTGTTACTGCTACTTCCAAAGGATAGATTTCTGCTTTCATCCTATACCCAATTCATCCCTCCCCAATGCCCACCTAACCTGGATTTTCACCTTTCATTTATTGTGAGTTTCCTTCTTCAAACACAACTTCAAAGTCTTCATTTGAGCCAGGCATGGTGGCAGACACTTGTAATTCCAGTACTTGGGAGAATTGCAGGTTCCCACACAGGCTCGGCAACCTAGCAAGGCTGTCACTAACCTAATGAGACCTCATTTACAAAAATGAAATAAAATCAAACTAGGGGTGTAGCTTGGAGGTAGAATGCCTCTAATTTTAATCCCTAGGGCCCAAAATAAGCCCCCCTCAAACCAAAAAACCCCAAACTTTTTGTGTTGCTTGATTCCATTTCTTTCTTTGATGTTTGATGACCCCTGCCTCTGCCTCCTTTCAGCCTAACAGAGATTTCAGAGCAAAATATTTATGTCAAACCAAGGAACCAAGGCCACAGACATTTCTTTAAGCTGCTACTGTATACACAGCATTGTGCTGGATGCTGCAAGGATCCATTCCCATGAGATTAAAATTTTGTTGGGAATATAACACATAAACATATAAAAATTAAATTAAACACATAGTGCATCAAATAACAGATCACCAGAATGATAGAAAAGACATAATAAGGCAATATAACTAGTGGCGCCAGATAAATCTGCATGAGTTGCCCACATCGTCTGCTTCTCCTTAGGGTAGAGAATCAAAATTGTGGTTTTCTGTCATGGAAGAGAAGCTTTATTTTTATCAAGGTGTCATTAAAATCTCAATGTAAAAAATTTATTTACTACTCACATTTAAAACAATATCTAAAAACGAATGTGAATTATATTAGTTTACATCTCAATTTCATGCATATATGCATACATAAAGAATACATAATGCATATTTGCTTCAAATTAGTAAAGATTAAAAGCATGCATATCGAGCTCATGGTCAGTGACTCTTCAGAAAGTTTGCATTTTAAAATTTAGTAACGTTAAAATGTTCTTGGTTCTTCTTTAATTTCTTTTTTTATTGGTGCATTGTAATTATACATTTAGATGCAGTTCAAGGTGATAGAGGCATCCATAACACAGCACTCTTTGAGCCCTCCCCCAGTTACCACCCCACTTCCTCTCCCTCCCGACTTCTTGTGTCCATGCTCAGCACAGCGATTGGCTTTGGTAAATTTGTATATCATGTCCATGCCATTTTCCTCTTCAAGTCTTCCTCCTGGATCCCGTGTCCTTCATTTAGGTTCCCTCCTTTACTCCCCTAAGGTTCCTCCTTTGTCTGTAGACCTTCCTATGTCCCAATTTCTCCCTAGCTTTTGCATATGAGAAAGAACATCCAACCTTTTATATTTTGTGCATGACTAATCTTACTTAGCATAATATTCTCCAGTTCCATCCATTTTTCTACAAATAATGTAATTTGGTTCTTATGGATGAGTAGAATTCCATTGTGTGTGTGTGTGTGTGTGTGTGTGTGTGTGTGTGTGTACACCACCATCCCACCTAACAAAATTGTTGCTCCCCTCATGTTACTGGAAATGTCACTGCTGTCATCTTGAGATTAGTTCTATTATTCATATTCACATATATATAATAATTTTGCAATCCATTCATTTGTTGATGGACATCTCTGCTACTTCCATAGTTTGGTGATTATTAATTGTGCAGTTATAAACATAGATATCCATGCATTACTATAGCAGTCTAGTTGTAATTTTTGGTATAAATGCACAGAAGTGGCATTGCTGAATCCTAAGGTAGGTTAATTCTCATTCTCCACACTGTTTTCCAAAGTGGTTTCAGTAATTTGCAATCCCACCAACAATGTATAAGAGTTCCTACTTTTCCACATCCTCATCAGCATTTATTATTTTTGTGTATTTATTTGTTTGTTTGTTTGTTTGTTTGTTTGTTTTGCGGTACTAGGGATGGAGCCCAGGGACATTCTACCTCTGAGCAACACCCCCAGCCCTATCTTTTATTCTTTATTTGGAAACAGGGTCTCACTGAGTTGCAAAGGGCCTCACTAAGTAGCTGAAGCTGTCCTTGAATATAGACCCTCCTGTCTCAGCCTCCCAAATGCTGGGATTACAAGCGTGCGCCACCACACCTGGCCTATTTTTGTGTTTTTAATGATTGCCATTCTAATTAGAGTTAAATAAAACCACAGGGTAGTTTTTATTTATATATCTCTGGTTGCTAATGATGTTGAACATTTTTTCACAAATTATTGGCCATTTGTATTTCTTTTGTGAAGTTTCTCTTTAGTTCACTTACCCATTTTATTATTAATTATTATTATTATTATCATCATCATCATCTTGGTAGTGAATTTCTTGAGCTCTTTGAATATTCTAAATATTAGTTTTTATCAGAGGAGTAATTGGCAAAGAACTTCTCTCATTCCATTGGTTTTCTCTTGAGGTTCTTGATAGTTTCCTTTGCTGCATAGATGCTCTTCAGTTTTATGCAATCCCACATATTGATTCTAGTTTTAATTACTTGTGCCCTTAAGGTCTTGTTGAGGAAGTGTTTACCTGTGATTTTATGTTGAAATGTTGGTCCTATGCCCTCTTCAAGTGACTGCAAAGTGTCTGGTTAAATTTCCAGGTCTTTGATTCATCTTGAATTGTTTTATTAGTTCATAAAAGTAAGAAGCAGAGTATTTTTTCTTGGCACATCAGAATTTTCCAGACAAATGTACTGCTTAGAAAATCTGTTCTTCTAGGAAGCATAATTTTTTTCTTTCTTGTCACACTGTCAGGACTCCCCTTCATGCTTAGACTTAGTTAAGAAATCTCCAAGATATCCTGCTGGTAAGCAAGTTAACTATTAAATAAGGCTTTAGGGCTAAAGGTTAACAGGCATGACTTCAATAACAACTCTTTATAATAGACACACATTACATCTATTAACCTAAACACCCTATTATATTTATCATATTTGATCATATTTTATTTCAATTTTAATTTTCCCACCTAACAAAACTGTTGCTCCCATTATGTTACTGGAACTAAGTCACTGCTGTCATCTTGAAATTAGTTCTGTTATTCATATTCACAGCAGTCATTTAAATGATTACTTAATTAAAGCTATCAGCACAAGTTCTTGAGGGAGTTATGCTTAAACAAACTGAATACGGCTGCTTCTTTCTTTTTACTGGTTTTCATGAATTATTTTAATTGGTAGATATAAAATAGCATCTATCAACAGATTATTGTATAAGATAATTGGCAATCCATTTACTTCAATCAACTTGAGTGATAAATTAATATAGGTAGTTAATTAACCTTGTGGTATGGTATCCTGTTGGGTTCAATGATCTATCTACACTTCTGTCATTGCTGAGGCAAAGGAGAAAAGGCATCACTGGGAACTGGAAAGTTTATAGTCTTCCACAGTCATATTTACATATTGTTAAACAGAAATTATTCATATCACTACTTGAGCAGATTGTCTTTCCAGTTTAAAAGAAGAAGAAGGCTGGGAGTATAGCTCAGTGGTAGAGTACTTGTCTAGCATGAACAAGGCTCTGAGTTCTATCCACAACACCATAAAACAAAGCAAAAAAAAATGACCCCTCCCCCCCAAAACAGTAGTTTAAAAAAGGCTTAGAGAGGAAGAGAATGCCCTCTCTCTTTCACTTTCCCAGGACATTACTGAAAGCGTATCTGGCCTTAGTTTAAATATGCCCTGGTCTTTGCTAGTTGCTTCCTTAGCAGCAGAATCATTCTCCCCTTTCCCACTTATTTTACTCACCTTGCAACCTAAAAGACCTCCCAGATTTATCCCATATGCAAAATAAACACAAAGGCATCCAAATTCATAACATTTTCGTATATTTAGGGATATGTCAGGAATGTAGCTAAATGCTAATGTTATCCAGGGCATCTCCAAATAAATGAACATTTATTAGCAAAATTCTACCAGCTGGAATGGGTATTTTACTAAAGTAATTTATTTAATGATCCTTGATTTCCAAATTTACTAGCAAATTTTTTTTCTAGAGAAAGGGATGAGGGGTTTTTGCAGTTCCTTTTTAGTAAATGACGGGGAGAATAATCCTGTAATTCTTAAAAACTGGTACTTAAAATAGAGACATAGTAGAGTTTTCTTTACAATAGGCTAATTCCTCACGCTAGTAATATCTGTATGACTTTTATTTTATTTATAGATTTTTTGTTTAAGAAAACAAAGAAATGATGACTTTAAGAAAACATTTATAAATGCACATGTATACTCTACAGTTTTCATATTTTCTTTTTTTAAATAACTTGTGCAAAACTTCCAAGGTTCTCTAAGCATTTACTTGGGCAAAGAAGAATCTTCATATTTGATAGAATTATAAAAATGTATAATCTGCGTGAAACATTCAAAAACACAAACATATCAATAGAATAAAAAATGTACAACTGATAAAGTTTTCTTATACAAATACTTATAAACTGTTTTGTCAGAACAACAACCACTCCCACAAGAAGTTTAGTTTGAGGACACAACATTGCATAAAGCAGGCTTACTGACAATTACAAATTAGGCAAAATTGTGGTTCGTTTAATGAAAAGGCTCGAGAGTATGCCAGGCCGATGGCAAAGGACCTAAATCCATAGACAGACAAGCTTCTCTTGATTACAGCGATTACATCATGGTCATTAGAATTTAAAGTCAGTAACCCAAACACAGACATCATATCTCATTTGATAGCTGCAGTCTAGTAAATAGTGGGAAAGGATGTTATGTGTGGATTACGCCTGATGAAATGAAAACAGACATTCTTTTTGAACCTGTCTGGCAAAGAAAATGAAAACTTCAAAATCAGGCAGTGAAGTTAACTTTTAAAGTGCAGGCTCTTTGATGGGTAGGGGTCTGTGTAGTGTTCTTGGCTATGCTTTGTTTTATAGGGAAGCCACTCCAACAACTGGTTTTGCTTGACTCTCTCTCTTTTCTTTTTTTTTTTTTTCTTTCATGAGATCTCTAGTTCAGTAAGATGTTTGAGACCTACATTTTGGAACTTCAGCTAATTAGTATTTTCAAAGCATAATGAGGTGCTAGCATTGCTTCGATATTTATTTTCTCATCCAAAGTAGTACAATTAAAACCTCAAGTGTGAGTTTTAACCCTCCAAATGTCAATCCTCAGGTCTGCAGGGTCCTACCCTGCCCTGCATGTAGACAATTCATGCTGAGAAGACAAATGCTTTGCTCAGGGGAAAGAGATGCATTGGGTTACAGTTGGAGCTACATACATGAAAGCAAGCCCACTGGCCCCTGACCCGAACCTCCACTTCATAGCACTACCTGTGGGAAAACTGCCGGAAGCGCAGTATTTGGGAAGAGCAGGGGAGGCAGGCAAAGAAAAACAAAAGACAGGACAAAAACCAGCATGAAGGAGTTACTTATGTGTTACCTGGCCTGTGAATAGATTTAGCTTGGTTTAAGAAAGCATGGCTTTGGGGGCGGAGTTGTTTCTACATTAAGAAAATGAAGACAAAGAAGCAGACTAACATAACTACATTATACAATTTCAAGGGAGAAAAACAAACAAACAAGCTGATAAGACAATGTGTGGTCTGTACTTTAGTGAGACATTCGGTGTAAGTCAAGACAAGAACACCCAGGTTACAGCTTCATCAACACCATTATCGAAAAGCATTTATAGAGTGCCCGGCTTTGCTGAGTAGTACTGGACCCACTAAATTTAAAGTACTTAAGAAAAGGAACTAAATCTTAACGTAAACACGTCTCAAGTAACATGAATTGATATCAGCTCCTTAAACTGCACCTTGAAGAAACCATTAAGTCATCTTAAAGAAAGGCATCACAGAGACGCCATGTGAAGCGTACAGGTTTTATCACTCTGGTAAATAAGTGGTTTCATTTTCTAATTTACTGACTTTCCCAAATGGTTAAAGGGACTCACTTAGGGACTCACAAAAGTTTCATAGCAGTTTTCAGATAAGGTTTTATTGTCACAAAGAACAAAACATGGATTAATCTAATCTTTCAAAATGTACTTTCTTGAGTCAGTGGGTCTTGGAAAAATAAAAAAGGAATATCAAACTTCTAACGTTTTATATTACCTGTCATCCTAGCATCTGCTATAGCCTTTGCCAAAGATTTTCTTCATAGCCTAGGAAGTATGCAAATATAATTCTATTGCCCAGGAGCTTTAACATCTGTTAAGACGCCAATGACCTGAAACTATAGTCTTCTTAGATAAGCCAGGGAGGTGGCCACAGGCACTAGGAATTCATGAAAGCCTCAGGGGCCATTGTCCCATTTATTATTTGGACCAGCCCTTCTTTTTATTCTTTTATTTGCAGTACCAGGGATGCAACCCAAGGGAATTCTACCTCTGAGCTACACCCCCAGCTTTATTTTTTTACTCTTTATTTTGAAACAGGGTCTCACTGAGTTGTGAAGGAATTCACTAAGTACTGAGGCTGTCCACAAACCTCAATCCTCCTGTCTCAGTTTCGCGAGTGGTGGGATTACAAGCATGCGCCACCATACCTGGCTGGACCAGCCCATTTTAACTTAATTGTTTTGGGCCAGGAACAGGCAGAAACATTTTATCAAAGTTTCCTAGGTGGTTCTACATTCAACCTCCTGTATACCCACAAACTCTGGTCACTCTTATTTCTTTGTTAATTCTTATAGCCATGCTACAGGAGATAAAAAGAGAAAAGGAGCTCTCAGTAATATTGAACTAGTCGCATACAGCTTCTTAGAAACTAGTATTTCTTATCAACTTGAATATAAACTTTACTAAGTTGTCCTGAGGAGGATGGAGCCACAGCATCTAGGACATTTATCTTTTAAAAAGTAATAAATTAGCCTTGCGTGGGAATGCTTGCCTATAATCCCAGTACTTGTGAGAATGAGACAGGACATTCACAGGTTTGAAACCCGCCTTGGCAACTTAGTGAGATCCTGTTTCAAAATCAAAAGTAAAAAAATCAATCTGGAGATGTAGTTCAGGTTTAGAATGCCCTTGTGTTCAATTTCCAGCAACACACACACACACACACACACACACACACACACAGAGTAAATTGCAACGCAGATCATAAAAACTGACATTGTGTGGATAAAGGCCACCACTTCCAAGGTTTTTAAGTGGAGCTATAGGCAGATCCATTATCATACTGGAAGAAAACCAAACATACATACATACATATACAAGTACGCACAGAATTTGAAGAAAGACTAGAAATTTCCTAATGTACATGATGTACATTCACAAGCATAATAAATTCAATCACTAGGCCAAACGTGAGAAGGAGAAAAGAGAGAGGGAATGAGGTGGGAATTGGGGAAGGGCTAAACAAGTGATGTGTACATGTATGCCTCTACCATCTTGTACTCCATTAAGATGTATGACTCCAATGCAACAATAAAAAATTTAAAAAATACACAACAACAACAAAAGAAAGAGTAAAATTAAGCAGTGAGGACCGAGGAACACAGAAGCTAGTAAGAAAGTAGTAATAACCCCAGAGTGGTAAGCAAGGAGGTCAGCAGAGGTAGGTGATGGATAACTTGGAAACAGAGGCCATGTTTTTCCCACTCAGAAGTAATATGCGTTCTTCTAGAGTTGAATGCCAATGAGGCCAGGCAAGTGAATACAAGAATTTGAGAGAGAAGGCTGAGGCAGTGAAAGCTGACCTGGCTTCCACATCTCTGATTATTACAGAATCTCATTTGTGAAGACAGTAAAATGTTGAAGACTCACATGTACCCACGGGCAGTTTTAGACCTTCATAGATATTGTTTTGTCATACTTAGTTCTCATCCATAATTGCAGGTAAGAATTATTATTTCATTAATTTTAGAAGATAAAACTGGGAATTCAGAAGTGTCAGTTAACTTGTCCAAGGAATACACGTTCTTAATGAAAGAATAAAATTTGGACTATCTGTTGTAATAAATGTCAAGCATTTCCCTCCTCTTTATTTCATTACTTTATATTTTATTTCATAAAAAATTGTAATCCAGAGTAGAGATTCTACAAATAAGTTACAAACTTTTGATTTTTTTGTATCATTGTGGAAAGGTAGTTATATTTCCTTGCTTTTACATGTTTCATGCATCATTTCCCTTTCTTTCAGTTGTGTATACTTTAGTAGACATATATGAAGTGCTCATATGTGTGTGTATATATATATATATTATATATATATTACAGAAGCTTATAGTAGCTTCAGTAGAATTAAATGCATATAAATGGTGTTTATGCTTATTATATAGTGAATATTTTAATAGTCACTTAAAACAGTAACATGTGGTTAAAAAGAGTCCATTATTATGGGAAAATTTTATGATATGACTTCAGGTTTGGGTGCAACTAAACACCAGCTAAATAATAAACTTTTTTATTATTAAAATACTTACAAGACTTGACTTTTTAAAGATTTCAGAAATTTTTCTAAATTCATATATATATCGTAGAAGGTAGCATTAATCCAATGAATAAATCAGTGGGAATTATTTAATCTTTTTAATATTTACTGAGTGCTCTTACAAAACAAAGAGTCTCTAAGACTTGGTTTTTGACCTCAGGAAAACATGCACAACAAACAATAAGAATAATATAACATAGCATTAAGTAAACAAGTATTTAAGTAAGTAGACAAAAGTCTAGGAATCAAATCATCATACTACACAGATATATCACTGGTTGGTATCTTTCCAAAAGAATTAAAGTTAGCATACTTGAGCAACATATAGCAGCCCAATTCACAATAGCTAAATTATAGAATCAACCCATATGTCCATCAACAGATGGATAGATATTGAAAATATGGTATACATACACAATGGAATTTTATTCAGCCATAAACAAGAACACAATTGTATAATTTGCAGAAAAATGGATGGCATTAGAGAATATTATGCTAAGTGATATCAGCCAGTCTCAAAAAGGCAAAACTTATAAGTTTTCTCTTATATGTGGAAACTAGAGAGAAAATAAGAAACAAAAGGTAAGACTTTAAATAAGGAGAGAGACCAGTAGAATAGTGAAAGGCGATTGAGAAAGGGAGATGAAGAGGGGAAAAAGGAGAATAAAGGCAAGAGACAGTTCAAATAATTCTATATTCAATATGAAGGGATCACTACCAATCCCACTAACATGTATGGTGAAGGGGGGGATCATGGTGTATCTGGAGGAAACACATCAATTGCATCTATTGCATTTAAGCATGACTTTGAACCTCATTATGACATATAACTGCAGTACATCAATAGAAGTATAAAAATAAACAAGTAAATAAGAGGTAGAATTTTTTATTCAAGATAAAAAGGAGACAGAAGTTGAGGCTGGGAGAAGGGCTTATAATGAACTTAAAGCTTGACAAAAAGCTAGGTGGCAACAGCTTGTCAAACATAAAGGAAAGACGCAAGTAAGAATGTGTCACAGATAGCAGGAGTGATGTGCTCCTTCTAGAGACGTGATAATTGGGAGCAGAATGTGAGCCAAGCTTATAGGTAGTTTTTATTTTTCAGCAGTGCTTTAGACTTAGAGCAAGTTGCTAAAGTTTTTTTTTAGAAGTTTTATCTAATCCTTAAGTTCCAAGGTATTTATTTTAAAAAATCAACTAAAGTTTTGCATAAACTTTAGAGAGGCTATATTACATGGCAAGTTTGAGTAGCAAGACTCTGAAGAGGTGGTAGCAATTAGGGGAGAAATTGCTAACACTTTTTGTGGTTTTTCATATTTTTCAACAATAAAGTACTAAAGGCTATTTTGAAAAATGAAACTTTCAATGCCTCTGCTCAAATATAATAATTTTTGTTTTAGAGAATGACCTCCTAGTCTTGATTTTCATATATATATGCATATATGTATACATATGACAGCATGAGTAAGACAATATATATGTGTATACTACATATAATAATATTCAACAAATATTTAATTTTTCTTGTAGTGATATATTTTAATAAGTTTTCATTATTGCTGAAAATTAGAAGAAATTTTGAAGGAAAATACAGAAGATTGAATAACTAAATGCTGGGATTGTAAATGACAGAAAAAATTAAATGTGACTCCAGAAAGCAGTTGTAAAAGTAGTACAAACAACAGCATAGGGGCTGATTAGTGATTAACATTCAGTTTTGAACATACCTACGGTAAACTACAAAGATCTCACTGCCAGTTGGACAATGTGACTACAGAGGTCTGAAGATGTAGATTTGATGAAAAAAAAAAAAAAAACAGGACAAAGTAAAGACTTAAAGGTTATGTAGACTCAAGGGTTTGCTACTATCCTTTATGATTATTATCTGGGTGACTCGGGGCAATTATCTAAGTCTTTGAAGTTGTATCTTCTTTTGGAGATGAAAAGCTGTTTTTTAAATTTTTGGTAACTAGCACATTGTAAACAAAATTAAAATGTTAATTATTCAAAAGAAATAATTATCAAAAATTTATTGTAACATCTCCATTGTGACTTCCCTCTAAATGAGCATTTTTCTTGGCATAGAGGTTAGAAGCACCATCAAAAGCCAATATGGATTTCTTAATTTTTTTTACATTAGGAATGTTCTAAGGTAGGGAGTTTGGCCTTACAAAATACAAAAGCACCTTTTGGTTTGGCATGATTCTGTTCTAGATCATATGGTTAAAAGAATAGAACAGGTTGTCATACATGTTAATTTGTATTCCCGCAGTTCATTTTCCTTCAATACTATATAACCTTTATGACAAAAGACATAGCTATTGTGAAACCCTTCTGTCTAGAGCCATCTGAGAACTGAGTCATAATGAACGGTGATTTCTGTGTAGCCAGAATACGTATGTCAGAAATGATACCCGATTAAATGTGAAGATGCCGGTTGATGAAGGAGAGATTATACAGGACTGGGCATGCAAGATAGCTGTGTATGTTAGGTTGTGTCTAGAATCAAACTACAGAGAGAAATGTTTGCTTCAGCTTGTGAGTAAAAAAACTTGAGTCTCTGTGACTGCCCGTCTGGCATTTTTCACCAGCACCAGATTCATTAGGAATGATTAGCCTTTTTCTTCAAACTCCTCACTCAAAAAAAGTAAATAAAAGGAGAGTTTGGACAGTAAAAGATCAAGGGACAACATCTCTATTTTGAGATGTTCTTAAGTTATCCCGATTGGTCAAAACCTAAATGAGCATTAAAGAAGGAGCTATGTGATGAAAAGATGAATTTTCCCCTATATATGTTCTGTTTAAATTAACATGGAGAACATGTAGTTGGAGTAACTCATATAATTGACAATTTTTTGTATGAAGTTAAATTAAAGGTGACATGGTAAAATCCTTTTTCCTCTTTATTTCATTTCCCAGCCACAGAGAAAAATATTTAGTCTGTTTTATTGATAGACTATTACAGAAACTTTCAGAATATACAGTTTTCTTTTTCAGCTTAGAACTTTTTATGTGCAGAATTTTTTTGTGTGTGGCACTGGGGTTCCTGGAAACCCTTCTACCTCTGGGCTACACTCCCAGACCTATTTTTGTATTTTTATTTGGAAACAGGGTCTCTTAAGCCAGCAAGGCTGGCTTCGAACCTACGTGATCCTCCTATCTCCATCTCCCAAGCGCGGGGATTACAAGCGTGCGCCATCACGCCCGGCTGTGCAGAATTGTTGACATGATGACATTTAATGCTGGGTCATCATGTGCTGTTTGGACCAGCCAACATTACATTATTTGGTATTATAGAGCCAGTAGCATCCCTAATGCTTCAATAACTCTCTTCAACATTTATGCATCAATACAATCAACTCTGTGTTTTAGAGCCCAGTTTTAACATAAACGGAAGGATGTGGAAGGGAATTAAAGAACAGATTTTCTTCAATAAAATCTCTAAATCATTCACTTTCCTAAATCTGCTATTTGGCATGCCTAGACTAAAATCAATATTTATAAAAATAGTAGAAACTTTTCTTTAATTTTTTTTTATTAAATGCATGTAAGAGTTAAATATTACATATCAATGATAAGAAACAAAAATGTCACGGTAAACTGACCCAAATACTATACTATTATTTTTAATATTAGATTTAATAAACATACAATTTAATCATGCTGAGGAGTAATACAAGTTGCTTTATGAAATAACATAGCGCCATTTCTTTTTCTAAATATATTCTCATTCATACCCAGGTAAATATCTGTTTTATTTTTATTGTTATTTTATTGAGACATAATATGTATACATCTTTATAGGGTACAGTATGATAATTCAATACATGAACATAATGTGCAGTGATCAAATAAGCACACACATCTGTCCATCTCTTCAAACATTAATCATTATTATGTGTTGGCAACTTCTGTTTTCTTCTTTTCTAGTTATTTTGAAATATATCATAGGTTATTTTATCCTATAGGTACCCTACTGTGCTATAGAAAACCAGAACTAATTGCTCTCTTTAACTGTGTTTTAGTGCCCTTTGTCTAATTTTTTTTTCTGCTCCTCTTCCCCCTGCCCTTCCTGGTCTATAGGGACCTCTATTCCACTCTGTCCTTCTGTGAAATAGACATTTAGTTTCCAAAAATAAGTGAGAACATGTTGTATTTGTCTTGCTGTTTCTGGTTTATGACCTTAAGTCCCTTCCATGTTGTTGAAAATGGCATAATTTCACCCTTTTAATGGACAAGTAATATCCCATTCTGTATGGATACCACATTTTCTTTACTTACTCATCTACTGATAAGTTTATTCCACACTTAGCTACTGTGAGTAGTGCTACAATAAACATGAGGTCCAAGTACCTCTTTGGTATAATGATTTCATCTCCTCTGGATATGTACCCAGTAGTGGAATTGCTGGATCATACAGTAGTTCTATTTTTAGTTTTTTATTCTTTTATTGGTGCATTTTAGTCTTACATCTATATATAGTTCATAGAGATAATGACATATATGCACACAGTTTTTAAGGATTCTCCCCACTGTTTTCTATAATGGCTACACTAATTTACATCCATATAAAGTAAAAGTTTCCTTTTTGCCTAGTCCTTACCAGCTTTTTTTTTTTTATCATTCGTGATACTGAGCATTTTCATTTCCTCGTTGGTCATTTTTATGTCTCACTGTTAAGTATTATTTGTTGTTATCCATACATAGTCTGAGTTGGATTTTAGAATTTGATGTATTCACAGAGATTATAATAATCACCAGTGTTGGGCTTAAAAAGTCACTTTTTCTATGCTCTGCAGCTAGTGTGATTCTACGATGTAAACAATGTGGTCATATAATAACAGGATTAACTTCTTTGCCTTGACTATAAGAAAACTCACAAAAAAATCATAGCTAACTTCTAAAAGGATTAGAGGATTTAATAGCATTTTTTCATGCATTAGACTTATTTCTCATACCCTTTTCATTCTCAGTTACATTTTATGTTTTTGAAAACCCATTATATAATAGTATTTGTACATGGAACTGAATATTTAATATTCCGTTCATAAACTTCAAGACTTCTAAAAGCTTTTACCACATTTTTATAAAGAGCATGTTGTAGAACCACCAAGTTCTTACTTTTCTTTTCATATATATATATATATATATGTGTGTGTGTGTGTGTGTGTGTGTGTATAATATAGTGTGTGTGTGTGTGTGTGTGTGTGTGTGTGTGTGTGTGTGTGTTTAAATTTTTGTTTTGAAACCGTCTCACTAGGTTGCTAAGATTCTCACTAAGTTTCTGAGGCTGGTCTTGAACCTGTGATCCTCCTGTCTCAGCCTCCTAAGTACTGGGATTACAAATGTATGTCACCATGCCGGCTCTCATTCTTATTTATTTTATTGTACTTTATTTTATTATTTTGAACAAGGTATTCTTAAATTGCTGAAGTTGGTCTCAAACCTGCTATCCTCCTGTCTCAGCCTTTTAAGTACTGAAATTACAAGAATGCGACACAAGGCTCAGCTTTTTTCTCTTTTTTATTTTCTCTTATTTTGCTTTATTTTTACTTTTCTTTCTTTATCTGATTTGTATGTTTCTAAATACAATATTCTCAGTAATTTTTTGAAAAAAATTTCAGATTTTAATTTATACATAAATTATTTTATATATAATTTCCTTTTAAACTCTAGGGGAGAAATATACAGCAGGATAAATAAATTTTGAACTTAGATCATTGTTCAGCTTGCTGATTTAGGAATTGGGATTTTTGTTTAAGATTGACTTGTCAGGGAATGTTAGTCTATGTTTAGAATGGCTCAGGCTCTGATGACATTAGTAAATTGAAAATTTAATTTTTTTTGCTTTTAAAAGAGAATTACTAAATACTTAAAATGAACACTAAGTAAAAGTTTAGTGATAAGTACACATAAATATTTTCTCTATAAATCACTTATTTTATAGCTGTGGTGGTAAAAATAATTTATCAAATATCGTCTGTGAAAAACACTGCTCATTCCTGTTTCAGCATCCCCTTTATTAGGACCTCCCCTGCTGATCTTTGAAATGGGAACAAGTCTTAAAACTTTATCTCTTAATGAAAACCAGAAGTCTCTGAACTGCACTACCACTTAGCTTTGCAGGTGTCCTGTGACAAGCCATAAATTTTCCTTTCATCAAATGTCCTAAAGATACATTTTCCTACTATCTGTAGTCAGTTGACAGCTCATCTCTACAAAAGGTATGACACAGTTTTGCATATGCAATAGAAGGAAGAAATGATGACACTTGAGGAAAAAAGGAAAAGAAAAGGAAGAACACCTTGACTTCCATTGGGCAGTATGGACTCTCCACTCACAGAGCTCTACAGGTGTTCTGGCCCAAGCACTCTATGGAAGGAGGGGAGTGGGATACAAACTATTGGACTCAAAGTGCCAATGACCTGAAATGCTTATTCTAGAGTAATAACGAACTAACCCCCTGCCTTGATTAGATCACTTGACCTCTCAAGAGGCAGGCCTTTTCACTTGTTAAATAAAACTTTCAACTTCTAGACATCCTGCCTGTCCCAACTCAATGAATCACACACAGGTTTCCTTGCTTCCTTCTTTGTTTGAAATCAGAAGAGTATCCATTTCTATTCCTGTTGACCTAAGTACTCTGTCACCTAAGAAATATTTGGCTTGGCTAGCAACACTTCTTAAAAGGCTATTTATGAGACTATTGTATTGCTTCTTTGTTTCGGCAGCACGTGTGTGTGTGTGTGTGTGTGTGTGTGTGTGTGTGTGTGTGTGTGTGTGTTACTAGGGATGGAACCCAGGGGCATTCTACCTTCGAACCACACCTCCAGCCCTATTTTTTTATTCTTTATTTTGAAACATGGTCTCACTGAGTTGCAAAGGGCATCACTAAGTAGTTGAGTCTGTTTGCAAACCGTGATCCTTCTGTCTCAGCCTCCCAAATGCCGGTATTATAAGCATGCTCTACCATGTCCAGCTCTTGGCAGCAATTTTTATAGTCATATCTATGTTTTATAAACACTAATCAGTAGAAAAAGTATAACAGACTTTTTTCCTGTGAATGTTTTACTTGATATAAGCCTTTTTTTAAAAAAAAAAAGAAATCAGTTATTTAGCTGATTGCAACAAAGGGCAGTTTATTTTATACAAGAAGTTCTACTCTATAAAAAGTAAAAAGCAAAAAAAAAGCTCAACATAAACATATGAAAACAATAAATATAAAGATTTTAAAAAGCTACCTTTATGTTTATTTGATCTTATTGATGAAGAAATTTGATGTCACACATAGTTGGCTAAATGGTAGCTATCTGAGAAAGGTAGAATTTTATTTTAAACAATATATTAGTCATTTTGTATTTAAGCTCAAACAGGATGTTTTTAAGTAAAATAGTCAAAAAGCATCCCCCAAAAGAGCATATGTCTATCATATTCAAAAGTTGTAACTTGATTATTGAAAGTTCTTGTTCTAAAAGCTCATATAAATTCCATTTATCTGGTGTGTCTCACCTCTTCTTCCCAGTTGATCTCAGAAAAAGTCAGCAGATTGAGCAACATGGCATCTTCTGAGACTTTAACTAAATCAAGTAAGTACAGTAATGTTCCCTCTCTCACTTTTGAGACTCTGAGTTGGTACTCAAAAACAATTCACCTGAACTTTGAAAAAAAGAACTTCCAGTTTTTCTTAAATCTTACAGCTACCTTGAGTTTTGTCCAAGAAAGAAAACAAATTACAACTTTTGATAACATAGGAAGAAAATATTATTATCACAGTTTGAAATCTGTGAACAGGAACTTTCTTTAAAGAACAAACATTAAAGTACAGCAGAAATTTAATTATGAGATTTCCCACTTGTCAGAGAGGCTTGCATTAATATCAGTAATAACTACAAGAAGGAGACTATTGTCTGGTACTGCAAGAAAAGGAAAAGATGAAAAGGACACCTAAATCCTGTTACAGACACACTAAGAGTGCATTGATTATTTCGACTTTTGGGGACAACCCTAGGTAAACTATTGAGCAAAAATACTGAAGCAATGCACATTCATTAGTATGGCATTAAGTGCCAGTGTTTGATGAGGGAACTCTCAAGGCTGCTATTTATTCTTCTGGCCTGACATGGAGATGCATTTGTTCATTCATTTGTTCTTCTGGTCACCAAGTGTATGGTATTTGTGAAGAAACCTGACAACATTATGTAAAAGAACATTCACATCTTTTTTGACCCTTCTTTTGCTTTCTACCTCCAGCTCAAGCACTGCTGAGAAGATGAGCTTCATAAGCTCTGTAGAAGAGATCCAGATATGAAATGTATTTAGAATCTACACCATAGTGACATTTCAAGAGTTAGGGTGAATTGGCAGGCCCGAAAGAGCAGATAATTATTTCAAATGCTGTGCTGTAGGACCCAGAAAAAGGTTCTTAAGAAATACAATGTAAAGAACCGAGAGCGGTGGTCCCATGGCTCCAATTTTTGTTATCCATCCAACATCTCTTGGAAAGAAGGAAGCGCTTTCCAGAGCTCTTCCTCTGCGTGAAACTCTTCCTACACATGCTTCCTCTTGCCCTCATGATGCTTTCATGTAGCGATAGGATTATGCTCTTCTCAGAAACTTCAGAGAAATAAAGTACATTTCCTAAGGCCATTCAGCTGGAACACAGTGGAGCCATGATTCAATTGTGGGTCCGCAGAGTTCATGTCCTACATACTTAACCACACCATTTTTCAATGGCTTTGGTGGGAAACTTGAAATATCCTCTGAGACAAATTCCAAGGCCAAAATAATAAAGGCAAAGCTTTTATTCACTGCTTTACAACCATGGATCGTGAATCTCTGGGGGACCTCCATGTTAATATAAGGCATCTTTGAGTCCAAAGATACATAAAGCATTATAAAGACAATAAAGATGTCACATACCACTATTTATGAAATGTGAACATATGCTTTGTGAACAATAAGATATAAATTCAGTTATTAATCACCACTGATTTTCATAAAGCATTATTCATGATCATTTCCTGTTTAATCATTTTAAATAAGGAATAATTCTAAACATGTGATATTCAATAGTATTATTATTGCTATTTAATTTGAAAAGGGATTCTTATTCTTGAAATTGCCCAAAACGACTTTTACTAAGATCATTAATTTGTGTACTCATTTGGTCATTATGTGTACAATTCTGGTTGAATATATTCCACTTTTATTTTTAGAAATATAATGAAAATAGACAAAGATTCCCAATTTTAAGGAGATTAATGCATTGTATCATAACCAGAACTGGTGTGTGTGTGTGTGTGTGTGTGTGTGTGTGTGTGTGTGTGTGTTACTGGAGATAGATTTCAGGGGCCTTCTACCTACAAGCCACATCTCTAACCCTATATTATTATTATTATTTTTTATTTTGAAACAGGATCTCACTAAGTTTTGGAGGCCACACTAAGTTGTAGAGGCTAACAGTGATCCTCCTGTCTCAGTCTCCCAAATACTGGGATTACAAATACTGGCCAACTAGAACTATTTTTTAAAATAATCTTGAACCTACCTAAGGAATACTGCCCTAGTACATTTTCCCCATAAAATTGGAATGGGAAAATTTCAGGCTATATCTCATAGATTTTGGAAGCTTGGATGTCAATCAGAATCTGTCAATTAGAATCAGCTATATGCAATGCCTAGACTCCAGGGTACAGCCAGAGAATATAACCTTAATGACCCAACACTTATCAAAACTGGATTTTAGAGAAGTAATATTTAGAAAGATAGCCTGAAGGATGTAGGACTTGCTAAATAGCATAACATGTCACCCTTCAATAAAGCCAGACAATTGAGAAGCTGTGTGTTGAGACTGTGTGGGTCTGGCAGTCTTTTTGAATTGAATCTACTACACCGTGCCTTGGTGTGAAGTCCCTGGTGGAGGTGACAGGATGACCACAGTGACAGCACTATGACACCATCTCTGTGATGCAGTGATATTATGAACATGATGCTTCCAACGTTCCCTGCAAGTTTTCCTCAACGAGGAATGATGGGAGAGTTTTGCAGATGTCAATGCAGGAAAATGTATGCTTCTCTGGGACAGCTGGTATGTTTTTATCCTACAAATGATAATTTTATAACTGATCATATTTATCACTTCAGTTTGTCTGAGAAATGACTCAGCTGAATTTGTGGTCCTCCTTTAATTCTTTTGTGGCAATGAACACATTTATTTCTGCATTTCTACTTTCTGGCTTCTTTGTAATATATGACCTTGATTTTTCCCTATTCCTTGAGTTCTGTAAATTAAGAAAGTTTTAATTTACTATGTGGATTTTTACAAGCAATATAAATATATTTGGGAATAAGGCAAGCTATACATTCATTAATGACATAACTATAATAAGAACTAGGAGTGATTTAACGAAATAAAATTGCCTAGCCCCCATGTTAAAGTCAGAGCAAGTTTATCATGACAAGGTGACTGCCTACCTTTTTTTTTTTTTTTTTGGTGGTACTGGGGGTGGAACCCAGAGGCTTTCTACCTCCAGGCTATCCTCCCAGGCCTTTTTTATATTTTGTTTGGAAACAGGGTCTCACTAAGTTGCTGAAAGCCTCACTAAGTAGCTGAGGCTGGCTTCGAACCCATGCGATCCTCCTTGTCTCAGCCTCCCAAGCGCAGGGATTACAAGCGTGTGCCACCACGCCCGGCTACCATTTTTTTTTTTTTTTTTTTTTTTTTTTTTTAAGATTCTCAAAACCAACTCCAGAAAAATCCTCTTGGATCATCTACAGATTTCTGCTCCCACCCCTACCTTCATGCTTCTGTTCTCTGGCCTTCCCATTTCTCTATAGAGCAGGTCAAATAGAATACTGTAATTGAAGACAAGAATTTAAATTATTAATGATAAAGCTGGAAGCCTAGCATAGTGGGGGACACTTGTAATCCCAGTACACGAAAGGCTGAGACAGGAGAATCATGGGTTCGTGGCCAGGTTCAGCTACTTAGTGAGGCTCTTAGCAACTTAGTGAGACCCTGATTCAAAATAAAAATAAATAGGACTGGGAGTGTAGCCCAAGGGTAGAAGGCCCCGACTTTCAATTTTCATTACCACAAAAAAGACAGGTTTTTATTATATATTTGTAACATTTTACTAGAAATCCACTATCTGCCTCTTGAAGAACTACACATTTTTGTAACTCAGTCGAAGATAGCAGCTTCGTTCATTTCAGATAGCAGTTTGGATAGAATTGTTTGATGCCAATACTGATTTTTTTCATTATATTTTCCTCTCTGTTAGGTTAATTTGAAAAGTCATTCAATCTTAGTCTGTTATGAATAGAAATGTTTGCTTATTTAGTAAAACTGTTTCTTTTTTCTCCTCTTTTGGTACTAGGAATTGAACCCAGTGGCCTTCTATCTCTTAGCTAAATCTCTATCCCTTTTTAACTTTTTATTTAGAAACAAGGTCTCACTAGGTTGCTGAGAGTCTGGCTAAGTTGCTGAGGTTGATCTGGAACCTATGATCCTCCTGTCTCATTCCAAGCACCGAGATAACAGATGTGCCACCACACCCAGGTTTTTAAATTTTTATTTTTTATTTTTTTGTGGTATTGGGGATTAAACCCAGGGGCCTTCTACCTCCAAGCTATACTCCCAGACCTATTTTATATTTTATTTGGAAACAGGATCTCACTAAGTTGCTGAGGCTGGTTGCGAACCTGCAATTATCCTGTCTCAGCCTCCCAAGTACTGGGATTACAAGCGTGTGCCACCACACCCAGCTATTTATTTATTTATTTATTTATTTATTTATTTATAAACAGGCTTTCATTAAGTTACTGTATACTGACCTTCTTGTCTCAGCCTCCCAAGTACTGGGTTTACAGGAGTGTGTCACCATGCCTGGCTTTATTTTCGTTTGTTTGCTTTTTTAATACTCTATATTTAATCTTCAGAAAGCCAGTTTTATTGACAATACAGAGCTACCGTCATTATCTAGTCAAGTTAGTGCGTATCTTTTTATATCAGGATGTGATATGTATAGTCATTTTTCTTGGTTTATTAGCCAAAGAACTTTACCTGATGCTCAAAGAAGGTTCCTGCTTGAGCTCATTGGACTGGGGATGGCTGATCTCTTAAGACGCATTTAGATTTGAGATGTACAGCTCTCGCAGGTCATATTAAACTCACGTTTCCCACATATGACTGCACTTCTTTTCATAGAGCACAATTCATACTTCTCCATGGTCCCAAGGAGATTGTCCATAATCAGGAGTTTTCTCTTGTGGAGAGAGAGAGGAGTCCAGCAGGATGTGAACCAGGCTAATAAAATGTGAATTTATAGGTGTTCCGCTTCTGAGCCCACTCTCTGTGTCTGTTGTGACCAGCTCTGCATAATCTTTCCCAACTACAGGGAGGTGCTTTTTGTTTTTACAGATAATAAATATGAGTGTGTGTTCTGAGAGAATATAAGGATTACAGAGATCACAGCTGCCTGAGGTACACATCAGTGCTCAGGTGAATTAGCCAGAAGGAAGTCCATGTTGAACTGTCTCTGGAAGTTTCTAATATGACATTTAATTTGGCCATGTATTTGAAAATAAAACATATAACATCATTAATATTTTTCCTGATTTTTTTGTGGTACTGGGGATGGAACGTGGGGCATTCTACCTCTGAGCTACATACCCAACCCTATTTTTTATTCTTTATTTCGAAACAGGGTCTCACTGAGTTGCAAAAGGCCTCACTAAGTAGCTGAGGCTGTCCGCGAACTGCACGATCCTCCTGTCTCAGCCTCCCAAATACTGGAATTGCAAACAAGTGCCACCATGCCTGGCCTAAATGTTTAAATTCTGAAACAGTCTGTCTTGATAGTTGTCTGTATATTTGTTTATTATTTTTTATATTTAGCACCGGGGATTAAAACCAGTGACATTCTACCTCTGAGATACACTCCCAGCTCTTTATATTTTTTATTTTGAAACAGGGTCTTGCTAAGTTGCTAAGGCTGGACTCAAACTTGTGATCCTCCTTTCTCAGTCTCCCAGGTACTAGTATTATAGACATGCACGACCATGCCTGGCTTATTTATTTTTAAATATTAAGAACTGATTTAAAATCTTCAGAAATAACTAAGCATTAGGTATTATTCCAGAACACACAATAACCATACAACAATCATTTAAGGAAACTTGTTAGCTCTTAAACAAACATTCCTTGTGGAGGGAAAAAATACTGAGAACAGCATTTCTCATAGAATCACAGATAATAAACCATGTGGTTTTCTAAGACAGCTAACACTTCTCCAAGTGAAAAGGTTTTCAAAGTTAAAGGCAAGTATTCCTGTGGAGTGATTTTTAAAACACATAAGAATGTAAATGGCCCCAAATTGAAGTTAACCTCTTTTGACAATTCTATAATATCTACCATTGCAGATTTCAAAACAGTACAATAATTCCATATGAAAACTTGGCTAGTTTGGTCTTACAAAAATTTAGGATAAAAAGCCATGCAGGATGCTCCCACATAGTATTTCATAAAATCATGATTTGATCTGATCGTCATAGTCTGGAACATATTTTTCTTGGTATTTGGCTTTCTTCCCCTCACGCTTGAAATAAATTTTCTGGAGTCTATGTCTTTGCTACATACTATGTATTCAGAACAAAAATATCTTCCTTCTCTGGGGAGTGACTGAGGCAAGCGCTTCTTTACACAGGATATTTCGCAGTCTACCCCTTTTCAGATGCTTTTGCTTAGAAATGTCACTCAGTTCACTTTTACCTCTTACCATTTTTTTTAGGTACACTAAAAGCCTCCTTCTTAGCTTGTGTGCTATTAACTTTCTGAGTCGAGTTTATTCTGATGACTTTGCAAGTCTTAGATCTATCTGGAATACTGCCAACTAGTGTGTTTTAGTCTTTCTTCGTTAGTTTTCTGTTTTCTTCCACTTTGTGTTGGCTTTCTTTGTGCAGGCTATTTGGGAATGTTCAACAAATATCTGTTGAAAATGAACAAATAAACAGATGGGCCTGTTGACTACCATGTGTGCTTATGAACTGTAAGCTTTTTGGAGCCCTGATGCTGGAATACACCCCCTCTTCTGAATGCATACATACATATGTGTGCACACATGTATGTATGTATGTATATATAGTACCTCAATCAGAACTCTGTCATGGTAAATTGTAGATGTTAAAATATTTATAGCAAGCTGGGCGTGGTGGCACAGGCTTGTAATCCCAGCATTTGGGAGGCTGAGACTGGAGGATCGCGGTTTGCAGACAGCCTCAGCAACTTAATGAGGCCCTCTGCAACTCAGTGAGACCCTGTTTCAAAATAAATAAAAAATAGGGCAAGGGGTATACCTCAGAGATTCAATGCCCCTGGGTTCCATCCCTAGACCCACAAAAAATATTTATAGCAAATATATAAATTATCATAGGGCAGTGACATATCAAAACACTTAATATATAGATGCTACATCTTAAATGTGATGCTATTCTTCTTTATTCACTCATTCAACAAATATTTATTGGATCTTGTCATATACCATACAGTATTCTAGGTACCACTACATTGGTGGTGATAATAGATCTCCCGGGTTTGGAGGTTTTACATTCTTGTTAGGGAAACAAACAAACAAACAGGAAATGACAACAAAAAGTTAGATGAATAACTACATGATATGTGATTATCTACAAAATGCCATGAAGAAAATGAAGCCTGCTCTGGGCCAGGCAGTGACCACAAAGAGAAGGGGCGGCGTCAACTAAGGTCCGGAGAGATCTTCAAGTGATGATATGCATAATATGAGGGCTGTTTGGAAGAGCAATGTTCTAAGCAGTTAGGACAACAGATGGAAATGTTCTGAGACCAAAATGAACTTAGCCAGTTAAAAGGATGAGCAGAGAGGACAAGGTGAGCTTACGTGAACGGAACAGAGAGGACTCGTCTAGCCCACTGGGCATTAGCATTTACATGTTAGACAAGTGTTTCCAATGGGAAGTTGCCAGAGGATGAGACTGAGAAGTGGTGGCCATTGAGGTAGAAGGAAAGCCAGGCCCTTGAACCCTTGGAGAAGCAAATGTCTCAAGAAGAAAGAGACTACCCGTGTCAAGGGCTGCTGAGACAAGAATGCCAAAGGAGATCTTCAAGGAAAGGTTTCCATGAAGATGTGGGGATGAGCACCTGCCTGGACTTCCTGTAAGAATCAGCAGAGCTGGAGAGAGTGAGAGTGGGAAGGTGCCTTGAGAAGCTTCGCTGGAAAGGAAGGCAGAGAAATGCTGAAGATGCTGCAGGGGATGCTTAGGGCCTAGAGAAGTTTATTTTTTAAGATGGTCAATATGACAGCATATATATATGTGTATAAAATATATATGTGTGTGTGTGTATGTGTGTGTGTGTGTGTGTGTGTGTGTGTGTGTGTGTGTGTGTGGTGTCTTCACACACACTGTGAAGACATTAATATATCCAAAATGAGCCACTGCTATTCTCTGCCTGTGAAATAAGGGCAAGAAGTTGCTTTTGGATAAGTTTGTCTGACATCATTAATTCACAAACACACACAGCACACACATTCCACATTCAAAAACATTTTTGTTCAATTTCCAGTGATTGATATTAGTCACTGGAGGACTAATTTAATATTTGGGAGGTTATTGATATTTTTAAATTCCCTTTATCTTATGCCTGGGTGAAAGCACATTAATCTGTGGAATATTCATTTGTTTCATAAATATTTAAGAAGCATAGCTTTGTTCATCAGATTCTGTTCTAGGCCTGGAATGTGGAGAGAGGTGAAATGAGCCAACTAGAGTTTCTCTGTCTTCTTGATAGTTGTGATTTTGACTTTGTTGATTTGAAGAAAACTTCACCTCTTTTTTCATTTGTATCCCATAGGGTATCTGTGATAAACAGCTCTAGATAACACTCATTTAAATATCTAATTAAAATGTGTTCATATTTCTATGAGGCTAATTAAATTTCTATACTCTACTACTAAGTAAAGGCTTTAAGTTCTTTTTTTATTGACTCTGCAATTTATGACACCCTGTTTAATGTGCTTTTGTTTTTTGCAGTACTGAGGATTGAGCTCAGGGGTATTGTACCTTTAAGCTACACTTGCCCTATTTTCAATTCTTTATTTTGAAACAGAATCTCACTAAGTTGCAGAAAGTCTCACTTAGTAGCTGAGGCTGGCTTCAAATCTGTAATCTTCCTGTCTCAGCCTCTCAAGTGCTGGGACCACCACGACCAGCTGAGACCCTATTTTATAATAAAATGGAACCTGGGCTATAGCTCAGAGGTAGAATGTCTCTGGGCTTAATTTCCAGTGCTACAAATAAAACATTTGATAAAGGATTGTCAAATACTCTTCCTAAAAAAAAGTCTGGGGAAAAAATTCCTCATTCTGGTGAACATTGAACTCCAGAACACACACACAAATCTCATATTCTCTGAGATAAATATCTGCATCACAATTGTAACCAGCCACTATATTTGCTATGTGACTCCACAGGCAAAAATTATTGACTGTATATCATGTGTTTGATTGGCATTTTTGTTGTCATTTCTGCCTTAAGTTTTACCGAAAGTTTTTTAAAACTGAAAAACTGACCTACTTGCAATCCTCTGGGGAGAAGTGAAAAAGGGAAAATTTTATGTGAATTTGTTCCAGCATGATATACGCCCAGCATGGGGTGAAATGAGATGAGGAAGAAATGTTGAAGAGGCTGAACAACTTTATTGAGCCTCCTGTGTGGTGTCTTACAGTAGGACTCTCTTCTTTCCCTTGGAGTGGATCCCCAGAGCAGCAGGTCCCATCCTAGTCAAATGTCAGCATAAAAACACAACTGCTTGATTCAAAACACAAGCTTTCCTAGGCAGAGCTGTCAGCTTGGATTGTCCATTCCCTTCTGTCAACACCAACCACCAACTTTTATCTGTACTTATATTAAACAGTACATTTCTTCTCTTGACTAATTATGCAATTTTACTTCCTTGATTTTTGAGTTGGAAATCAGTGATAAAATCCCAGCAAAACATTTCCCAGGATTTAAGCTTATATTCCCAGACCCCATGGTTTTTATTCAGCTGTTTAAAAGGGCAGTCAATTTATAAGTGGTAAGCAATTCCAGGATAGTTAGAGATCATCCTGGATTTGAGAGATCAACAGTGTTGCTGAGGACCTATTATGTGTTGAGAATTGTTCAAGGTGTCCTATGACACATCACAGATTAACTTTGGTATAATAGAACTATAAATTAAATCAAGAAAAGGAGATATCCATATCAGTATTTTTTTCACATTCTTTTTCAGAATGCTAAAATACTTTTTTAAGTTAAAATGGTCTACTCACAAGGAAACAGTGCAGTATCTTTTCTAGGGAATTTGTCTTAGAAGAATAAATAGTTTATCCTGGAAGTCATGAGTTTATAATACAGAGCTCAACATAAAATAAAAACTTCAAATTTTATATTTTTGTAGAATCTTAGCTCCACAGTCGACTCGTTATTTATTGAAGACTTTTTCAATAAAACTGTAATGTTGGAGAAGAAAATTTCAGACAAACTAGAGCATTTTTCACAAAGTTATGCACCATTAAAAGAGAATTATGATAAAAAAAATTTGTGACTTTATAGCGCATATATTTTTGCCATATATGAGTTCTATATGGCTGGGGACATAGTTCAACACAAGAGTTTTAGTGCCTAGACTCCTTGGAACCAGAGTCCTGAATCCTGGCAGACTGAACTCTACCCTTAATCCTCTGAGGTAGATAAATGGAGCTCTGCAGTTTACTTTTGAAGATCCTTTTGGTGCTGTGGTGTATTAGTGACTGCACAAATCTACGCTGATGTCCATGGCCAGAACTTGTGTGGGGCAGCTGAAAGGCCAGGCTCCAGTTAAGTTATATAGATAAGAGGTTCAGTTAGTTATAGGACAATGGAAACAGATGTTCTCTCCTCCTCATCTCATTTGTGCAGAAGATCTGTTGAAATTCGATGAAAAGAGCCAGACGTGGTGGCGTACTCTTGTAATCCCAGTACTTGAGAGGCCCAGAAAGGAGAATCACAGGTTTCATACCAACCTCAGCAACTTAAAGAGGCCCTTAGCAACTTAGCAACACCCAATTTTGAAATGAAAATAAATTAAAAGTTAGAAAGAGCTGGGGGTGTAGCTCAAAGGTAGAATGCCTTTGGGTTCAATCCAGAGTACCCCCCAAAATAAATTTAAAAAATCATATGACAATGTTGTTAATAATTTTCTCTCATTTGATCATGGGGAAAGTGTTGGTCAGGTTAGTTAAATTAGCCTGAAGGGTGAGGGGAGGACCTAGGGTTTTCAATTTTAGCAGCTTCAAATACTTTCTGACAATGTCTTGGAAGTTAAAGGTAAGTTCCTCTTTTAACAGTAGAAGGTAGGAAGAGAAGAAGGGAAAAAAAGGGGGAAGGAAAGGAAGAAGGACCAAAATAAGTAAACATCAATTGTATTTTCTCAGCACTGTTTTGCTTTTTCGGGAAGTCCTCCTCTCATTCGTCAGCCAACTTCCAGACACCCCCTCCCCTTCCACCAGCCCGCCACTGCCACCACCAACCACAGCTTCTTTGTCTAGCTCTAGGCTAGGTCTTGCAGGGACCACTGTTTGGCATTTTCATTATATTACTCTTATTTATAGAGCACAGTCGGAAAAGGTTGGAGAGACTAGGTCAAGGGAACCTAACTCTTTCTGTTTCAGAAGCATAAGTAGGCAAAATTAATGTTATGATGGGTCCTTTCGAATCACAGAATTGTGCTTTTCTTGTCTAGTGTAATCTAGCAACAGGTTTTAGTATCTCATAAAACAATGCATTTTATAGGCATATATATTGATATATATGCACACACATTTGTATCTTTCTTTACATACACATATATGAAATAGGGCATATAATCACCATCTATCCATAGGTAATGGTTTTTGAACTGAAGTGTATATATTACAGAGTTCCTTTCTTTGGTTACCATGTCCGATCTACATGTTATTGAGTAGAGTACCATGCAAGAATATCATGATACTAACTTTAGGTGTCTTTATATTTTCTTTTCCAGAGTGGAAATGGAACAAACATGGTTCCCACTTTCTTCTTTGATTCCTAAAACCAATAGAAGCACAGGATCATTAACTGAAAAGTGAGATGATATTATGAGCCCCAGCACTCCTGGGTCATGTCTTCGTCTCTAATTGGTTGCCTGTATACATCGTACCCTGACAGATTGGCTTTCTTACAGCTGCCCTCTACTGCAGCCCATCCACAGAGATTAACGTGAGCCTTTCCCTGCCAGTTCACCCGTACATCCCGGGCAGAGATATTTACAATTGGGAAACTGCTGCTTCATGCTCAGGTTTCATTTCCATTTCTCTTTATTGGTGACTTGGCCTGGTTTTCCCCATAGTGACAGTTCTGTCTGACTTCTCTCCCTTCCCCCTACCGGTCCGCCTTTGAACCTCAGACTTTTTTTTTTTTTTTTTTTTTTTTTTTTTTTTTTTTGGTGGTACTGGGGGTAGAACCCAGGGGCTTTTCTACCTGGGCTATACTCCCAGACCTATTTTATACTTTATTTGGAAACAGGGTCTCACTAAGTTGCTGAGAGCCTCACTAAGTAGCTGAGGCTGGCTTCAAACCTGTGCAATCCTCCTGTCTCAGCCTCCCAAGTGCTGGGATTACAAGCGTGCGCCACCATGCCCAGTTTAACCTCAGACTTTTTATTCTACATGTTCCACCCTAAGAAACTGTTCCACTTCTGCGAACCACATTCTTTTCTTTCTTATCTTGAATCCAATCCATAACAAACCTTAACAATTTCCCATTATAGAAAATTTCATAATGACCCTTAATTAGTATTTCTTTTATTTTCTTGTAAATACTTTCATTTAGTGATCTATGATCTTGGACTTTTAACACTTTTCTTCAATTTTAACAAGATATTATATACATATACATAATATTATATGTGTTTGATATTATATAAAATTAGGGAAAATTATTTTTTTATTTTTTATATTTTCAAACTAATTCAGAGTGATTTTTTTTTTTGTTACTGGGGATGAAGCCCAGGGACATTCTACCTCTGAGCTATACTCTCAGCCCTGGTTTTTATTTTTCATTTTGAAATAGGGTCTCACTAAGTTGCTGAGAGTTTCACTGAGTAGCTGAGGTTTGCTGTGAACCTGTGATCTTCCTGTCTCAGCCTCCCAAGTACTGGGATTACAAGTATGCGCCACCACCCCTGGCTTCAAAGTGATATTTTTAAATTGTATTTCTATACAGTTTTTTAATTTTATAGAGAGGAAGATAGTAATCAATTCAAAATCTTAGTTCATTTCTTGTTCTGAATTTCAATGGGATAGCTTTTTAAAAATATGTATTTTTCACACCAAATATTTCACACCAAATATTCCACGTGTTTTATTTGCTATTATTTTTTAAAAAGTAGTTATATTTAGCCGGGTATGCTGGCGCACACTTGTAATCCCCGCGCTTGGGAGGCGGAGACAGGAGGAACCCGCAGGTTCGAAGCCAGCCTCGCTGGCTTAAGAGATCCTGTTTCCAAATAAAAAAGTATAAAAATGGGTCTGAGAATGTAGCCCTGAGGTAGAAGGGTTTCCAGGAACCCCAGTACCACAAAAAAAGTAGTTATCTTTAAATAACCAATTATATAAGATATTAAATTTTGGAGCACGAAAAATCATAAAATGGGTAATTTGCTCATTTTTCTTAGTTTTGTGAATATTTTAAAGATTTTAAAGTTAATTTGATATATATTTTGAAAGCAACAATTATGCCAGGCATATTGGTGCATGCATGTAATTCCAGTACATGGGAGGCTAAGACAGGAGGATTATAGGTTCAAGGCTAGCCTCAGCAACTTAGCAAGCCTGTTTCTCAGTGTTAACAAAGAAAGAAAGAAAGAAAGAAAGAAAGAAAGAAAGAAAGAAAGAAAGAAAGAAAGAAAGAAAAAGAGAGGAAGAAAGAAAGAAAAGAAAAAGACAAGGGGTTGAATATTACTTGAAGGTAGAATGTCCCGGGTTAGAAATCTAGAATTAGGTTTAGAAGAGGAAGGAAGGAAAGAAAGGAAAGAAAGGAAAGGAAAGAAAAAAAGAAGAGGAGGAGGAAGAGGAGGAAGAGAAGGAGGAGGAGGAGGAGGAAGAGGAGGAGGAGAAGGAGGATGAGGAGGAGGAAGAGGATGAGAAGGAGGAGGAGGAAGAGGAGGAAGAGAAGGAGGAGGAGGAGGAGGAGGAGGAGGAGGAGGAGGAGGAGGAGGAGGAGGAGGAGGAGGAGAGAGGAAACTTTACTGCCAAGTTACTGATGGTTTTTCAATTTTGTTTTTATTTAAAATGTTAAATAGCCGGGCATGGTGGCGCACACTTGTAATCCCAGCATTTGGGAGGCTGAGACCAAAGGATCGTGGTTCACGGACAGCCTCAGCTACTTAGTGAGGTCCTCTGCAACTTAGTGAGACCCTGTTTCAAAATAAAAGAATAAAAAATGGGGCAGAGGGTGTAGCTCAGAGGTAGAATGCCTCTGAGTTCCATCCCCAAACCCGCAAAAAAAAAAAAAAAAAAAAAAGGTAAATCATGGTTAGAAGGGGTAAAATTTTATTTGAAGGTAGAATGTCCCCGAGTTCAATCCCAATACTAAAAAAAGAAAAAAAAGTCTAGAACTAGGGAATAAAAATAATTATGTATACCTTGCATAGTTTTTCTGAAGGGAGATTTAATCTGACTTTGGAAATTGGCTGAGTTGAATGGCTTTCTTGAAGATGTAATGGATAAAACTCCACTTTTAAGGGAAAGGAAGCAGAAGTGAGAAGAGATTAAAACTCCATTAAAGATAACTTTTGAGAATATAGCGTTGAATATATTTTTAGAAACTTGTTTTTGATGCATAATTCTTTTCTCATTTGATTTGTCAGGATAATGTTCCCCCAAATATGAATGAAGCATAATAGTAAATTTTTATGATGTTTGAAACAATACAAACAGTGATGTTTAAACTTTCTTTCTGATTATATACAGTTTTCTATTTATACATATATGAATCAGAAACATACAATAATTAAATCTGAAGAGGGACTTAAACTTTTTTATGTACGACCAGGTTCATACTGGCTGAAGAATCCTATTTCCATGTTCTACATGCATTGTCAAGAGGAAAAGAAAGTGGGAAAGAAATGGCAGCCCTATAGATGAAGTTACTGCTTTCACCTATCTTTTGCCACCTATACTAATTTAGCTATTTCCAAACAAAAATGATGGACACTGGCCTCTTCTGAGACACCCAAAGTGTAACGGAGCAGCAAGGACACATTCTGTTGTTTTCTGCAGGAAGATAAATCGGCCTACTCCTCTTAGCTTGCTCATTTTTTAAATTAATCACTATTGTCTGGATCAAACATTGTGTCTGATATTTGTACTACTTAGATTACATTCATAGTGTCTGTGAATGGAGCACTAATGATTTTAATATATCATAATCTGCTTTTTAAACAGAGGCTACCACCCTGTCATTCGAAATGAATTACCTGGAAAATTGATTTGAGAACAACTCTCTCTTCCTTTAGTGTGAGAAACTTTCAGCTCATTATGAGGTAGCAATTTAGTGAGACATCATTCATGGTGATGATAATGGTTTGAATTACTCTGAGTCCCCAGTAATAAAGAATCTCCTGAAAGTGACCCGAATTTATAGCTGCGGCTTGCATAGTAGCTCAGCAGTTTGCATATGGCTTGTGTCAATGGCAGAAACAACATTATTTTCTAAATCATGTTGATTTGTTATGTGGTATTGAAAGATCTTAAACAGAATCAAGGTCTATAAATTGCAGAATGGAGTCCTCAAAACTTCTTATCTCTGTTTCAATTCTGTCAAAAGGAGCCCGAGAGCCAAGCATTCTGTGTACACAATGCTACTAGTCAAAAAATAAGAACCGAGACCATTCAATTTCCTCTTTTTTTGGCACAGAGCCAGGCTGACATTTTCCTTTCTGTTAGTTTTGGCAATGAAGAAAGAGAGAGGAAACTTTACTGCTCAGTTACTGATGGTTTTTCTATTTTGTTTTTATTAAAAATGTTGAAACATGGGCCCTTTGTCAAAATTATTTTATTATTGAAGGGTGGGCGGGGTGAATGAACTGGCAACTGTTCAAAAAACCATTAACAGCACTGATAATGGACAATGTATTTGGGTTCCCCGACACAGAAGTGCTTAATTGCAATAAATTATGCTGCAGCCTGGTGACTGATGTGCATGTTTAATGAATTGGTACGGACTTGGAGGTTAATCTGCTGGGAGGTAACGAACTTAGCCCATCTGATATTGCAATAAAACGTATGATCTTTTAAAGTTACATGATGATATATTTTGGGCACAAAATGAGAAGAATGAGTTTTCATTGGCTGTGGATTTGTTGGGTCTCTGAGACTAAAACATTGAAAAACCAACATCCCTAATGGTGACATCTGAATGAAATACAAAACCTAAAGTGCACCAGCAGTGGAATGCAATCCACCCAGAATGAAAGGCCACGGCCACCAAAGCACTAAGAGAAGATGCATGTGTGTTCAGAGACAATCGCCCCTCTGTCAAGCCAACTCTACCTGTGCCATGAACTTATTGCTAGTTCTCGGCCTTACTTATATAACAAAAAGGAAATAATCTCTCTGCAAGGTCTTATGGCAAACATTTCTGGTAGTTTTGTAAAGAAATAGGACTTTCTTTAGAAAACACAGGGAAAATATGATTTTTATAAGCCTAAACTTGAAACAGTATCAATTAGAACAACACTAAAGGGAATCTATTGATGATTTTAGGATCACTGCCAAGATGAGTGAAGAGAAAAACCAACAACACTGAGCAATGAAATCCTTTAATACGTGAAAACATTTACAGATGGGGAAACACTGGAAGCAATTCTCTGTTTTGTAACCCTGTGTTCAGTATTGTCAGTTTACAATGTGGTATTTAGATCAAGGAGAAATGAAGTTAATCTTTTTCAAAGAGAATCATTTCTGTACCTTAACATGATAAGTATATTCTTTTCTTCATCATGAATAAGTATCCTGACACATAGGACATCAGACTGAGTACTTGGGAGCCAAATCCTCTAGCTATGTGGTCACTAAAAGAAGAAGTGAATGATTAATTAAAAAGCTTAATCCGCCTAGAATTCCTATCTGTTTTTTTTTTTTTGTATGTGGTGTGCTTTGCAGATGATTTAGTAACAAATCACTGACAATTAAGGTCCTTGAGAAAAGCTGAAATATGAAGTACTATGTTTCCAAAAGTAGATAAGAACCACTCTTCCAGATAAATCAATCAAGAGGCCTATTTTGATAACAATTATCTAAGTGACTGTATAATAGACTTTAAAGAATAGAAATGTAACTGGAGGACTTACCTAATTGGAGACATTGTGCAGGCTCTCATGAGATAGAAGTCGCCATTTCTTTTTTAATGGTTCTTTTATGTACTGAACATGCTCTGGATACTCTGATAGACACCATTACTAAGTCTTAAACATGAAATCTGGAACAAAATCAAGTAAACTATTATTATAGTACTTCTTGGGACCAATATTTCAATTTCCTATGCTTCTTGAGCTCTATTTTTTGTTGTTGTTGTTGTTGGTCCTGGGGTTCCTGGAAACCCTTCCACCTCCGGGTTATACTCCCAGACCTATTTTATATTTTTTATTTGGAAACAGGGTTTCTTAAGCCAACAAGGCTGGCTTCGAAGCAGCGTGATCCTCCTGTTTCCGCCTCCCAAGCGTGGGGATTACAAGCCTGTGCCACCACGCCCGGCTTCTTGAACTCTTTTTTATCTGAATTCTCTCATGGATGACATTTAATTCATTTGTGGAGTTGTGCAAGGATCCGAGAGCCTCCTTATGTATTTCTGGCAATTGCATCAATGGGCTTAGCTCTCTCTTGATAGAATTTAGAACATTAGAGGCCATTTTGTCCCAATCATATTCATTCCATATTACTTGTTCAATAATTATTTAATATAAGTATATAAATGCGCTTTTCCCAATCTTCAAAACAAAGCAATGTAGGTTGTATTATAAGCATTTGTCAAACTGCTTCTAAACAGTTTTTTTGTTGTGTATTGTTTACCGTAATAAATCCTAACATTTACGTATGTGTATTGTCTAAAATTGAGGAGAATTGGGTATAGGCAGCTTAAACAAAGGATCTGGGAGAGCAGTTGACACTGCTCTACAAATCTTATTTCATTGATTTCTACAAATCTCATTTTATTGAAGACTGGAGGATTACAACTAATAGTAAGAAAGTCCGAGGTCACTTTTTATGTGGCTCAGGAGACAACTAATGAGTTTCAACAGCTCCCTCCACAAATAAGTCATCTCACTTTAAAAAGTGTCTCTTCCAAAGTGTCTTCTCAGTTTGCTTTGGGTAAAGTGGGTGTGATACAGGCACATGCCTGAAATCCCAGTACTTTGGAGGCTGAGACAGAAAGATCACAGATTTGAGGCCAGTCTCAGTAATCTTCCCAATTTAGCAAGATCCTTTTTCAAAATAAAAAATATAATAGGACAGGAGGTATAGCTTGAAGGTGAAATGTCCCTGCTCAATCCTCAGAAGCTTCTCCTCCCACCCCTGCAACAAACATACACAATTTGCAGTAAATCTACTCACAACATTTTAATTTGCCATAAATTTAATTTGAATTTGTATAAGTAAATGACCAATATACAATTATCTAAAATGTTAGATACAATGACAAATTGTAGGTAACAGTTTTAAGAGAATGCATGCCATATGATACAAATTTTGTTTATTTTTAACGTCATATTGAGATATCTGTGTTCAGTAACAGATGATATTGGTTAAAAGACTGAAGCAGAATTATACTCATTTGAAAAAAATGTGAAAAAATCCATGTATTACTTAGAGAAAACTTGGAAATAGTTAAGAGACATTAAAAGCTAAATTGGGCATTTGTAAGTTGTAAAGACTTTTAAATTAAGTCTTTGTTCTATTCAGCTTGATATTTTTATCAGCTTTGAGGAAATGCATTGTTTACTGAGTAGGCCATCCTTTGGTAGTTTAATTTTTTTTCACAGATTGTAGAGAATCTCTCAATCACAAAAAATAGAAGATGAATGGCACACTTCACAGAACCATTTGCTAAAATAGGTTGTAACCAAATTTCTCATATTCAACAAGTGAGATGGAGCTGCATAAAAATGCAAGATGGAGCTGGGCATAAAGGTGAATTCTAGTGATCCCAGCACTTGGGAGGCTGAGACAGGAGGATCGCAGGTTTGTGGCCAGCCTCAGCTGCTTAGTGAGGCCTCTGCAACTTAGTGAGACCCTCTTTCAAAATAAAGAATAAAAAATAGGGCTGGAGGTGTAGCTCAGAGATAGACTACCCCTGGGTTAAATCCTCCGTACCAAAAATAAAGAAAAAAAGCAAGAAAGCAAGAAAGCAAGAAAGCAAGAAAGCAAGAAAGCAAGCAAGCAAGCAAGCAAGAAAGAAAGAAAGAAAGAAAGAAAGAAAGAAAGAAAGAAAGAAAGAAAGAAAAGAAAGAGAGAAAGAAAGAAAGAAAGAAAGAGAGAAAAAGAGAGAAAGAGAAAGAAAAGAAGTGCTGCAAGATGGTAGGGAAAAAGCACAAGCAGCCTTTGTGTGTGTGTAGGAATTTCTTAAATTAGTTGTGCTGCAGAAGAGAGTTGCTTTTGCTTCTTGAAGGAATGTACAGAACAAGGATGGTGATGAAAAGGGAAGGCTGAAATACTTCTTGAAGACTGTCAAGATGGTGATGGAATGATGGAGTGAGAGGTCATCGCCATGTGCGAGAAGAAAAGGATGTAAATACCATGCTAATAAATGTCTTTTCTTTCTTAATGGCATTATTAGGGAAATAAAGAAATAAAAGGGAAAGTCCTACTCACAAAACAATATGGTACAATTTTTTATTATAAAGTCTTTCTAGTTTTCTTGAAAGCAGTATTTTTCCAGGTATACACACCTAATCTTAGATTTGAAACATGTTGAATACTAATTTAAATCAATCTATAGCATTTAAGGAACTCATGATAAAAAGTGAATCTTTATGTAACCTTATTAAAATAGAGTTGTGAACATGCTCTTTAGGAGAATTTACACAGCCTTCGTTTTACAATAAGAAAACTAGACTTGAAGAAGTGGTATTTCTAAAGCTATGAAGCTAACTCTCGTTAAAATGGAAATGAAATATTTTGATTCTTATGCTTTCCAATACACCATGCCCTAGGTGAAAAGGTAATTTTATCCCATGTTAATACTGAAAAATTCAAGATTTAGAGGTTCCACAGCTACAATGTCCGCAATACATAAAGAAGTATCAGTCACCCTAAGCAATGGATTGCCAGCCCCAATGCTGGACCAGACACAACTACATTTCCACATGTTCACCTGTCAGGACCACGGACTTTGGGTTACGTTTTTTAACTTTTCTTGTGCATTGTAATTATACATCATACTGAGGTATAGAGTGATAAAAATATACATGCTCACAACTCATGGAGCATTTTCCTCCAGGTACTTCCCCTTCCCCATACATGTCTTTGAGATTGACATTGGTAATTTAATACATGTACATAGCATTATTTCAGCTGTTACCTTCTTCATCTCTACCTCTCCTCCTCTAAAGCCCCTCCATCACTCCACTGGAGTCTCTGCTTCTCTGTCTGATGCTACTCTTGTTCCCCAATTTCTATCTAGCTTCCTCATATGAGAGAAAACACTCAAATATTAGCTTTATGAGACTGGTTAATCTTGCTTAACATTACGTTCCATTCATTTTCCTGCATATGATATATTTTTTGTTCTTTTTCTAGGTGAAGAAATTTCCATTATGTGTATATACCACTGCTTTGTAATCCATTCATCTATTGATGGAGACCTACTCTGGTTCCATAACTTGGCTGTTGTTAATTGTGCTGCTACAAATATGAATATGCAGGTATCACTATAATACTTTGACTTCAATTTATTTGGAAAGATATCCAGGAGAGATATTGCTCGGCCATTGGTGATTCCATATCCCATTCCATGTATATACATATGTATACACAATGTAATGTTTATGCATTTATCGATTGACAGACACTTTGGGTTATTTTCAATGGCTGTACAAATATATATGTATTGAGACAATATTGTCAACTGTTTTGTGTATATACTCAAGAACTGCAGTTGCTGAATTCCAGTCTGTTTTTAAGGTTTTGAGAAACTGACATACTCTTTTTCTGGCTACTCCATTTTACATTTCTACCTACATTGCACCAGGATACCAATTTCTCCACATCCTCAACAGCATCATTATTTTAGGCTTTTTAAAATAATAATCCTTCACCGGGCGTGGTGGCGCACGCTTGTAATCCCCACACTTGGTAGGCGGAGACAGGAGGATCGTGTAGTTTCAAAGCCAGCCTCGCTGGCTTAAGAGACCCTGTTTCCAAATAAAAATATAAACATGGGTCTGGGAGTGTAGCCTGGAGGTAGAAGGGTTTCCAGGAACCCCAGTACCACACACACACACAAAAAAAATAATAATCCTTCTAATGATTTTGAAGTGGCTGAACTGAAACATTTTATTTTTAATATAAGAGATCTTGGAGGAACTCTTTGACATTTCTTTTAGAAAGGTGACTACTCTACATTCTTAGATTCTTCTGTGATGGTTACTTTGCAAAAATCACAGCAAAATGTTGTGAAGATAATTCCAAATTCCAAGGACTCATGAGTGTTTGCATGGCATCATGGAATGAAATTATTATGAAATAATAACAGAATTTTTAATTTTATAATTGTTAGGTTTATATCAGCGATCCTTAAGTCTAGTTATTTAATTCTTTGTTCAACAATTACAGATATAAAGCCCAATTAGGGATGAGATTAGAAAGCTTGAATCTTGTTTTAGAGACGTCAGTATTACGAGGGCTTCTTAAAGTTTTCACCATTCATTCACCCCTCCCCCATCCTTTTGTTGTGTAGAGCCTGAAGTATTCTACCGGACACTGCGATACCAAAGTGGAAATTTTTTTTTTTTTGTCTACTAAATGTATAGTTGAGGTTTTCTATTTAATTTTTAGGAATCAAAACCAGATATTCCATTTTTTTTGCAATTGATTTTTATGTGTATTCACATATAAAGCCTGAGCACTACTTATAGCAATTTAAAAATATATGTTTTATTATCCAAATAAAGATCAGTGCAGAAACTTATTTATGAGAATTTCTTTTAATTAACTTTAGAAAAAAATAATGATGAATAAGCTGTACTATATGTCTTCATTGGGCAGGATCTATTTTTCAAGTATCAAATGACTAAACTGTTAATCTATGCACTTAGGCTCTCTTAGGAAAAAAAAACATGAACACGGAGAACAAATCACTTAAAGGAAAATAAAAAACAAAAAGATATCTACCAAAGTATTTTTTGTTTTTCCTCAAGTTTATCTGATAATTAGCTGACATTTTATAAAGTAGCATTGAATGAACTTAATTAGAAATATAAAACACCTAGTATATAGAGAATGTGCTAAAATATTAGTTCAGGTTCGCCCATTGTATACAACATATTTTAAAAAGATTGTTTAGTTATTGTCAAAAAGAAAATGTATGTATGCTGATGTTATTTAATTGGAGTTTGCAAGGGTTTTATTTATACACGAGTATCTCCTAAGTCTACATTGTTTATATTGGTATTAAAATTTATTCATTTATTTCAAGTCAAAATGATCAAACTAGATCACTTCTCTGTAGCCTTGCAGGAACTGAGTAGAGTTGCTTTTAAGTAAAGGTTTAGATTTCCTAGGAGTTTTCTTTTTATTTTTTTTCCTCCTCAGTTACATTAAACAGACTTGACAACTGCCACAAAAGAAAGTATTGTTCAGAAAGCCACAGCTGGGATTGTTGATGATAGTATGAGGCCTTCAGCAAGCTGGGTTGAAAAGAGGAGAAGCTGATAGGGCTGCTGTTCCAGATGGTCTACAGAGGCTCCCAGGGAGGAGAAAATTGATGGCCCACCAAAAACTTCTATGTATGGACAATGATATCTTAAGACACAAAGAAGCAAAAATTGACTTGCACATAACTACGAATAATAAAGAATTTCAAGGAAATGAGTTACTTCCTGAAAGATGTCTAATAAAATGTTCCTGTTGGATCACATTCATTTAACCAGAAATAGTATAGCATTCCAGTGGACTATGTATTAACCTACTAGTGATGGGGATTCCCTAATTATATTGAAGTTCAAGTGATGTGAGGGATATAAGACATGAGGTCTGATGCTGCAGTGGCACAAATGTAGCTGCGTTCAGAGTTTTAGAAAGTTACTCCAAAAAGCCGGGTGTGGTGGCTCAGTCTTGTAATCCCCGCCCTCGGGAGGCGGAGACAGGAGGATCGGGCAGGTTCGAAGCCAGAGACCCTGTTTCCAAATGAAAGAATATAAAATAGGTCTGGGAGTGAAGCCTGGAGGTAGAAGGGTTTCCAGGAACCCCAGTACCACCAAAAAGAAAAAAGAAAAAAAAAAAAAAGAAAGTTACCCCCAAAATAAATGAGCTTGCATTATACCAAATCATAGGCACCTTAACTATTGCAAAACATTTGAATTTTTCCCACAACTCTGGCCTCTATTTTGTATAGATATTTATGGATATATTAACTTTTATCTTTATAATTATGATAATTAGAAGCAAGGAACATTTTCAAAGTGTAATGCTTAAATTATTTAAATCAGAAAAGAACATGGTATTTTTTTCTTTAAAATTTTTATATAAGATACCATTAGATGGGAAATTTCTTATTTTTGATTTTACATTTTCTCTCATATAATTAAAAGGACACATCGGGTTACTAGGTAACTAGAATCTTTGTCCTCTTGGGTGACCCATGTAAGCAAGGTAGATGCAGTCATTCTTGAGATGCTTCGTGTGAGGCTGATGACTGACTTGATCCAAAAGAAAATGAAGCATTGGGAAATGCCCACTCTTAGAAAGACTACATTGACGGTACAAGATAACATTCACTACACAAAAGACAGGAGGCAGGGAGGCTGGCAAAGAGACTAAGGGAAGGAAGGAAACCAGGCTCCTGAAGTGGGCAAGGACTAAGGAGCATGTTTTACTTCTGGATGACGCCCAGCTCAGTTTCTGTCCCTGCTTTCTCTCTCCCTTTATCAATTTTCAGTGGGAAATTCAAATAATCTGAAAATGTAAAGTTGATCAGATCATTCCTCTCCATCAAATTCTGCAATGACTTTCCTTGTCATCTAGGATATCATTCTTTTCTACCATGTGTTACAAGGCTCTGTTTGATCTGGCTCTATCTAGTTTCCTACTACTCTTAGCTAGGTCCACTCTGTCCAGCTGCATGGGTCTTTCTGTTCCTCAATCCTTTTGCTTCGGATCTTGTAATATTCTTGCTTCTTCTTGGAATCTGCCCTCTTCCCTGGCACTATTCCGCTCTTCCCTTTGCGATTTCCATTAAGGTCTCACTGTGCCCCTCCCCAGTTCAGAAAAGGTTTATTGATTAAACCTTACTATACTCTGTTTCAGGCTCTTGTTTATTCCTTAGTACAACATCATTATTTTGCTTGCTTACATAATGGCTCATCTCCTCGGAAACTCCAATCAGCCATATTGAAAACCCACAAAGAGCATCGAATTACAGAGCACAGTGGCGCGCATGCATGTTACATTTCACTAGAGTGATGCTAAGTATTAGTTAAGGAATTACATGCTTTCTGTGTGAATGTCGGTATTCTGTCCACTCTGCTTTTCTGTAAAATACTGTGACATGAATGCTATACGTTTTAGCAGAAAGGATGTTTGTCCCTTAGAACATGCATAAGGTAACATAAGTATGTTTCCTAAATTTAACAGCAACTCTGTAAACCTAAATTAGGGAGTGAATTTATGACATAAAACACAAATTAAACATTTTGTTTTTTGCTTTGTCCAATTTAAATGAGTTTAATAACTCTTCTAGAAGTTCTGTGTCTTTTGGAGTCAAGCCCCTTCCATCAGTTTCCTCAGATGCTGGCAAGATGTCAACTTATTTCACTTCTTTTGCCAATGACAATATTCTATATGTTTTAATTGTTTTGGGTATCTTACGAGATTTTCTTTACAACAAATGTATGTTCACACACACTGAAGCATTTATGAGACCTGTGTACTTAAGTCTAATTGACAATAGTCACAAGCGAATACTACATAGATCCTTGCTAGAGTTGACTATTATGCTTATATCATTTTATAAATAAATTTATTCTTAATATTCCCTAATACGTGCTAGTAGATATAAAATCTTCAATTATGTTTTAGGAGGTTGTTTGTATTACTTCCATAGAGTCTATAAGTTTTATGCAAATAACTTACTAATTTCTTTATATGCAAACTCTTCAGCATAACATGACATAGTTTCTATATACTGAATATCCTAACTCCTTAAGAGTATAGTTTTAGGTAGCAAGATTTCAAGTTCTATAAATGTGTGTGTGTGTGTGTGTGTGTGTGTGTGTGTTTGTTGTGTGTGTGTGTGTGGTGTGTGTGTGTGTGTGTGTGTGTGTGTGTTTTACTGGGGACTGAAATCAGAGGCATTCTACCTCTAAGTTATACCTTCCAGGCTTTGTTATGTATTTTTTGTGGTTATTGTTATTGTTGTTTAGAAACAGGCTCTCAGTCTCTAAATTGTTGAGGTTTTTACTATGTTTCTGAGGCTATCCTCAAATCTGTAATCCTCTTGTCTCCGCCTCTCAAGTACTGGGATTACAGGTGTGGACTACCACAACTGGCTACAAATCATTTTTAAATTATACTTTAAATATTTTCCCAAAAGCGCTTTGAGATTTTTTCTACCTAATGTTTAAAATATTTCTATATTAACCAAAGGATAATAATGCATATTTAACTTTGAAATAACAAAGTTGATAGCTACTATTACATTATAATTTTTCTTTTTTTCTTTTAGATTCTAATGTGACTTCCCAGGAATTGAATCCACCAACTAACTCTAACTATCAAGATTCCTATTTGTACTTCATGGACATTACGGGACCAAGAGAAGCACATTGAAGTAGCTCTGCGTGGCAGTGCATGCCTTTAATCTCAGTTTTGGGGAGGCTTAAACAGGAGGACCACAATTTTGAGGCTAGTCACAGCACCTTAGTGAGACCTTCAGCAACTTAGGGAAACCCTGTTTCCAAATAAAAAAGAAACAGGGTTGGGAGTATTGTCTGGAGGTGGAATACTGGGCTTAATCCCCAGTACCAAGGAGTGGGGGGAGAAGAAAGGCACATGAATGGTCCTAAGTTATTCAGTGCAAGCTCTTCCATGCCTTTTTAAGAACTTTCTACTCAGGATAGATTTTCTAATAAAGAACATCATACATGTTGATATTTTACATTAGAAAACTGACATCTGTAAAACAGAAACAGTAATAATATATCATAAAATATACATTATCTTTTTTTTATTTAATGATACACATTAGTGACCTTGATTGACTAGAAATTCATTCCAAATTGTCCAAATAGAAGCGGAAAAATCCACTAATGTTATCAAGTTTCAGCTTAGGTCCAAGAATGACCTGACCAATATAATAAAGTTCCTACTGTCTTCAGAACATCAGAGAACTTACTATCCGTGGTTTAGTCTTTGAAGTCACCATGACACCATCGTCTCTGATAAAAGAGTTTATTTATAACTCTCTCAGCTTATGTCCTTTCCCACTGAATCAGCAGGCTCTCCAAGGTTTGGGGATATAATTTCAAGGACTGTTAAACCTCTGTCAAAGTTTGGTTGGCCCCCTGAGGGACCCTGTTTTTCAACATTCTCTTTGCTATGACAAGACTTCTCAAGAAAGCACTCAGAAAAGTGACAACTTCAAGAACCAGAGGTTTTGTAATTTGAAGTGGCATTTAATCTGAAAAATAACATTAGCAAATCAGCATATAATTGGCTTTCTATTTCCTCTTTTCCCACCCACCTTCCTTCTTTGGTTAGCCAAGGCACGAGTCAAAATTATATTTGGTACAGAAATTTTCTAATCTCTTCAAAAGGATGTTCCCATCTGATCAATTAAATAGATGGAATATCATTCCCTTAAGAAAGCTGCAAGATGTACATTTTAATAGAAACTATATTTTTATCATTGCTTTTACATTATTTACTTTATTATTCACTTATCTACTGAAGTTTTTTTCTAATTTATTTTATTTTGTTTTGGGGAGAGGAGAAAAAATGCAAGAAAATAAACATTCTGAAATATCTCAGCTAGCTGGAGTATTTGCATAGAGATAACCTTTGTGAACAGCTTAACAACATATATAAAAAGGACAACTTCATAGAGCTTTTTTACTCCTATATTCAATTGCTCTTGGGTCCCTTTATCACTTGTCAAACTTCCCCGCTGCTCCTTAGCTCTTCTTCTTCACGTCACATTTCCCACTTGGTACTCATCAAGCTAAAGGATGAGTGGAAAAACCCATGGAAATATCTGAGAGCCTTCTGTGAGAACTGGGCCTTCTAGTAGTTCCCCAAATTGCTCTTCCTAATTCACCTTCCAGCAATTTCTTTGCTGATAACCTTTCTCCCTCTTTTGTACTAGGTAGGCAAGGTTTTTTTTTTTAAAAAAAAAAAAAAAACGGTATTTTCCATCTTCCTTTAAAGAGTTGTTTGCACTTGAATTTGATTCACAGAACTTTGTTGACACCCAGTATTGTCTACATGAAATACATTTACGCGTGAACATTTCCCTTCTGTTTTCTGTGCTAGAGTGCTTTACTCCTGAGTGGCAATTCTAGGGCTCATTTTACAACTGAGATCAAGGAGGGTGGTGAGGATATTGGCTTTGCTGGAGGTCCCTCTTCTTGATGACAGAGTAGGAACTGGGAAGCTGGACTCTGAGTTTATTGTACTAGTTACTAGTGAGAGTCTTGCTGCTGCTCTATCAACCGGTCGTTTTCTTCCTCTTTGACAGCAGCAATCAAGCAGTGTTCATTCCCATCGTTTTGATTAGGTCCACAGGGATTTACTGAATGTCTACTCAGTTACATGACTAAGCCTAGGTTCTATAGTTTGTACTGTGTTATGTTGTTAGTTGCACAGGCATTCGAATTTAATCCCGATTCTTCTTCTTTTCTTTTTTGGTAGCACTGGGGATTGAATTCAGGGGAATTCTACCTCTGAGCCACACTCCCCAAAACTATTTTATTTTGAAATATGGTCTTGCCAAATTACTGAGGTTAACCTTGAATTTGCTCCTCTGCTCTTGGCTTCCCAAGTACTGAGATAAAAACTGTGTGCTACCGTGCCCGGCCCCCAATTCTTCTTTACTAACTTTTGTTCTCAACTCCTTCAAAACTCAGTTTTCTCATCTATTAACTGGAATCACAATAATTTTATTATAAGATTGTTATAAATTTGGTAAAGCATGTCACATAAAATGGTCAATCCTCAGTAAATGGTGGCTTTTACTGTTCACAATAAGTAGGAGATATAAACCATGTCTTTAATCACTTTGAAATTTTGTTGATCAAACATATAACTTTTTAAAAATCAAAATTACCAGTTATTAAATATTTATTATATGTGCTACATACTAGAATAATAATTACATAGATGTCACTTAATTTCAGTAGTAATCCCATAAGAAGACATTATTTATCCTCTTCATGAAACTAAAGCTTAGTAGGGTAAATACTTTGCTTAAGGAATTCCAATAATGATAAGCAGAGCTGAATTCAAATTCAGGCTTTTGACCCCAGAGACCATGCTCTTTGCCACTATTTAATAAAAATGGGTGGTACAGAAGGCACAGACAGTGTATCAGATGTTGAAAGAGTTTGGAAGAAATAATTTATCACTATTGATTTGGCAAATTCCATGAGCAAATTGATCCTTGAACTGAATCGAGAAGGAAGCTTTGGAGAAATGGGTCTCAAGAATGAGAAGATTGTTTCATTTTGATGCATAGTCTCTTAACGATAAGATATTTAATTAAAATGCATTAATTTATATATTCCATGTACAAAATAAATTACATATTTCTGAATCTCAAAATAAAGAAATAGTCTGATTATGCTTAGGAGGGCCAAAATATCTGGCAATTTCCACTTTCGGTTTATTATGTAAAATATTGCTATGTATGCTAAAGTTTTATTTTTTTTAAATTATCTCAGTTTAACTATAAAGAAAAACTTATGAATCAAATGGGGAGTATGATCATTTAATGTTAATTATAATATTAAAGGTAAATTATTGGTAGCAGCTTTTATTTTTCTATACTAATTGTTCTTTTTGCCCATACATTCTCATTTTCCTTAATGCAAATATTGAACATCCTTTTCAACTCCCTCTCTATTCATATCCTGAGGAAGTAATCTTACCATATCCATATTTTATTGATATTTGCCAAATAAATTTCAAAAGTTGTAATTAGGATTGTGCTAATTTTATAGGTCAAGTTTGGAAGAACTGCGATATTGCCAGTACTGAGTCTTCCTATCCATACACAAGGAATATGTCTCCATTTATCTAGTTCTCTCATATGTTTCATCAGAACTTTGTATGTTTCTTCAAACATATTGTACACATTTGATCAGCATTCTAATTATTTGATTATTTTAATTGGCTATATAACTAGTAGCATGCTTTTAATTTCAAATTCTAATTGTTTACTGATGGGATGTAGAAATTGTTTACTGATATCAAGACTAATTTTTCTTTTTGTCCGTTTTTTTTCAGATTTCCTATGTAAATGAATATGTCCAACTCATTTTTGGACAAAGAGATTTCTTCTTCCCTAATTTGTATTTAATTTCCTATTTTATTGCCTATGTAAGATGTCCAGCGTTATGGGGACATCTTGCTTTGTTCCTGATCTTAGCAAATAAAGCTTCTAGTTTTTCTCCATTGTGTTTGCTGTACTTTCCTTGTAGATGTTCTTTGTCAACTTCAAGTTACTTTTAACTTCTAGTTTATTGAGAGTTTTTATCATGAATGATTTTGACCTTTGTCAAATTGGATTTTTGACAAATACTTTTTCTCATAACTGTTTATATGAACATGTGAATTTTTAATTTAGGCTGTTGGTAGCATAAATTACATCAATTCATTTTCAAATGTTGGACCAGATTTGCATATTTGGGATGAAGCCACGTGGTGATAGTGGTGATAGTGTATAATTTTAAATACATTGTTGGATTTGATTTGCTAATATTTTGTTGATAATTTTTTATCTAGGTTATGAGAGATCATGATATGTAGTTTTCATTTTTATCTGGTGTCTTTGGTTTTGGTGTTAGAATGACACTGGCTTCATAGAGTAAGTTAGATAGTATTTCTTCTGATTGTATCTTGGGACGGAGATTATAGAATTTGGGTGTGGTTCCATCCTTAAATATTTGGTAGAATTCATTAGTGTACCCATCTGAGACTGATACATTCTGTTTAAGATAGCTGTTGTCTATTAATTCAATTTCTAAGTTTTCAAAATTGCAGACAGAGAATTTTTTTTTTGGGGGGGGTGGTACTGGGGTTCCTGGAAACCCTTCTACTTCTGGGCTACACTCCCAGATCTATTTTATACTTTTTATTTGAAAACAGAGTCTCTTAACCCAGCGTGTCTGGCTTCGAACCCGCGCGATCCTCCTTCCTGTCTCTGCCTCCCAAAGCGCAGGGATTACAAGCGTGCACCACCACGCCCGGCGAGAATTCTTTATAATATTCCTTTAATATCCTTTTAGTGCCCATGTGATCTGTACTGGTGTCCGCTCTTTAATTTCTGATGTTAGTAATTTGTGAATTCTCTCTTTTTATAATTGTTAGCCTCGCTATAGGCATATTGATTTTATTTATCCTTTAAAACAACTGGCTTTTGGTTTTGTCAATTTTCTCTAAAGATTTTCTGCTCTTTGTAATTTCATCAATTTTTGATCAATTAATTTTGATCAAATTTATATTATTATCTTTCTTCTGCTTACATCAGGTTTAATTTACTTTTGATTTTCTAAGGCAGAAGCTTGGATTACTTATTTTAGATCTTCTGTTTTTTTAATATTTGCATTAATTCCTATAAATTTTACTACAAATACTGTCTTCACTTGTATCCCTGAAAATTTGATCAGTTCTATTTTAATCCTCATTTAGCTAAGAATATTTTAAATTTTATTTTGAGGTTTCTTCTTTGACCACATGTTATGGATAAGTGTGTTCTTTAATCTTCACAGGTTTGAGGACTTTTCAGCTATCTTTCTATTACTTATATCTAGCTTAATTCCATTGTTTTCTGGAAGGATTATATGTTTTATATTCTTTTAAATTTGTTAAGGTATATTTTTTAATTTAATAATGGAGCTTATCTTGATGAATGTCTATAAAGAGTTGGAGAAGAATGTGCATTCCACTGTTGTTGGATGATATAGTCCACACATGTTTATATATATATACTATATATAAATATATATAAACACACACACACACACACACACACACATATATATATATATATATATATATATATATATATATATATATATATATATTTGAGAGATTGTGCTATTGAGATCAACTCTGTTCTTACTGATATTCTGCCTGCTGAATCTGTTCATTTCTGATAGATTGGTGCCAAAGCATCTAACTATAATAGAAAATTCATTTATTTATCATGTACTTTGTTAGTTTTGTTTCATTTATTTTGACATTCTGTTGTTTGGCATATGCACATTAAAGACAGTTATATTTTCTATGCACATTGATTAATTTGTTATTATATGACATTCCTCTTATAACCATGCTAACTTTCTTTGCTCTGAATTTTTTTGATTGATGTTATCATGGTATATATTTCTCTACCCATTACTTTATATATTAAAATTTCAAGTGAGTTTTTAAAGACAACATGCAGTTAGGTTGTTTTTTATGTTGCTGCTTTTCTCTTCCTTTTTTCTTTTATCCATTCTGACAACCTCTGTCTAATAATTGGTGTATTTAGATCATTGATGTTTAAGGTACTTATTTATGTATTTGTTAATATTTTACACAAAGTTCTTAGCATTTCTTGTTGTTCCTCTTTTTCTTTGTCCCTTCCTATTTTTTTCACATTTGCCCTGTCTTTTGTTCTTTTAACTGAGCATTTTATATTATTCTATTTTATGCCCTTTTAAAATATCTCAGTTATACTTTTTTTTACTTTTTTCAATGACTGCTTTACAGATTAAAATATACATTTAATATAAATTCAAATCAACTTATGAATAATATTATATTGTTTCACAGGTAGTGAAACCATTTTATAATAAAATATTCCTATGCATCACTTATGTCATTCACAATTATATATAACACATACACGTATCTATATCTATGAGAATATATAATACAATACATTACTACTATTATTTGAACCAGTAGTTATTTGTTAGATAAATTAAGAATAAGAAAAAAATGTTTACCTTCATTTCTTTTTTTAATGGTACAGTGGATTGAACCCGGAGACATTCTACCTCCAAGCTACATTTTGAGTGCTTTTTTCTAGTCTTAATATAAAATTTATGTCCTTGGGCTCTAGGCACATATAAAAGCACAAATAACTGTATTAATTTTTTATTTGCACTGGTATAAGAATGCCTAAAATTTTGGCTTTGAAAATCTCAATATTTATTCACCATGATATTCTTACTTTGGCTTTTGTGGTTTAAAAAAAAAAAATCCTGTTTTCTATATATGCTTACAGGAATGACAGGCTGAAAAAATGAAGGCCGTGTAAGTCAATTTATATTTTAATCAGGAAAAGATTCAGTAGTTTTGAAGCCTAACTTCGAGGCTTATTCCTTTATAGTTTGCTAAAAACGATATCATATCTTCAGAATGTTAAGTAGAATAATTCTGTTGAGGCCTGGGGTAGGCTCTGATTGAACCCAGGGCCTAACCATTTTGAAGCTGATTTTATGACCATCCACTTGACATGTCCCATGATGACATTTGAAGAAACAATTAAAATGATGCTCTGTACATACATGAAATTATAATTACCAATCTCAGTAACATGCATGGGGAGGAGGAGAGACCAAGGTGAAGATCCTGAGGGAAACAGTCCAAGTTTTGTGTGCATATATGTTTTTATCACTCTGAATCTCATTATTACTATGCACCAATAAAAGTATATATTAAAAATGCCAAAAAGCAGTAAACATATAGATCTGCAGATATTCAAATCTGAAACACCTTTTGTAATAAAGCTTAAATTTACAAATCTCGATACTCTTTTCTAATTACCAGACCAGCTGAAATATTCTTTCAAACAAAGTTAGCAATAAAAATATCTTGTTAAATTATAGTTATTTCTGCCAATTGCTGAATGGTAATTATTAGAGTTAAAATTATTTATTAATGTATAATAATAATGGAAGGATCAATGGAAATTTAGTTTTTGATATAGATTATTCAAAATATTTTATTTTTTCTGAATGTTTTTGCTTATACTTTATTCTTATACAGCAATTCATTTTTTTTTTGCTCACAAACTTCAAAGAAAGAGTTTACTTGATCATAAATTTTGATAATATGGATGAAGAAGCACTGTGCAAGAAGAATAAATCAGAAAAAGTAATCTTCAGTCTGGGTCAGGTTAGAGTCAATAGAAGAGAGAAGAAATCTATATGAGGGGTATATATTTTGATCACACAGGAAAATAACATGATCATTTAGTACCAATTTTTAAAATTAAAAGTAATATTACACTTTAAAACACATTCAAGACTTAAGGAGATTATTTCATATTTCTCTTAGTTTCATATTTCCTCATTCTCAGTTAATGTTCTAGCCATAGCTCTAGCTCTTACCTGCCTATTCATTTATCCATATTTCCATATTCATATATTGGAATATATTCATATTTCCATATTTCTACTAAATTTTAAGATATTGACAGTGATTTTATAATGAATGCAGTTTTAATGAAAAAAGAACATTAATATCTTATCAGATTATAACCTCAGTTAAAAATTGTGTTAAAAAATTTTCTGCTGTTAATATTTAGGATTTATGATTGTTTCAAGTGGTGGTTTTAAATTTCATAATCCTTGCCGGGCATGGTGGCGCACGCTTGTAATCCCCGCGCTTGGAAGGCTGAGACAGGAGGATCGCACAGGTTCTAAATCAGTTTCAGCTACTTAGTGAGGCTCTCAGCAACTTAGTGAGACCCTGTTTCCAAATAAAATAGAAAGTAGGACTGGGAGTATAGCCTGGAGGTAGAAAGCCCCTGGGTTCCACCCCCAGTACCACCAAAAACATAATAATAATAAATTAATTAATTTTAAATTCTGCTGATATGCTCATTACAATGAGCATATCATCTAATATTTCAATGGCTTTCTTGCACTGTGGTACTTTGCAAGGAGTCGTCTTGGCTATGCTGGACTACTCTTTCCTAGAATATGTTTTTCTGTGTGTTTCCAGTTAGCCCTGGCCACATGAGTTCTAGCTGTCCCCTTCTCTCTGCCTGACAGGATGCCACCCTTCAGACCACTAAGTGAGGCCAGTTAGGATCATCTAGACTTCAGCAGGCAACTTAACTCCATCCCTAGAGAATGACAGGCCCTTGGACCAACCCTCAGGATAATGAGCTAAAGAACACTTTGGTTTCAGCTATTATGTTTGAGGTTGTTTGTTATAAAGGATACAAAAAGAATAGGCATAATTAGGGGGAGAGGAAAGAACTATAGATTAGGGTAATACTATTTGCAATTATTTTGGCAAAAATAGAGATTAAATTTCTTAGGTTTAGAGAACAAAATGTATATTTTGTGGGCAAAAATAAAGTATTAGATAAAATTCCAAGTGTAAAGGAAATAATTAGTTGAAGGAGATCTGTTAGAAAATAGAAGGTTGCTGGGCGTGGTGGTGCACGCTTGTAATCCCCGCGCTTGGGAGGCAGAGACAGGAGGATCGTGCAGGTTCGAAGCCAGCCGCGCTGGCTTAAGAGACCCAGTTTCCAAATAAAAAAAGTATAAAAATAGGTCTGGGAGTGGATCCTGGAGGTAGAAGGGTTTCCAGGAACCCCACTACCACCAAAAAAAAAAAAAAAAAAAAGAAAAGAAAAAAGAAAAAGAAAAAAAAAGAAAAGAAAAGAAAAGAAAAACAAAAGGAAAAAAACAAAAAGAAAATAGGAACCAGGGAAGTTGTGACATACCTCTAATCCCAGTACTCAGGAGGCTGAGACAGGAAGATCAAAGGTTTAAAGCCAGCCTCAAAAGCTTAATAAGGCCCTTAGCAACTTAGACCTTATTTCCAAGTAAACTGTAAAATAGGGCTGGAAGCATACATTAGACCTGGGTTCAAATCCCAGCATGAAAAAAGGAAGGAAGGAAGGAAGGAAGGAAGGAAGGAAGGAAGGAAGGTAGGAAGAAAGAAAATAGGAATAAAAAAAGGAAGGAAAAAATAGTAGAAAAATAGATAAAATCTTTTGATGCTTCAAAATTGGCTTAAATATGATGTATATGAATCTAAAAATTGTCATCAAAGGTTAAGTCATACAAAAGATATATAATTCATTTTAAAGGTTTTCAGATATTGTACCATAATAAATACATTATTTTATTTAACATGGAATTAGATATAATCTAATAAGGGTATCTTAGGCAACACTTTATACAACTTGAAGGGCATTATCTCACAGTTCATTTGTATTGATGACTATGTCTTTTTACTTTTTATATTTTCTGTCTAAAGCCTTTGTACACATATAGAATGATGATTTCACAGCACATAGCATGGACCATCTACATCCAGATCAGCTGTGGAATGCAGGTGTTTACATCTGCTTCAGAGCTGTTGAAACAGTCTTCAAGGATGTGGTTGGAAAGTTCCTTCCCTCGTATGTTTTTATATCAACACTAGAGTTTGAGAATCTGTGCTAGAGAATTGGCATAGTGCTAGGTGTTAATAGTTTTTGTGTGTTCAAACTGAATGATGTACTTAGTTGAAACCCCTAACTTAGTATATAAATTTTACCTACAGAACTTATATAGTACTAGTGCATGCCAGTAATCCCAGATAAATCAATTACTTAATCTTTGCCAGATTGAATTAGGATTTTTCAGGCCAATATTTAATATGATGAGGCAATTACATTTGTATGGCTAATTTAAAAATGATTGAGTGCTGGACATGATGATGCATGCCTGTAATTCTGGTACTTGGGAAGCTGAGACAGGAGGATCATATGTTTGAGGCCAGCCTCAGCAATTTATCAAGACCTTTTTTCAAAAAACAGGGAGAGCTTGGGGTGTAGAACATCTCTGGGTTCAATCCCAGTACCAAAAATAAAATTCTCGGCTAGTTTTCCATTAAGAATTTAGAAAAACCCTGCAGAGATAAAGTGTAGGTTAATACCCATTTGCCATTGCAATGCTGTGGAGTATTCATCAAGCGGGATTTAGACTAAATCAGAAGCCACCTCTGTGATTCTCAGAGTTAAAATTAAAATGAGAAAAGCAAGCCGTGCATGGTGACACAGGCTTGTAATCCCAGCATTTGGGAGGCTGAGACAGGAGGATCACAGTTCAAAGACAGCCTCAGCTGCTACTTAGTGAGGTGAGGCCCTTTGCAACTCAGTGAGACCCTGTTTCAAAATTAAGAATAAAAACTGGCCGACGTGTGCATGTATGTCTACACAAGTTTTTTACCCCATTATGACGTATGAATACAATGCACCAGTAAAACATTTTTTAAAAAGACTAATAAATAGGGCTAGCATTGTAGCTCAGAGGTAGGATGCCCCTGGGTTCTATCCCCAGTACTCGGAAAAATAAATGAGAAAAGCACAAAGTCCAGAGAAAAGAAAAAGAATGTTGGAAACTGGTACTAAAGCTCTTCAACGTATAACTGTATGGCAGATGCGTGTATAAACTATAAAGCTGAAATTCAGATGTCCTTACCCATTTTGCACAAGCCCATCTTTAGTTTTGAGACAAAATGACGAGACAAGTTTGTAAGACAGATCTCGTCATTGTTAATAGTATGAGAGGATAATTGAAAACAGCAATAAACAAACTCTGCCTTGATGCTAATACTTCAAGTGTAGTGGCAGATGTGATCTAATGGGCATCTGAGGAGCAAGATGAACATATGGTCCTGTGTTGCTCAAAAAGATGCTCAGAATGCCTCAAGGGCGAGTCCTTGCCTTCATAAATATTCTCTCCCAACATGGTAATACACTGCCATGTGAATTAAAGACTACAATTCAAGAATGTAAAAATATTGCTCATAGCTTAGAGCTTAGAGGAATAGCGATGCCCCTTCCACTGTTTCTGATGTTTACTTTACCTATTCACAATTCCATCCATTATCTGCTCTTGAGAATAAAGATAGCCGGGCTGGTGGCACACCCTTGTAATCCCAGCATTCAGGAGGCTGAGGCCAGAGGACCGTGGTTTGCCGACAGCCTCCGCTGCTTAGTGAGCCTCTCTACAACTTAGTGAGACCCTGTTTCAAACTAAAGAATAAAAAAATAGGGCTAGGGGTGTGGCTCAGAGGTCGAATGCCCCTGAGTTCTATCCCAGACCCCCCACAATAATAATAATAATAATAATAATAATAATAATAATAATAATGATATAGCTCATCCTTTCTTTTGAGGCATTGAGCCAAAATTAAAGAGTTAGAATAAAAATAATTTCTACACTTCTCCAAGCAAACTAAACAATATTTTCTAGCAATTAAGGTCAGAGAAAAACCACAATTTTGAAAGCAGATATCTAACTGCAGTCAAACACTCTACCCCGGACCTATAGCTCCATAGCCAAAGAACTGGAAAGAGAGGTAACTGAAGTTCCTTTCCTGTTGCTTTGTGGATCTGTGGCTGTACTAAGGAGAATGTGCCCATGCGAAATCCAAAGTAAGCAGATGTATTTTTTCTTTTTGTCCAGAATATGTCTCTTAGTTGTGAAACATCCATTGAGCATATGTGTCATCCAGAGTAGAAACATGTTTCCAGTCTGGTTTGTAGATTTCTCAGAATCCCTTTTGATCCTTTTAATTTTATTAACTGAAGTGGAAACCTCTTGACATCAGAATTTTTGTGAAGCTTATTCCATATACCAGTCCCTGAAAAGTTTTAAATACCTAGGGGTTGGTCCAGATTGTCACCTAATGAATAAGAAAATCTTCCAAAGTTCCTAGCACTTGAAACCATTAGTTGCTATAAAATCAGAAATGGTTATAGTATCCCTGTAAAAACAAATTAAAGCCTCAGGTTTGTGCTATTATTTTTCCATTATAAATAGGGGCTTTCCAGCATCATTAAAGAAGTGTATTTGCCAAAAAAGTTTAATCTGTCCTTTCTTTGGACTAGTTTACAGAAAATACAAGGTATAGAAGAACAAGTCAAACAAGAGAAGAAACAACTCATCAAAAGTAACTAAAAAATGAGAAGACCTATAAAAATAGTCTTAGTTTCTTGAGTCAAAGATGGAGTTAGAGAAAGGGGAACTGCAGCAGATTAAAAAGAAATTTTTAAAATGAAATGACCATATGCCATGTATAGTCTGTGGCTAAATTCTTGTTTGAACAAATTATCTGTAAAGCATAGCTTTGAAACAAGTAAGGAAATGTAATTATATACCAGGTTTTAGATGATTTTAAGAAATTACTATTAGTTTTGTTATATTTGATAAAGGTATTGCTATAGTTAATTTTATGTGTTAACTTGGCTGTGTTAAGGAATACCCTGGTAGCTAATAAACCATTATTTTTAGATGTTTTTTAATGAAGGTGTTTCCAGAATATATTACCATTTAAATGTGCCCATTAAGTAAAATGAAGCTTACCAATGGGGATGGGGATCTTTGGATTTGTTGAGGCCCTTACCTGAAACTAAAAGGTGGAGGAAAGAGCTGGGCGTGGTGGCGCACGCTTCTAATCCCAGCATTTGGGAGGCTGAGACCGGAGGATCGCGGTTCGCGGACAGCCTCAGCTACTTAGTGAGGCCCTCTGCAACTCAGTGAGACCTGGTTTCAAAATAAAGAATAAAAAATAGGGCAGGGGGTGTAGCTCGGAGGTCAAATACTCCTGGGTTCCATCCCCAGACCCACACATACAAAAAAAAAAAAAAAAAAAAAAAGGTGAAGGAAAGTTAAATTACTCTCTGCTTAAGTTTAGGCATTCATTTTCTTTGCTCTTAGACATCAGCACTCTTGGTTCTTAAGCCTTAAAACTTGATTTCTTGGGTCTTTGAACTTGATCTGAGATTTACACCATTTTAAGGCCTCTTGATTCTCAGGACTTTGGGTTTGATTGAAACTACACCTGTTTTCTTGGGCCTCCAACTCACAGATACCATAATCCTGTTAGCCAGTTGTTTATAATAAGCCTTTTTTCTAGATATTTCTAGACATCCTATTTCTGTTTCTCTGTAGAGCCCTAACTAGTATAAGTATCATGGCAATATAGGGTAATAGCTTTAGCTATTATTACATTTATTATTATTAGATATTTAGAGCTATCTAGCTATCTAGGAAAAGACTTATTATAAACAGCTGACTAACAAGTACCATGATCTTTTCTTTGCATGCTGGAGGCCCAAGAAAACCAGTGGTGGAGTTTCATTCAAACTCCAAATGTCTGTGAATAAGAGGCCTTAAACTGGTGTAAATCTCAGAATTATAATTAATGCAATCTAGTTTGAAATACTTCAGCAGAAGAATCTATGATTTAAATAGGTTAATTTATGAAGCAAATATGACAGTGTTTATTAATTATTAAATCTTAGTTATAAATATATTTTCATTATATTTTTCTTATCTGATTGTTTGAATGTTTATAGAAAAATTTAAAAAGGACATAGATGCCTTTAACAATAATTCAATTATTGAATAATAATAATTGGATAACTCATTTATTTTTTATTGATAATGAATTTTATATATAATCTGGAAAGTACAAGTGTTAGTAGCAAAGAATATTTACATTAGTGTTCAGAGATCTGCATTCAGGTAAAACCAGGGGTAAAGGCCTAGATAATCGCTTTCTCACCCTCAAGCCAGGATTTAGCCACGGACTTTTCAATCGTCTTTAAAATAAGAACAATAATCCTTGTCACCCACCCATGTCAAGGGGGTGTTATAATGATGAATGAGTTCCAGAAATAGATTTGGCTTGCTGATATATTGTAACACATATGGCTGCATCACCCTTTGACTTTTCTAAGAAAAATGGAAAATAGCTACATTTAGTATGCCACAAATTACATTTCTGTCAAGGTAAGCCTTAAAACCTACTTACTCAACAACTCGAGTTTTCATAGGCCAGCGAGGGAATCTTCATAAAACACCAGGTAGAGAACTGTGCTATTACACTAGAGGTGGTAAGTTTGTGTAAACTGAAATAAAACTGTTGAAATGAAGAAAACTAATTAAAACTTTTAAAGTAGCTTTATTCAAGTACAATAAGCATAAAAACTGCATAATGGACACACACAATTTGATAAATTTGGACCTTGAAGCATATACCTGTGAAACCAGCACAGCAATCAAATTAATAGACATATTAATCATTCTCTATTTTTAAAATTTATTTTCTTGAATAATAATTCAGAATTGGTAGTGTCACTTAATCTAAGTATGTAATGAAACAATCATAAATATTAGTACCAGGTCAATATTTTTGGTGCTGATCTCATCTAAACAGTATATCCATTAACTAGATCTTGGTTGTTAAATTTTGTTGACTCTTACATAAAAAAGTGTTTATTGAGTGCTTTAAACATATTTTAGTAGCAAAAATTAATTCAGTAGATTTGCATAAAAATGTGTCCAGAGAAATTTTTTAGTTGTTTAATTCAATTTAGAAAACACTTTACATAGATCTTTTCTCTCCTTGTGTAAGGTAGCATTTTCACAAGAACCTGTACAGAAAAATTCAGCTTTTTGTCTTTTGGGATTCATATCTGTGGCTAACCTTACAGAAAACTTCTCCTACTTCATTCTATTAAAATAAAAAGATATCTAAGGCATCCATTTAGACTTGTTTCCATGAACTGAGATCACATGGGGATGAACATAAGTGCAGGGTTTAGAGTTAATCAGTTAGAAATAGTATTCTGAGCAGAAATGAACCTAGAAATGAAAGAAGCAACCTAGACTTCAAAGGAAAATTAAGGAATAAAAGAAGAAGTTTAGTTCCATTCAAAAAGAAGTTTGCAACTGAGATCAATTTAAGACCAGTAATTAGGAAACCAAATTAGAAGTGAGAGCTTTGTAGACACCTGTGGCCTCACTCACGGTTGAGGAAGGCTGCTGTTTAGGAACTTTAAGCTTTTCAAACCCAGTGGAGTCGGGCATTTTGCCTTAGCTGAACTGAGATAAAGTAATGCACAAATTTCTAGTGGCTAATAGGTTTCTTGAGGCCTGTAAAATATATATATTTCCACCTGGGGAAACAGTGTATTTACATCAATAGGGAGGCTATCAGGCCTTTCTTTCTTTCTTTCTTTCTTTCTTTCTTTCTTTCTTTCTTTTTTTTCTTTCGTGGTACTGGGGTTCCTGGAAACCCTTCTACTTCCGGGCTATGCTCCCAGACCTATTTTATATTTCTATTTGGAAACAGGTTCTCTTAAGCCAGCAAGGCTGGCTTTGAACCTGCGCGGTCCTCCTGTCCCTGCCTCCCAAGTGCAGGGATTACAAGCGTGCGCCACCACGCCTAGCGCATGGAGTCCATCAATTCTATGAAGGGAACATTTGGGTATTAATGGAACTTTGGGACAGGTTAAGAAGATTCATTGAATAGTTGACCACTTAACTGTTATTTCCTCAGCACTTGCAGTCTTATTTGAAAAACAAAACTTTAAAAGGTCAAATAGAATATTTGATATGCTTGTGCACACACACATGTGCATGAATGCAAACACAAATCAGTGGTTTCTAAGTAGTACAATTAATGTTTCCAGTTTCAAAAAAGAAATAACTATTATAGGATACACAGAGTTGATAGTAATCATAATTTCAATAACAATAACTTCTATTTGATTCATCTATCTGACATAAAAGAGATAGAAATCTAGTTATTTTTTAGTGATTAGATATGCTGTAGTAGCTTTTTAACTATGACAGCTTGATATTGATCAAAGCCCTTTTTCTGAAAATCTGTTGAATAAGTATTTGTTGAAAACCTACTAGTTGGGAGAAACAGATCTTTAAATATCCATAAGTGATAATAATATTTTCAATTGTGTATATAATGGCAAATGATATTGTATGTATAACAATGTTTACATTGTATGTATAGCAATGTTTACATTGACATGTACTAAAAGTAGTAAGGAATTCAAATGAAAATATGAGAAATGCTGAATTATGGTGACTTAAAGCAGAGTTTATGCTTATATTTTTAATGTAATATTTAAATATAGAAATAGAAGTTTTGATGTTGATTCATATGATAATAATAGAAGAAGTATCTCCACAACTTTCTTGGTTGTTCCCTTATGATGGCAAATAGGTTTACAAACTCTAGGAATTATGACTACATTTAAAATATAAAAAAGAGTGAGCTAATATAGCCATATTTATTTCTCTTAGTAGTTTAATGTTTTTCTAAAACTTCCATCCCATGTAAAGAAAAATATCTGAAAACTACAAAACAACCATGATTGTAGTATAATCAAAAAGCCAAGAAAGTACAAGAACAATAATATAGCAATACAAACATGAAATCCTGTTTAACATCCACCCTTGGTGAGAGGTATGACCTTGGACCACTTCTATAACCTTTCTAGTACTTGGTTTCTATGGATAAATTATATCACTGGAGTCTGAATTAACTCACTATTAAATTCATGTGTTGGTTAAGACATATAGGTGTAATGCTTGACATGAAATATTTGATGATTACATATTACCAAGTTGTTCAAAAATTAAAGAATGAACGAGTACTTTTTTGTATAGTTTAAGTGAAAAATTATATATTAAGTTACAATTGAGTATACTTCAATAAACTACAGTTTAGTGCACTTCAGTAAAAGAACTATTGTGGAAGAACTGTTGGCTGATTCTGAATTCAGAAGATATAATCGAAGGAAATACTCAGAAATCATGGCCGAAAAAGTAGCAAATGCAGCAGGAAAGAAGTTTCAAAAAAAGAAATTTCGCAATTAAGATTCACCAAGCAAAATACAGTATTTACATCTCCCTTTTATTTATTTGTTGAAGATCAAAATTAATATCACACAATTTAATACAGACTGACTCCGTTTATATGGGGATTTCTATTTGGAAATAAAGTTGACTGACAGATCAAAAAAACAAAACAAAACATTGAACTTACCTTGGATTTCAAAAGTGTTTTTAATAGAGCTTATTAGGAATATTCAACTGAAGGAAAACTCTACATAAGCTAAACTGAGGCCTACCAGATGTATAGCTGGTTTCATGTCATTCTTTAAAAGTGCCTTCTGTGAGCCAGGCGTGGTGGCACATGCTTGTAATCCCAGTCGGACACTCAAGGATCCCAGTTCGCAGAAAGCCTCAGCTGCTTAGTGAGGCCCTTTGCAACTCAGTGAGACTCTGTTTCAAAAATAAAAAAAGGCTAAAAAGTAGGGCTGGGCATGTAGCTCAGAGGTGGAATGCCCCTGGGTTCTATCCCCAGTACCACACACACACAAAATGTGCCACTTTGAAATAGAAAACAATGACATAAATATTAAATATTTAATTTGATTTGATTTTCATACTTACATGGTAGAATTATAAAATAACTAATTTCCAAAACTAGTGACAGAAAATATTACAATTTAAAACTCAATAATATTCCTGTAAATGAATTATGTGATTTTTTTAAAAAATTAAAAACAAATTTTGAAAGCAGATTTGGTGAAATTATTTATCCATTACTGTTTTCATACTTTATTAACACTTAGAATTTCAAATTGTAGTTATATGAGTTACTATTAACAAGTCCAATTAATAAATTATGGGTAGGAAATATTTGGTTGATTTCTCGAAGGAAATTCTTCCACCTGTGCTCTCTGCTTATTATCTCCACTGTGTGTAATATAGTAGCTATATTTAAAAGGCCATTTGCATTCGCCGGGCGTGGTGGCGCACGCTTGTAATCCCCGCGCTTGGGAGGCTGAGACAGGAGGATCGCGCAGGTTCGAAGCTAGCCCCGCACGCTGGCTTAGGAGACCCTGTTTCCAAATAAAAAAAATGCAAAAATAGGTTTGGGAGTGTAGCCCGGATGTAGAAGGGCTTCCAGGAACCCCAGTACCACCAAAAAAATAAATAAATAAATAAAAGGCCATTTGCAGAATATGTTATTTTTGAGCTTTTCTACAAGATAGCAAAATTAACATTACTTTCTGATGCCAGAAGAAAAAAAGAAAAATGAATAAGCATAGGGAATTGAGTGAGAAGGTAACTTTAAAGGGTAAAAAATTATGTCTAATTTTGTAAGTACTACCTTTATAGTTTGTTCAATCAGTGCATTCAAACATATTTCCTGAAGTGTTTAAGTTTCACTTAATCAAATTGGCTGTGGAAATAGCCCTGGAGCAAAATTACATGCAGCTTTTAAAAAGAAAGCCTTAAAACTATTGGCTAAACAATGAACTTTTAGAATCTTTAAAATTCATCAGAAATGTTAGGAAATATTTGACACCTGGGATTTCTTTTGGGGGGGCATTATTAGAGTTACAGGTATAGTCAGAGTATTGTCAGAAAGATTTTTCAATGAAAATTCCAGATGTTTGACAAATGTGTTGCTTTTTAATCCTTTTTTGACATATGCTTGCGTCCATTTGTCTCAAGAATTCTTGTCTCCTTTTTCAAACACAGGTAAGCAACAATAACTACTTTAACCTAATGAATGATAAATATAGATTGTATTTTGGACAAAGAAAAATATTGAAAAATATATGTACAGCTGACAATTTTAAAAACATTTTAATCTCTTCTTATTGGAATATTACAGTGGGCATTTGAACCTGGTCCTTATCTTTCAAATATTTCTCATCTTTGAGTTTGGCTGAAAAGCAATGTCTCTTCCTCATTTAAAAATAGAAAATATCTGTTACTTGATTCCCAGAATACTGTAGTAGAAAGCATGCAAACCACTAATTTGGTCTTTTCCTACCAGATTGACCGGTCCTCATTGACTCTGAATGAGGACTCTGTGATAGAGGCACTGCCAGGAATTCTTTCAGTTGGTGCTGGAAGATGTAATTTCGAGAGGAGTAATGTCTGTGTTGCTAATGGTGGCATCCTAAATCTAATACTTTGGGACTTGGTGATGCAAGCTGCTTTATACTCACCTCATAAGTAACTCATTTGCATTTTCACTGGATAGTTCCGCCACATGATTGCCGTTGGTGCTCCTGGTTTTATCCTGTGGTTCATTCTCTTGGTACTTGTGACCATGAGAATTTATCTCACAGGCCTCCAAGAATAGAGAGCTTAATTGACTGGGATTTCAGCGATGATGCTCTGAAATTCATTTCAGAAATGTATTTGCACCCTTGCCATGCTTTCCACAGAGCCAGTAATGGAACTCAGCAAGAATACCAAGACAGGCCCTCCACTGGCCAACACATCTCTCTGTCCTCCTGCCCCAGGAATCAGAAACCTGCATGGTGTGATGGATCCACAAGCCCATCTAGGTATCTCTGCATTTCCTTTCAAGGGGTGTTCCTACTCATGAAGCTTTTGTACTTTTTATTGTACATTGTAATTATACATTGTGATGAAGTTCTCCCAATCCCATCTGTTTCCTGGAGGAGAGAAACTAACCCAAAGATATGTGAGCTAATACATACTTCTTACATGCATTTCTTTATAATTAAATGGGCCAGTTGGTTTTTGCTACTTTCGGAACACTGAATGATAATGCATCTGTTATAAAGCTATTGAAAACTGATGTTAATTACTTCTTAGTATATTTATAGTCATCTTTCCCTTGCTACAAGTTTTTATTTGAATCAAGTGTATATTCACTTATCTAACATGCCAGTGAAACAAAATCCACAAAACTATTCAAATTTGAAATGGGTTGTGAGGGTAAAAAAGTTACATTACTCACATGGAAGGACTGAACAGCTGAAAGTCTTCTTTAAGGGTGTTTAGCATGTAAAAATTATAGATGGTGGGCAGGGATGTTTAGATATAAGAAGTTAAATAAGACAATAAAATAAAGTATGTTTTGTTACTTTTAAAAATTTTTTAATTGATGTATTATAGTCATACATCTTAATGGGGTACAGGATGGGGGAGGCATACATGCATACATCACCCAATTAGCCCTTCCCCAATTCCCGCCTCATTCCTTCCCCTCCCTCCTTCTCATGTTTGCATTAGTGATTGACTTTGGCATGTTTGTTAATGTGCGTCATGTACATTAGAGAATTTCCCTCTTTCCCCTTCCCATCCCCTCAGTTAGGTTGCCTTATTCGCTCATCTATGGTATCTCCTTTTGTCACTTTTAATTGAGGTATTATTTGTAAATGACAAGAGGTGCAGGTGCTTATGTGTAAAAATAGAAGAGTTTGGACAAATGAATACATCTGTGTGACCAATTAAGAGATAAGGCATTTCCACCTTAGCAGTAAATTCCTAGAGCCACTTGTTAGTTTGTCTTCACTTCCTCAGGGAACCTGTAATTTATTTCTATCACTTTAACTTATATAGTTTACAATGGTCTGCATATCTAAAAGTGAATATAAATAAAAGCATACATTATGCCTTCTTTTGTGTCTGACTACGTTGGATCAGCAAAGCATCATCGATGGTTATCCACAGCGTGGCCGGTGTCAGCAGTTCTATCATTCCATTTCTGAGTAGTGCTCATTTCATGAATATATCAATTTTTGTTTATACATTTTTGTATTACAGACATTTAGGTAGCTTACAGTTTTATACATTATGCCTAAGGTTGCTATGAACATCTTGTGCTCTGGACATGTTTTCACTTTTCTTGGTGAGTTACTGAGGTATGTTTTATAGTAGATGAATTTCTGTGGCTTAGGATACAACTTCACGTTAGAAACTGCTGAATTATGTTCCAAAGTGATTGTGCAATTTTCCATCTACACCTGTCACATATGAAAATCATCGCCGTGCCACATCCGTCTTTTTCCTTTGTGCCTCCATTTCTGTCTTCTTTTTGATTTATTGTGTATTTTTTGTATTCTCTTCAACCTGTTCCACCATCTTTTTAACAAACCCTTCTTCTCTGGCTTTTAGTAATTGTTCTAGAAGTTACAGTATACATTCCTAACATACTGCTTCATGTGCAAGATGAGAATCTTAACTGGATCTTAATTACACTTATACCTTTTTCTTTCTTTTGCTATTGTTTTAATATACTTTACTTCTTCATGTATTATAAAACATAAGTTATAGCTATCAGTTTGGCTTTACCGAGTTAGTTCACTTTTGAAATCTACGAAAAGATTGAAAACCAGCCTTTGTATCACACATACAGTTACCACTTCTCGAATTCTGCTTTTATTCTTATATATTCTTAACTTATATGTGGTATCATATTGTCTTAATCTTTAAGCAAAAAACCTTTTGGCTTTAATATAATGGGAAAGGCCATTACTTCTTTATTTTAAACAATTACAAGGAGTGTACATGGAGGGGAAATACACACATGTAAGTGTTCACTTTGATGAGTTTGACAAATGTGTGCAAGTCATGTAACTGATGATCCACCCAAATATAAATCCCCTGAGATTGACCTTCTGTCACATTAATCAAGCCATCTAGCCTATCAGACCTGAGTCGCTTTAGTGATCTTCTTGAGTCCTATACAACCAGGACCATAGTGCTAGTTCATAAAAAAATCATAAATATGCGGGTCTCATTCAGAGAATTACTTTACTTTTAAGGTTGAATCCTGTCTGTTTTTCATTTTACTTTAGGGACTTCAAAAAGTTTTATTTTGCCGGGTGTGGTGGAGCACGCTTGTAATTCCAGCATGTGGGAGGCTGAAACAGAAGGATCGCCATTTGCAGACAAACTTAGCTACTTGGTGAGGCCCTTTGCAACTCAGTGAGACCCTGTTTCAAAATAAAGAATAAAAAATAGGGCAAGGTGTAACTCTGAGGTAGAATGCCCTGAGGTTCCACCCCAAGTACTGCAAAAAAAAAGAAAGGGAGAAAAAGAGAGAGAGAGAGAAAGGAAGGAAGGAAGGAAAGGAAGGAAGGAAGGAAGAAAAGAAAGAAAGGAAAGAAAGAAAGAAAGAAAGAAAGAAAGAAAGAAAGAAAGAAAGAAAGAAAGAAAGAAAGAAAGAAAGAAAGAAAGAAAAGTGGTCTGGAAGTAGCTGCAATGATTTGTGGGAGGCCAAGTCTTTTGCATTACCAGAAATAGAGATACTGAGTGATAGTTTTTACTTACAGTACTAAAAGATAAAACAAATATATTGTAATAGGAGATACTTCATTGTGTTTTATCAGAAATAACCTTTAGGAATGGTGTTTTGAGTAGTAGAAATGTACTTTCAGACAGCACAACAGGAAAGATGGCTGAAGAAGAATCAGAATATAGGTCGAAAAAAATATTTCCTTTGCTAACCCTGAACAAATGTTCCTTCCATGTCGCAGACTTTCTTTTATTGCATATTTCCCAATAGACCTTTGATTAATTTGTTTATATAAAAATTCTCAAACTTGAAGATAACTAAAATAACAAGAAGAGTTACAACAACATGTTTTTATTTTTTTATCCCATCCTGATGTTTCTAGAATATTTAAACATAATGCTAACTAAAAAAACAAGGTTTGGGTAGAAGTAAAAAAATAAAATCAGTATAAACTCAGTAGGCAGATTTTTCCCTGATTAAAGATATAAGTATATTATCATATATTCTCATAATGTTCTTCCTTTTCTCCCTCTGGAATTTAATTATACCAAGAAGAATTTGAAATTATTTTGCCATTTTCGTCCCTTGGACTATTTTATTTTGTCCCTAAATACTTGTAGAATGTCTCTTTTTGTCCTTAATATTTAAAAGTTGGCAAGATATATCTATGTGTAGATGTTAGAAATATAATTATTTGGAGCACAAGGAAAGTTTTTCATCTACATATCCAAATCTTGATTATATCTAAAAAGTTTTCTTACATTGTCTAAAATAATTTTTACCAGTACAACTAATTTCTTTGAACATTATTATAGCTATAATTCTAAGGTTTGGTATCCAACCTCTGTCAACCTCCTTCAAATATTATTATACCTTTTTTTTCTTGCTTTGTGTTTTTATTTGTTCTCTGCTTCTTTGACTTGATGATTTGCCATATATTTAGGCAGTTTAATTTTTTCTTTTCAGTTCAGATTTCAGTTTTGCTCTGCAAGTTCCAGATCCTGATGTCACGGATCTCCCTTTGCTACATATGGTATTGTTTCTTCAGGGCTGCCGGTGCCTGCTTTCTGAAGGCCATATCTCCTAATGAGGATTGATTAAAAACTACAAATACACCGGGGGTGGTGGCGCAGGTTTATAATCCCCGCGCTTGGGAGGCGAGACAGGAGGATTGAGCAGGTTCCAAGCCAGCCGCGCTGGCTTAAGAGACCCTGTTTCCAAATAAAAAGTATAAAATAGGTCTGGGAGTGTAGCTTGGAGTTAGAAGAGTTTCCAGGAACCCCAGTATCACACACACACACACACACACACACACACACACACACACACACACACACACCACACACTCTACAAATACTAGCTGGGCATGGTGGCGGTGGCGCACGCTTGTAATCCCTGCCCTTGGGAGGCAGAGACAGGAGGATCACGCAGGTTCTAAGCCAGACCCTGTTTCCAAATAAAAATATAAAAAATAGGTCTGGGAGTGTAGCCTGGAGGTAGAAGGGCTTCCAGGAACTCCAGTACCACACACACACACACACAAAAAAAAAAAAAACCCACACAAAAAACAACAAACAACAAACAAAACAAAACAAACAAAAAATACAAATACTTAGAATCTGCTAGGAACTATTGTATTTTTTTTTGAAGTGGTCTTTGTATTGACTTTGACTTTAACCTAGGTGATAAATCAAGCCTTGGCAATATTTTGGAGAAAGAAAAGACAGTATCTGATATGTTTTAAAAGAGTTACTTTAGCTGGGCGTGGTGGCCCACGCTTGTAATCCCCGCACTTGGGAGGCCGAGACAGGAGGATCACACAGGTTGGAAGCCAGCCTCAGCTACTTAGTGAGGCTCTCAGCAATTTAGTGAGACCCTGTTTCCAAAATAAAATATAAAATATGTCTGGGAGTGTAGCCCGGAGGTAGAAAGCGCCTGGGTTCTACCCCCAGTAACACCAAAAAAAAAAAAAAAAAAAGTTACTTTGCTTTTTTAAACTTCAGGGGCGAACGAAAAAAGGCAGATAAAAAATAATTATGATATATATAATTAATCTTTCTAAATTATTTTTATCATATTTCATTTACTAATTTCATGAATAGGATTCTTTTTTTTTTCTTGCTTTGTTTTGGGGGATTAAACTCGGGCATTCTATCTCTGAGCTATACATGCAGCCCTATTTTATATTTTATTTTAAAAGAGGGTATCACTACGTTGCTGAAGGCCTCACTAAATTTCTGAGACTGGCCAAAAACTTGCAGTCCTCCAGCCTCAACCTCTCAAGTGCTGGGACTACAGGCATGCACCACCACACTCGGCTAAGATTATTTTAATATTGTTTTCTTTTCTTTTTTTTTCAAATTATGCAGTGTTTTATTGTTTTATTTTTTTTACAATTTTTTATTGAACATAAATAGTATACATTTAAACTATATTTGGTGCCCTCTCCCCCCCCCCGCCCCCATTTTCCCTTCCCCCCTCCCGCCAATGGTTGTCCAGGTTAACCATGTCTTATTCATAATTTTACACATGTTCAGGTGTAGACCCTCATTATTCAAGATCAGCCTTTCTCCTCTCCTATCTTTCCATTCAAACTTAGCTAGTATTTCCCCTCCATTATCTGTTCTTTTCTAGTTTGGGTTTCATGCATAAAAAAATTATTTAGTGAGAGGCCATGTAAACCAGCCCCACATTAAATATTCTCATTATTTCATGGAAATCCTTACTCTACAGTACTCTAGGATGTCTGAGGCTTATTTTATGTTTCCCTAGCCACATACAAGGGAACTGTAATTACTGCAAGGACCCTAATTCTTATTAATGGTGCTTAGAAGCCAAGATTTGATCATAGGGTAGTTTACACTTTTTAGTCTTTTTAAAATTAAAGTTTTCTTAGAAGCTTACTTTTATAGCAAAATATTAAAATTTATTGTGAAAACGTGTTCATATTGAGATTCTGTCTTTTTTAAAAGAAATCTTGATTGTAAGTATGTTTCTTGAATAGTTTGTTGTTTGTGGTTGGTTTGTGGTTCTGGGTATTCCATTCAGGGCCTTGATCATGCTAGGCAAGTGCTCTATGGCCAAATTATACTCCCAGTCCTTTACTTGGTTTTATTTATTATATAAGTTTATATTTTATTTTATTTTATTTTATTTTGAGGCATGATTGCCCAGGCAGGCTCCAAGCTTGCAATCCTTCTGCCTTAACCTCCCTAGTAGCTGGTTACAGGAAAGTGTCATGTCTGACTTTTTGAATAGTTTTAATTTGGCTTTTAAAATAATATTTTCAAAGAAGCATGTTTGGGTTTGATGAATTTTTCCATTTCTGGGTTTTATTTACTTTCTATTTCTCTAATTTCTGCTTTCATCCTCATTTTCTTCAGTTTACTATGGATTGGTCATATTTATTTTCAATATTCTTGAGCTGAATGCTTAATAATTGTTTAAAGTTTTCCTTTTAGAAATTAATTTTGTTAAATAATAAAAGAATACATGTTATGCATAAAGTATCCAACAATAATACAACTCATATCCTTTTCTCTAACAACACAAGATCATGTTGGATATTGTTACTCTATACATAAGACCAAACTTGATTGCATGTTATGATTTTTCTAGAGCTTCTGAAAATCACAATGACTAGTTCAAGCCAACACAGATAAAAAGATATTTTTAAATCCTCAGGTAATTTCCATGTGCATCAAAGTTTGGGAACCACTGGAAAAGATGCATTAACTTACTCAACATCAGATTACTTACTTAAATATGAAAGCAAAAGATTTTTATTTTGTGTTTCATAAATATTGTTATTTATTTTTTATTTTTTTTATTTTTTTGGTGGTACTGGGGTTCCTGGAAATCATTCTACCTCCAGGCTGTACGCCCAGACCTATTTTTATATTTTTTATTTGGAAACAGGGTCTCTTAAGCCAGCGAGTTTGGCTTCGAACCTGAGCGATCCTCCTGTCTCTGCCTCCCAATTATGAGGATTACAAGCGTGCGCCACCACGTCGGGCTAAATATTGTTTTTTAAATGTATGCTAACATCTACTGTTTCTTAAAAATTGTCTCATAATGACCTTTTAGGAAACTTAAAATTATGATTTTGCCCATACTCTGATACAGAAGCAATAATAAGTACTGTGAAAACTGGTTCTCTCAATGAGACTAGGGAATCTTAGTCTAAACTAAGAAGTAATCATAATGAGGGAGAAAATTAGAGATTCCAATTTATAATCGACAATCAATAGTTACTGCCTTTAGATAATTCCTTAAATGCTGACAGGGCTTTTCAATGTAGGAAGAGTTGTTCGGAAAAAAGAAAGAAAAGAATTCAGTCATTGTAAAACTGATACCAGATAAATGATAATTCACCAGTAAAATGTATTCATTATAATCCTACATCTTTCTTTCCTGATCTTTCCTTCTTCCCGTCTTCGACTCCGGCCCAATCTTTCCCTTCCCCCTGCTTCTTTAATTGTATTTGTAAATTCTTGCCATTTGGAACAGTTTTGGGGCAACAGAAAAGTGATGCTTGAGAGGTGAAAAGCAATCACAACCTGGCCTGGAATCAATCGATAGGGAGCGTTCTTGACAGCACTCGCCAGCTGATTGCCAGCTGCACTCGGGATGCGGCTCGGCAGCAGTCTTAGCAATTTGGGTCCACTCATGGTAATTGGTTTCAGATGAAACCAGAGCAACTCATTTCACACTGTCTTCATCCCAACTGCCCAAGGAACTGAAGGACCTAACATAACTTATTCAGGGCAAAATCCCAGCTTCATGGAAATCCCATCACTTAAATTCTAGTCTGAATTGGACCTGATTGTGTAGTTGCAGGCCCTGTGTGGTGAGGATTATGATAATGTTATTTCAGTGGTTGGTTGTGCTCACCCTGTTGCCCTGGTCGTAAGTCCTTTATTTCCCTAAGAACATCTTGTTTTCCAAACACTAAATGTGTCCCTAATCATGTAATTAAGGAAAATGTTTATGATCATATTCCTAACTTAGAAAAATAGTGAGTACAGTTTTACCATTGTTCTTACCAAATTCCCCCACCACTTTAGACTTTAAGCTTAAAATAAAACAAAAATACTTTTCAATATTCTTCTCCATTCTTTTTTCTTTGATGAAAGAAAATATATAAGTACATGTTATATAATTTTTGAATTTTTCTAGTAATGAAATTGAGTTCATTCTATTTCTGTTATCACAGACTAAGTGTTATTTTCAGCCTCAAGAAAAGTAACAAGGTATTCAACAGTAGTTATTTAAACGTTGAGGACTTATTTTCTTTCTTTCTCTTTTTTTTTTTTTTTTTTGTGGGTCTGGGGATGGAACCAGAGGCATTTGACTTCCGAGCTACACCCCCTGCCCTATTTTTATTCTTTATTTTGAAACAGGGTCTCACTGAGTTGCAGAGGGCCTCACTAAGTAGCCGAGGCTGTCCGTGAACTGAGATCCTCCGGTCTCAGCCTCACAAGTGCTGGGATTACAAGCGTGCGCCACCACGCCCGGCTAAGGCCTTATTTTCTAATGCAAGAAATCTGGACACGAAATGTTCCTGAGCTGGTTAAGTAGCTGAAGAATGTTGTGAAGGACCCAGGAGTCTTACATCATTATCACACTCTTTTACACCCTTTTAGTGTCTTCATGTGACACTGATGTCCACACTCATGGTGACAAGATGCCAAATCTCACAAGCCATTATCACTGATTTTCTGGTAAATGTTTAATAATCTATTATCAAAAAAACAAAAACAAAAAGCATCCTAATTTGCAACATTTAGTCAGGCGTGGTGGCTCATGCTTGTAATACCAGCATTTGAGAGGCAGAGACCCAAGGATAGGGGTTCCCGGAAAGCCTCAGGTACTCAGCAAGGCCCTTCGCAACTTGAGACCCTGTTTCAAAATAAAGAATAAAAAGAGGGCTGGGGGTGTAGCTCGAAGGTAGAATGCCCCTGGGTTTCATCCCCAGTACTGCAAAATAAACAAACAAACAAACAAGTAAATAAAATAAAAAAAATAAGACCAGGGGTGTAGCTCAGAGGTAGGATGCCCTTGCATTCCATCCCCAGTACCACAAAAAGGAAAACAAAAACTACTTTGCAATATTTGCTGATTTCCAGTTTGCAAATTTTACTGCCATGACTAATTTCATGCTCTAAGGCAATGACTCTCAACATGGAGGGGGAACAGATGCTCAGTCATGAGCCAGTATAAGCAGGCACCAATGCACCCTCAGCTACCATCCAACAGGAGGAAGAATTTCTCTTTAAAATTTTTGCCTAGAGAGAAAAGGTTTTCCAGAAATCTGTAAATTTCCTTATGTATCATTGTCTTGGCTTGTGTCTTATGCCAACTCCTAAACTAATTACTGTGAAGGTGACTGCAATTTATCATGGTTGCTTTGAAAGTCTACTCTGAATCCTGTTGGGTATGGGACAGGGTAACATTCTTTAAACTTATACAAAAGTAAATATCTGTAAAAACTCTAAACAGTTCAAAAAACAGGAAATGGGTGAGAGTGCCTGGAGGGGAATAAACAGTGGGGTCTTCCAAATGGACAAAACTAGAGATAGCTTTTTTGTACACAAATGCATGAAAAGGGATATAGAAATGTAAATACATACATTTTATTTTCAGAATCTTTTTTCAAATATTTTCAAATATTTTCAGAAATTTTTATGAATCTACCATATGCATATACATCATCATCACCACCACCACAAATATCATCATCATTATCATCATCATCAACAACTGGACGTGTCATCTTTGTGTCTGGGCACCTTTTTTAGCCTGGTCATGGTGAACGTCAAAGCAGGAGGAGATTTTGAGCTGAGTTAAGTCAATGCCTCTCAGTCCTTCAAACAGTGAATATGACAGAGAACAGCAAAGATTCTTCAAGACATCACCATGTATATGAAACATGGCCCCAGATAGTGTTAATATATTAATATGAGCACTTTATTATCTGCTCTTTTCTAGTACCTCTGCAAATATGCTCATCTTTTCTATATTTAAGATGTTTCCTTTTTATTTACAAGAATGCTGTCTTAGGTACAGAAATACTTGGATTTGGGTTACAGGCAGTAGTTAGAGATGGTTAAGAAAAGCCTGGAAAGATAAAATTTTTTGCTTTGCTGAGAACAACAACAAAAGGTGTTTGGATCTCTGATCAACAGAAATTAAGGTATTTTCATTATATCATGTTCTAGTTCCTTCTTGTAATTTTTTAAAAAAGAAAAACACTAACAAACTCTTTTTTTTTTCTGGTGGTACTGGGGTTGGAACCCTTCTACTCCCAGACCTACTCTCTCTCTCTCTCTCTCTCTATATATATATATATATATATATATATATATATATATATATATATGTATATACATATATATATATATGTATATACATATATATGTGTGTGTGTATGTATATGTATATGTATATGTATATATATTTTTTGAAACAGTCTCTTAAGCCAGCAAGGCTGCTTTGAACCTGGGCAATCCTCCTGTCTCCAACGGCTTTGGGGATGGAACCCAGAAGCATTTGATTTCCAAGCTACACGCCCTGCCCAATTTTGTATTCTTTGTTTTGAAACGGGGTCTCACTGAGTTGCAGATGGCCTCACTAAGTAGCTGAGGCTGTCTGCGAAACGCCATCCTCCAGTCTCAGCCTCCCAAATGCTGGGATTACAAGCGTGCACCACCATGCCCAACTCTCATTTATTCTCTTTGCTTCTCCTTTCTCTGTCCTCTCCCCTAAACAAACATATTATATAGTATCTGTGAATCTGCATTTAAGGAGAAGCTAGGTTTTTGCTGTCTTTTCTGCTCCATGTTCTGTTGCTCACTATCACTTTGCTGAGTGACAACAGAGAGGTATCACAAACAGTTCAAAAATTTTGTACTTATTGTGAGGAAATATGAATCACTTTGTTGCCTTGAGGTCCAGACAAGTGAGGTCAAGCTTTAGAGCACCTTTACCAAACCAGAGGAGCCAATTTCCTAAGGTAATTCAACACATGATCTTGTAATGCAAGAATAACTTAACAATATCAATATCATAGTAATGAGTTATCTATTGCCAGACAGATTAGCTTTGTTACATTGATGTCCTATATAGTACTTTTATATGGCTTAACCTGTGCTATAATTATCCATTTAACACAACTATTATACATGGGCTAAGGCTTAAAATAAGTCTGTTTCTCTTTTTCTTTTTTGTAAGGAGGAATGATAGTCACTTTTTTTTCTGTCAGTAGAGAGCTACACAAGGTGAAGCCATCTTAGATTCAAAAAGAAGAGATGTTGGATGGATATAAGGAAGTAACTCTCTGAGGTGGGTAATTTTTCCAAGAAAGGTGAAATTGTTTTCAATCCCCAAAACCTTTAGAAGTTGCTTCTCCTTTGATATGTCAGAACTACCTTGTTCAAAGGCATGAGCTTGAAGCAGAATAGGCCTCATTTCTTCTAACTTTGAGTCTGTTCAATACCGTAAATTTACTTTCAGATTCAAAGCAAATGTGTGAAGTAACCTTCTTACTTTGGGTACTGGATAAATTTCATCCCTTGGGTTCAAGAAAAATAGCGATTCCTTTAAAAGAGGCATTTCATGAATATTTAGATTTTTCCCACAGGTCTGATGCCAGATAGCCATGTTGAAAGGTATTGCTCTCATTTACTGACCAGTTGTTTGAGCAGTCTGGGGACCCATATGATCAGAAAATAATCTAGTCTCTACCCTTCAAGTAAAGATAATGATACTCTTTCCCAAATGTCAACTTCAGAAGTCACACATTTTTAAAGTTTTTCATCTAGAGATAGTGGCTTCTTTTTTGCACCACTAAAATCTAGGGCTATTGCATTTAGATTTCTTGGTTCACCACTTTTCTATACAGCAATATCTGATTTGAGAAAGTTTTTTTTAAGTTGGTGCTCCTGAACTAAGATGTATTTTTAATGAAATGCAGGCAACTTACTCAATTCATTGGTTAGAGTAATTAAAGAATTTAAATTTGAGATCTCCTTTACACCTATATTAATATAGGTGAAATTAAAAATCAATAAGTGACTTAGAAAAAAATTAATTTGTAGTTGATCTTTCTTAAGCATTAACATTCTACTTCTCTTTCACAAGAACTATATATAGTAATGTTATTGCATCTTCTTAATTAATTAAATTTTTGAAAAAATATGTTCTTCATCAACCATGCTTTTTACATTATAAAATTAAGTTTTCATCTCAGAATAGTTTTAGATTTATAGGAAAGTATTTATAGAAAGATTTAAAGGTATAAAAGTTCCCATAAACCAAATCACTCAATTTCCTTTTTCATATCTTACATTAGTATGACACATTTGTCACAATCAGTGAACTAATATTATATATTATTGTTAACTGAAATTAATTTTTTCTTGAAATTTTCTTAGCTTGTAACCAACATCCTTTTTGTATTTCAGGACCTCTCCATGATGGCACATTATTATCAGTTGTGATGTTTCCTTAGGCTTCACTTGGCTGTGAAACACGCTCAAGCTTTCCTTGTATTTTTCTTTGCTTTTGACTTTATGGCCAGGTACTTCCTAGAATGTTCGTCACTTTGAGTTTATCCTTGTTTTCTCATGATTAGACAGGCATTATGGGTCTTAGAAAGGAAGCCAAATGTTTTAAATAGAAGTGTTTCATTCTGTCTTCCCATTTTTACACTGCAAATATTGTTTGTGTTCATGAAAGTACAAATTAAAGGTCTCTTGGAAACATGGATAAGTAGACTATGTAAAAAGGTAAAATTTTTCAAATCAAGGAAATTCATACCTTCAACAAATTTTGCTTCACCCTGGAAAGAGTCAGGAGGCTATTATGAATTTCCAAGTGATGACATTTCAATCATAAATTACAGGATTGAAAAAGTCCAATGCCAGGTATTCTAGAGGCTCAGGGACATAAGACAGTAGCTTCTGAACTGTGGGTCATGAAAAATCACTATTCAAATGAAATCTTCCAAAGCCATGTCAGCAAATAAAAAAGGAGACTTGGTGTGGTATCTGCCAATTTGGTAGATTGGAAGAATGAATAGGTTATAAATATACCTACCTCACATAGGTGGGTGAAGCTTAAACTAGTTGAGTGACATTTAGTACAGCAAACTTATGGTCCAAAGATACTCAAGAAATATCATATTCCCTCTTCTCAAACTATATTTTTAAATCATAATTTTATTTATTTATTTTATCGGCATTGTAGTCATACATCTTAATGGAGTACAAGATGGTAGAGGCGTGCGTGCACACATCACTCACTTACCCCTTCCCCAATTCACCCCCCATTTATTCCTCCCTCCCCTTTTCTCATGTTTGGCTTAGTGATTGATTTGATATATTTGTGAATGTACATCATGTACATTAGAAAATTTCCTTCTTCCCCTCTCTCATTACCCCCAGTTAGGCCTCCTTATTTGTTCATCTATGGTTTGTCCTTTGTCTAGAATTCCTTCTATGACCCATTTTCTCCCTTGCTTCCACATATTAGGGAGAGCATATGATTTCTTACATTTTTTATTGACTAATCTCACTTAGCATAATGTACTTGAGTTCCATCCATTTCCCTGCAAATAACATAATTATATTCTTCTTTATGGCAGAGTAAAATTCCATTGTGTACATATCCCATAGTTTTCTAATCCATTCATCTGTTGATGGACATCTTGGCTGGTTCCAATGTTTGGCAGTGGTGAATTGTGCAGCTATGAACATAAATATGCATGCATTAGTTTGGTGGTATTGCTGGATCATATGGTAAGATCATTCTCATTCTTCTGACGATCTTCCATACTGTTTTCCAAAGTTTTTACAGTAATTTGCAATCCCATCAACAATGTATTAGAGTTCCCAATTCTCCACATCCTTGCCAGTGTTTGTTGTTGTTGTTTTGTTGTTTTGTTTTGGTGGTACTGGGGATGGAACCTCAGGGATCTTCTACCTCCGGGCTACACTCCCAGACCTATTTTTATATTTTATTTGGAAATATGGTCTCTTAAGCTAGCTGAGGCTGCCTTCGAACCTGCGCGATCCTCCTGTCTCAGCCTCCCAAGTGCGGGGATTACAAGTGTGCACCACCACGCCCAGCTGTTGTGTTTTTAATAATTCAAATTATAATTTAGTAAATGCATCTTTATTATACCATTTGAATATGTAAGTGTATTTGCATATGTAGGTATAAAGCACAAAGAAGATACATAAAATGATGAGAAGATAAGATAATCATGTTTTTTTTTTATTGGTGGTACTGGGGTTCCTGGAAACCCTTCTATCTCCGGGCTACACTCCCCTAATTTTTATATTTTTATTTGGAAACAGGGTCTCTTAAAGCCAGCACAGCTGGCTTCAAACCTGCGCGATCCTCCTGTCTCTGCCTCCCAAGCGCAGGGATTACAAGCATGTGCCACCACGCCCAGCGAGATAATCATGTTTAATAATTAATCTTATATCATGAAATTAAGATAATTACTAGAGGTTAATATTTAAACTGAGACTAACCAAGTAAAATTATGTAAAATTTTTCCTAACATCTAAAGTATACTATGCTATAAATTCTTTCTATATCCATAAATATTTTATTAGTCAGAAGTTTTATAAACCCCTGCACCATATATCATTTTACATTGAAAATGTATTCATTGGTATTATGAGGTATGATGTCTATCATGGTATTCAAATATAAGTGGATATTCTCTTGTATTAAAAACAAAATAAAAATTATTTCACTTTGCTCATTGTTGTTCTATGAAAATGGTAGCTTTAAATGCAGAATTTGTCTAGTATGTAGTGTCATAAGTGAGAAAAATGAACAAAGTAAGACGATGAAATCATTGAATCAGAATTTAGTTAATTAGCTATGTTAAAGTTTGAGAAAAATTTAAATCAAAACAATTAAATTAAGTATGGAAAATTTTGTAATAATTTGCCTTTGGTCTTTGGCATACGTGGTGAATACAAATATTAAATTTTGTGAAATTTAAAAGAATTACATTTGACCTTGAGTGGGAAATTAATAACTTTTTAATGTGCTCCATCATTTTACAGACTTATTTTAATAATTAATTTTATTTTAGAAGTCATTATGTTACAATATATTGCAATTAATTTTAGAATATTTTCACACCCATATGAGCTGAGGAAACAATTGCTTTTCTAGTTTACAGATGAATAAAACAAAGAAAAGAGCAATTGAATAACTTCTGTGGATCACAGAGGAACTCCAAGGGACAACTGAGTGTCTTAAGTCTCAGGTCTTAAGTCTCAGGTACCTCAGTACCAAAATAAAATAAACCCTTCCTCCTTATAAGTTGATTATCTTGGGTACTTTGTCACAGTGATAGAAAGCTACCTAGCACAGTTGATATTAGTAGATATTTCTGTCACCTCCCAATTTCCATATTTCCACACTTTTAGTTTCTGCACTCTTTTTTTTTTTTGTCATTCACATGCTTATTTTATCTTTCTTCCCTGAGAGCACAGTCAGGAAAGAACATGAGATTTCCCTCTTGCCACCCCAACTCCTACTCAAGTGTTCAGTATATTGTAGGGATTCAGAGACTATTTATTGAAGAAAATCTTCAGACCACTACAGAATGTTATTTCAGAAAAAAATGCAACTTTTGCTTAATATCTCTGAATATTTAATATATTTGAATGCTACCAAAATTATATGGCTCTAAGTTATCAGAGCAGAATGTGTATAAACAGCTCTCTGTGGGTGCATGCCTTGTTTTTAGTGTGGATTACATGTTTTCTCCTCCGGGGTTTTGGAGAATCCAAAGTGGTTTCCAAGTATTTTAAACACAGAGACATTTCTAACTTTCTGAATGTTTACAAAAGCCATTTTCTATTCAAGTTTAGCCTGCTTCACTTGGCATTGTTTTATGTAGCTTTCTTCAGCTTTTTAATGGTACTATATAGCTTAATAACTGCATGATGTTTAAGGTGTTTGGATGCCATTTGGAAGCTTCATAAAAGGAGGTCACTTAGAGGTCAGAAATGTTTAGAAAAGAGGGGAAAAATCTTAGGAAGTTTCTCCTAGGGGTTAGCCCTTTAGAACTTCTGCAGTGTTTGCATTCACAATACCCTGTGCCACACTAAGATTATATGCTGTGAATCCGACTAACAGCAAAGTGAAAAACTGGGGCAAAGTAAGTGGTTTCATATTTAAGGACACCTCAAAGCCCTTTGTGCCTGAGTTGTTTACAAAATTTTATATGAATTCATGGTATTCTAAAGTGATGTATTTACTGAGTTTGAATAAAGAAATTTTATTTTTTTAATTTTTTATTGGTGCATTGTATTCATACATCATAATGGGGTAAAAGATTTGTGTGGACATACATGCACACATCACCCATTTAGCCCCTATCCAGTTCCCACCCCATTCCCTCCCCATCCCTCCTTCCCAGGCTTTTAAAAGAAGAATTACAGAAAGTTCCATTCTCTGCCTAAATGTGTTGCTCAGAACTGTGGAACACATGACCCAGCCTCTAGACTTATGAAGGTGGAGCTTCTGACTCATCATTCCCTCTCTTGTTCAGCCAGGAGAAAAGTGGAATTTAAGATGGTCATTGATGCATCTAAACAGACTGCTTTAAGTGTAGCAGGCCAGAGCCCATTGAGAGAAAGACAGAGAGGAGACGGAAGTGACCAATGGCCAGCTTCTGCCTGGATAAAAGATTTGCACAGAACTGCTGGCTTCCCCTCAAGCGGAGCTTTGGCGGGGGATTTATAGGTCAGATAGCTCAGCAGTTTCAGCTTGTTGCCCACCGTACCTTAACAAAGCTTGTGCGTGTTTGTACAGCTGGATTGGTAGCTGTGGGAGTCCCGAGAATCCCACAAGCCTCCGTCCCTTTACCTCCCCTTTGCCATTTACCAGCACACAAATACACACACGAAACCGTCTGACTAGCAGGTTAAAGGCACACAATTCAGCCCTGTTTATTTTCTTTCCTTGATTTCCTGCTGCTACAGTGAGTAAATGATATTTCTCCCCCTTGCCTTTACTTTTTCTTTTTCTTCTTTAAACCTGTTTGTCTATCAGTGTCTGGTAGGGCACGAAGGCAATACTAACGTTTTACCATAGCTCGTGGGACTCAAACTTTGGGGTACTATTTGGGGCTTCTCTCTTCTCCCCACCTGCTCACCCCAACTTGTTTCCATCTCCATTCTCATCTTTTTCTCATATTGCAGTAATGGTTGGTGGGGGGGCGGGAGGAATTTACCCAAAGGAAGGAAAGAAAAACATCCCCGAACTCTTCAGGTCTAACTTCACCCGGAGGAAGGGTGTTATTTTAATTACTGCTGAACCCATTCTGTAGGGAGGCCTGTAAATGCTTGATGCAGCCAAGAGAGTGGCAGTTAATATGCCTTTTGAATCAGTGCCACAAACTACAAAGACTGCCATCTGGGGAGGTATTACATTTGTGAGAAAAAATAGTCGAGACTTTTCTTTAAATGAGCTTGTAAATTCCAGTCAATCTTAGGTTCATTTCTTTTTTTTTCCCAAAGAAATCCTTCCATATGAAATATTTAAAATCATATTCATGAGCCAGACAAGGAACAGAGATCCTGAGTTTCCATGACTATTATTATGCTCATAGGTTTAATTGGCATGTTTACATGTTGGCTCCTGTACTGTCATTCCCAACAGGCATTTCATTGAATCCTTTGAATCAAAAAAAAGAACACAATTGAGGGAAAAACATTTTCACATGTTCAATATTCTTGAATTTTTTTGTTTCTTCACAAACATACACACACATTTTTAATTAGAAAGTTAAAATAGTATATTATTTTATTTATGATACTCTAAATAATTGGACATCCATCACTTAGACGAAACTGAATTCAAGTCTCACAGCTTGACCAGCACATTGTTCAAAGGCAAGCCATGCAAACATTTGGAGCCTCGGCCTCTTCATCTGGAAAATGGGGAAAAATGGCACTTCCCTGCCAACCTCACAGGGCTGTTGAGAGAACCAAATGATATAATGGCTGTCAAAGTGCTTTTTACATGGAGAAATTTTATATAAATCTTAAGTAGTCTTATTTTTCCAAAGAGTTTTAAATTATTTTTGAGCCCTTCATTCTTAATAGCATACTTCCATGGCAAATCCAAAGTTGGCTGAAAGTTCAAATTTTAAGTTTTGAGGAGAATCCAAATCAGTAGTAAAAATTCTATTGATTTTTTTTTAAGTTGTATTGACATAGTATTTTTTAACAAAATATAGAAAATAATCTGAAAAGTAATGAAATAAATAACCAAAGCATCACTTGGGTGTTCAATCAAATTAATCAAACTCTGTTCAGAAAGCGTGCTTGTGAGCTTACTTAGGACACTAGAGGTGCTTCCTCGTCATGCTCTGTGGATGTTTTGAAATTAATTAGCAGGAAACCTTCAGAGGTTTATCTTTCATTTGCTAGTTCTTTAGTTCATGCCCCACAAAACTGCAAACACACAGGCACTAATTTAGTAAGAAAAATGTACAGATAGCTTCACATTCCAAACACTGAGTTGCCTGGACTAGGTATAAACTCCTTTGCCATTCAAAAACATAATATTTTTTTACATCTTTGTAACAATTATTCACCTAGGAATTTTCCTTCATAACTGCCCCCTTTATCCTCCCCCTCCTTCCATCCTTAAATAGTGATCTCTGTCTCTAGCCTCAGCTACTTAGTGAGGCCCTGCACAACTTAGAGAAACCCTGTTTCAAAAATTAGAGCCAGGCATTGCGGTGCAAGCTTGCAATCCTAGTACTTGGGAGGCTGAGACAGTAGGATCACAGGTTCAGGGCCAGTCTCAACTACATAGTGAAGCCCTCTGCATTTTACTGAGACTCTGTTTCAAAATAAAGAATAAAAAATAGAGCTGGGAGATATCTTGGAGGAAGAATGCCCCTGGGTTCAATCCCTGATACCACAAATTAAAAAAAAAAAAAGCAAAAAACAAAGGAAGGAAGAAAGGAAGGAAGGAAGGAAGGAAGGAAGGAAGGAAGGACGGATGGATGTGTGGATAAAAAATAGGGCTCATCATCTTTCTAATCTAACTCATTTATTACACTGGAACATAGGGAGGTAGGAAAACAGAATTCAAACAGCTGTGGGAAAATGATGCTATCTAACAGTAGAGATAATTTATTTTAGCCTCTGTGTGCAGCATGAGAGAAAAGTGCTACAGGTTTAATTGAATTGGAACACAAACCATACTTTCTTTTTTATTATTTTCACATATAAAACTTATTTTACTTTGTGGACAAAAAATATATTTACTGATATGAAAAAAAATAAAAAATAAAAAATAAAAAAAAATAAAAAATAGGGCTCAGGGTGTAGTTCAGATGTAGAATCCCCTGGGTTCAATCCCCAATAACACACACACACACACACACACACACACACACACACACACACACACACATTCCCAGTTAGCTGGGCGTGATGGATGGCTTTCGCTTGTAATCCCAGCATTTGGGAGGCTGAGGCTGAGACAGGAAGATCTCGGTTCAATGACAGCCTCAGATACTTAACGAGGCCCTTTGCAACTCAGTGAGACCCTGTTTCAAAATAAAGGATAAAAAAAAATAGGGTTGGGGGTGAGGCTCAAAGGTATAATGCCCCTGGGTTAAAGCCCCAGTACTGCAAAAGAAATAAATAAATAATAATAATCCCTGCTTCTTATTTAAGGACATATTCCTATGATAATGCTTGCATCCATATCTGTGTCCACATCCATATGTCATAAGGGTGTAAATATCTATATCTCTGTCTATATTTTGTCCAACAGGAACAGCAGAGTATCCACTCTCATCTTCTGAATTTATTTTGTGGGGTTTGAGGATGAAACCCAGGGGCATTTGACCTCTGAGCTACACCCCCTGCCCTATTTTTAATCTTTACTTTGAAACAGGGTCTCACTAAGTTGCAGAGGGCCTCACTAAGTAGCTGAGGCTGTCCGCGAACCGCGATCCTCCAGTCTCAGCCTTCCGAATGCTGGGATTACAAGCGTGCGCCACCACCCCCAGCTCATCTTTTGAGTTATAATAATGATACTTTTTTCACCTGATAGATTTGGCACAAAGGTAAAAATTCTATTTTTTCCTCTGGAAAAAATAAAAGTGAGAATTCTTTTTAATTAGAGCATATTAATTATTCAGAAAAACGTGATTCACTGTAGTATATAAGCATATAATAAGCTTTGATTATTCCCACCCCTCCATAATTCTCAATACGCCTCCCATGACCCCTCCTCATGACCCCCTTACTCCTGTCTAACGGTCTCCACTCTGTACTCATGTTCTCTTTTTTTCCCTAGAAACCACAAGTGAAAACAAACATGCAATACTTGTCCTTCTGAGTCAGCTTATTTTGTTTAATATGATGAAGCCAGTGCCATCCATTGTCCTGATTCTTGAAATTTTTGTTTTCCCACCAATTTCATGAAGTACCCATTGATTTCTTCAATAACTCACTGATTGTGAGAATAATTGATTTGTTCTTCAAGTAGAAATGCCTACTGAAAAAAAGTAAGTCTACTTTTATCTGCTCTTGTAAAGATACCTGAATTTTTATTTATGCCATCTCTTGCTGTTCCTTTCTATTCTTCCAGTCCTCTCCAGTCTTAGTAGTAAATCTTCACCGAAGAAATAATGCATTTAGGTTGCCAGGTGATGGATCAACCGAGGGCTTTTGTATTCCCTATGCTCTAATCCTTTTTGGAGACAGAATTGTTTTGACAGTAAGTTTGGTCACCCCACACAGATGTACTGCTGTTCTTTAAGGCCTTTGCATGGTAAAAAAAAAAGAAAGAAAAAAAAAAGGCGGTAGATACTAACCTATCTTTTATTTCCATAACATCCCATGTACTAGATTCACTGTTTGCATGAAATAACTTTACATGGGTGTTTGCTAAGCAATTTGTGTCCTATAACTGTCCTCTTACTTTAATAGTGTCTTACTCTAAAGACTCCAAAAATTCCCTAAGCAATCTGCTTAGGAAATAAGAGAAATGGAAAAGTGCTGGCAACTCCTTGGCCAAGACCAGCAGCTGATTACTTCTTTGCATGTCTTGGGTAAGGCAGTATTTATATATTCAAAGTCTCTAATGAGCTTCCTAACATAGGTGGGGAAAGAAGATAGGATCAAGATGTATTTCCCTGTGAAAAGTGGGTGATTGTTGAGTAGTATTAGAAGCTGAACAGCTGCTCACTGTTTATGAAAACAACCAGGCTCTTATCCATAAGACAGGAAAAAGAGCCAAAAGCCAAAGTCTCCTTTTTTCAAGATATAGTTGGAAGACTTTCAGAGTGAAGGGAAAGATTTAAACTGAGGGTAGATAGAACTTTTCCTCTTTGTAGATAGAGGAAAAGAAAATACCTTATGAGTAAAAAATGTCTTTATTGTTTCTATAATTTATATTCTACAAACATATGTATCACTTTTAGGAAAAATATTTTGCTGAATTTTACCAGAAATAAGAATAAATGAATGATGTAGCCACTATATAAAAATAAGAGAAAATTAAATTAATTAATGAAAATAGAGAAAAACTAACAAAAATATAGCTGAGGATTAGTTTCTGTTTCTTTCATGGTCTCCCTATTGACTGAAAAAATAATTTTGTAAGAAGTAATTTTTTAAAATATGAACAACTTGCTAAATCAATTATTTATTTATTTATTTATTTATTTATTTATTGGTGGTACACGAGGTGGAACCCAGAGGCTTTCTACCTCTGGGGTATACTCCCAGACCTATTTTATATTTTATTTGGAAACAGAGTCTCACTAAGTTGCTGAGAGCCTCACTCAGTAGCTGAGGCTGGCTTCGAACCTGTGTGATCCTCTTGTCTCAGCCTCCCAAGTACTGGGATTACAAGCGTGTGCCACCATGCCCAGCTCTAAATCAATTATTTGATATTTCAGGAGATTCATGTGAGTTTTATGACCAAAAGGATTTAATAACAAAATGATCTCTGGATAGGAAAATTAGGAAAAGATGGGCTACAGTCTTCATTTTTATATTATTCTATTGATAAGTTTAGTATTTTCCTTCACATGCTAAATATTTATTCAAAGGTGAGAAAAATTAGCCTTCCTTAAACAGGAGTGAGTAGGAATCAGTTGCAGGCTAATTTGAGTAACCAGGAAAAAAGAATCAAGATCAAACTACAACCTCTCCTTACAAATAAATTTCCCTTCACTATGTAGTTATATTCGGTAAGTATCAAATGACTATATTTTAACAGGTGATACGAGCCTTGCAAAAAAGCAAAAAGCAGAAAAAAAAAAAACTGGTGCCCTAAAAGATACATTTGGAACCATCTCTGTACATATTACTTGTAAGTGTTCTACCTGATGGTTTAATTTTTTTTCTGATAAAAGAGTTGGTCATTATTTGGGGTGGTATAGAAAAATACATATAAATTTTGTAAGTTGTACAGTGAAAAAACTACATGTTTAATTTATTTGTTCAGGTACATTAGATTTGAAATTGAAAGAAAAGATTACAAAAAATTGAAATGCAACATGAGGTAAAACCATGATTTTCAAAACCTGCATACATCAAGTTTTTGAAACAAATCAGATTAAATTAGCTGGTATTTTATTTTAATTTTTATCTTAAACCACTCATCAGATATGTGGCATCTGACTTAAAAAAGCAAGAATATAGTTGTTTTCTTTTTAGTTTTTTTCATCACTATAAAAATAATGGTTTAGCAACCCACGTCTGCTCTCCTTCCATCAAGAACCAATTAAAAATTAAGTAAAAACCTTTTGAGAACTTGACTTAAAAGTTAGCAGTAACTTATATATGCCAGTCTGCATATAGTTTTACTTTTCATTACCTTCAAGCTTTTGCACTCTTCACATTTATCTAGATTTTTAACTAGTGCTCTTACTTTCTATTTTTAAAATATACTTTTATTGGTGCATTATAAATATCCATCATAGTGAAGTTCCAAGTGGTAAACATATATGCTCACAGTAGGTGTGTTTCCCCCTGGATTCCATCTCCCTATACACTCTCCTTTGTACATGTTCAGTGAGATTGGTAGTGATACCTTCATGTAGAGACACTGCATTATTTGAGTAGTTTTCTTCACAATTTAATTGAAAAGAAGTATGATTTAATTTGAAATAAAATCTCCTTTCAAAATACAGCTGGAAGATTTTCAGAGTTAAAGGAAAGATTTAAGCCTAACATAGATAGGTTTAAATCTATTTCTTTTTAAAAATGTGTGGCATTTTGTCTTATGCCTGAGAAAATCATACATTTCTCACTTTCTTTGGATCATTGTTAACAGATATTTTTTCTGTAAAAGAAGATATTGAGTTTACATATTTTTCCAAACAAATGCTTCTAAATAATATCAAACTCAGTTAACCATGATGGACACTACCCTCATTTTCTTTATATAGATAAAATATAGTTTACACTGACTTTTTGATAAATTAATTGCTCTTTCCACCACGATTACTCAGTCGTTACCAGGAAATGCTTCCTGGACTTGAGCCACCAAAATGTTCAGAAGCCAAATTAGACTATAATGTTCTTAAAACAATGCATGGATACAAATCTGTTTCTTTGAATTATTTTTTCAGTACTGGGGATGGAATTCAGGGGCATTCTACCTCTGAGCTATATACCCCTCGCCCTGTCCTTCATATTGAAACAAGGTCTCACTAAGTTGCAGAGGGCCTCACTAAGTAGCTGAGGCTGTCCACAAAACTGTGATCCTCCTGTCTCAGTTTCTCAAGTACTGGGATTACAAGTGTATGCCACCATGCCTGGCTTTCTCTTAAAATTTTTTTGGCAAGGTCTAAACAAAATAAACCAAAAGGCTCCCTTCGCCCACACACATACATATATATTGCAAGCCAAGTCTTCCCAAATCTATTTTCTTATATTTTTGTTAACAGTGTCAAGGATCATCTCATTAAAATGCCATGCTTTTAGAGTCAAGAACTTGCTTTTAGTTGCACAATCAGTTAAGAAATATTCTGGAAAGAGCATATAGTAGCAAAAATATAGGTGCAATGGCATATATTCCCAGATTAGAAGATAGTCATGAAAAGAAGACAGTAGCAGAAAAAAGAATCACGGTTTCCTTATCCATCTCTCCATCAATTGCACTTTGGTTGTTTTCATATCTTGGCCAGGATGAGTAACTCTGCAATGAACTTTCTATAATGGCCCTTTAATAATAACCAGCCTCTCAGGCATGAGGTGATACCTCTTTCTGGTTTAAACTTGCATTTACCTCATGATTAGTAATGTTGAATACTTTTTCACATATCTGTTGGCCATCTAATTTTCCTCCTTGAAAAATATCTATTCTGGTCCTTGCCCCATTTTTAATTAGGCTATTTTTTTTTTGTCGTGAAGACATTAGAATTCCTTATATATTTTCATATTAACCACTATTGGATATGTGATTTGTATATATTTTCTCCCATTTTATAAATTACTTTTTTATTTTGTTGATCGCTTCCATTTCTATGAAGAAACTTCTTAGTTTGGTATAGTCTCACTTGTTTATTTTTACTTTCATTGCCTGTATTTTGGTTGTCATATTAAAAAATATATTGCCAAGACCAATGACATGGAGATTTTTGTGCATGTTTTCTTCAAGCAGATTTATGGTTTCAGGTTGTATTTTTAAACTTTGAATACCTTTCTGTTTATTTTTGTGTATCATGTAAGGTAAGAAAAATGAAATTTATTTCATTTTTTATGATAATACCCAGTTTTTCCAGATAAATTTATCAAAGATATGATCCTTTCCTCATTGTATATGAATACAATTTGCCAAATATTAGTTAACCATGTTAACCATGTATGCTTGGGTTTATTTTTGACATGCCTAATTTGTTTCAGTGGTTTATGAGTCTTTTATTTCAGTATATTACTGTTTTGATTACTATAGTTTTATGTAAAAATGAGAAAGTTTGATGCCTCCAGTTTTGTTCTTCTTGATCAAAATGGCCTTGACTATTCAAGGTCTTTTGTGGTTAAATATGAGTCATAGAACTTTTTTTTTTCTATTTCTTTGATAACTGCCATGAGATTTTTTTTTTTTTAAATGATGATGGAACCCAGCGGCATTCTAGCTCCGAGCTACACCCCTAGTCCTAATTTTTAGTCTTTTTCTTTCTTTTGAAATAGGGTCTCACTGAGTTTTGGAGGGCCTTGCTAAGTAGCTGAGGCTGTTGGCAAACTACAATCTGCCAGTCTCAGCCTCCCAAATGCTGGGATTACAAATGTGTGCCACCACACCTGGCTTGATGCCATGAGAATTTTGATAAAAATTTCAGTCAATCTGTGAGTTGCTTTGGGTAGTAGAGACATTTTCACAATATAGGTTCTTCTGGACCATCAACACCAGGGGTTTTTATATTTATCTGTATCTTCTTCAATTTTTTTGATCATTTTTATTGCTTTCAGTGTACAGATCTTTTCTCTTTGGTTCAGTTAATACCTAAATATTTTATCCTTTTTGATACTATTATAGATGGGCTTGCTGCCTTAATTCCTTTTTTAAATAGTTTATATCATTATCATTAGTATATAGAGATGCAAATAACTTTTGTATGGTGATTTTATATCCTGTTACTTTTCTGAATTTATTGACTCTGACAGGATTTTTTGAGTGGCTACTTGGTTTTTATATAAGATTTATCATGCCATCTTCAAATAGAAACAGTTTTATTCCTTCCTTCCTAATGTGGATGTCTTCAATCTTTTTTTTTTGTCTAGTTTCTTTATGACTTTCAGTACTGTGTTGAACAGAAGTGGAACAAGTGGACATCCTTTTCTTGTTCTGATCTTAGAGGAAGTTTTCAACTTTCTACCAATAAGTATAATGTTAGCTGCAGGCTTGTCATGTAGAGTATTACGACTTAGTCTTATAGCTATTACCTATTTTTTTAGGATTTTAATCACAAAAATATATTGAATTTAAAATGCTTTTATGAAACTAAGGCAATCATAATTTTTTCTTCATTTTGTTAATGTGGTATATAAGATTTATTGAGTTGTACATATCACATTTATTGACTTGCATATATCAAAGTATCCTTGCATCCCATGTATAAATCTCACTTGATCATGGTTATAATCTCTTGATGTGTGGTTGCATTTGACTTGCTAGTATTTTGTTGGGGATTTTTCAATCTATGTATCTCAGAGATATTGGCCTGCAATTTTCTTTTTTACAGTGTCCTTTTCTGGCCTTGTTACTGAGTGATTCTGGCCTTGTAAAACAAATGCTTCCTCCTCTTCAATTTTTGGAAGAGTTTGAAAAGGACTCATTAATTATTTCTCAAATATTTGGTAGATTTCATCAATAGAGCCACTAGGCCCTGGCTTTTCTTTGATGAGAATATTTTGTATTACTGAAATAATCTCTTTACTTGTTATTCATCTCTTCAGATTCTATTTGTCTTAGTCCATTTTGTTCTGCCATAACAGAATACTACATATTGGGAAATGTATAATAAGCAGGAACGTATTAGTTCACAAATACAAAGGCTAAGAAGTACAGTACTCAGTTGCCTGAATTTGATGAGGACCTTTCTTCTGTGTCATGGCAGAAAACATGGTGGATGGTAAAGAAAGAGGTAAACCCACTTCCATAATGTCAGAATACAATCAGTAAACATCTCTAAAAGTCTCAACTCTTAATGCTGCTACAATGTCAATTACATTTTAAAATGAGCTTTGAAAGGGATGAATATTCATACCATAGCAATATTTCTTCCTGATTCAGCCTTGGTAGATTGTGTGTGTCTAGAAATGTTTTCCATTTCTTCTAGATTATTCTACATGCTGGCATATATTATTTTTTGTGGTCTCTTGTGATGTTTTTTATTTCTGTCATACCAGCTATAATGTCTCCTATTTTATTTCTGTTTTATTTATTAGAATCTCCTCTTTCTTTTTCTTAGTCGATCTAGAAAAAGAATAAACAATTTTATCATTTTTGGTGGGGACTGGGGACAGAACCCAGGGACATTCTACTTCCAAGCTACACCCTCAGCCCTATTGTTTTTTATTCTTTATTTTGAAACAGGGTATCACTGATTTGCAGACTGCCTCACTAAGTAGCTCAGGCTGTCCTTGAACTGATATTTTCCTGTCTCAGCCTCCCAAATGCTTGTATTACAAGTGTGCGTCATCATCCCTGGCCAATTTTATCTTTTAAGCAAATCAACTCTTAGTTTCTTTAATTTGTTCTATTATTATGTTTCATTTATTTCTTCTCTGATCATTTTATTTGCTTCTACTATGTTTGGACCTAATTTGTTCTTCCCTTTTAATTCCTTGAGGTATAACTTTCAGATGATCATTTGAAAAAATATTTTTATTGTTTAATGTTGATGTTTATGACTATAAACTTCTACCTTAGAATTGTTTCTCTGTACACTGTAAGCTTTGGTATACTGCTGTATTTCCATTTTTGTTTGTCTCAAAAATCTTCTAAATTTCCCTTTTGAATTTTTTTAAACCATTGGTTGGTCAAGAGCATTTTTTTGTTTTATTTTTTTATTTTTTTGTTTATTTTAGTACCAGGGATGGAACCCAGGATCATTCTACCTCCGAGCTACACCCCCAACTCTATTTTTTAGTATTTTAAAAATTTTTGAAACAGGGTCTTACAGAGTTGCGAAGGGCCTCGCTAAGTAGCTGAGGCTGTCCACCAATCGCAGTCCTCTGGTCTCTGCCTCCGGAATGCTGGGATTACAAGCGTTTGCCATCACTCCAGGCAAGAGCATGTTATTTAATTTCCACTACTTGGGAATTTTCCAGGTTTCTTCCAGTTACTGATTTCTAGTTTCATATGATTATGGCTGGACAAGATATTTAATATGATATTATCTTAAAATTGTTAAGACTTGTTTTGTGTCCTAGTACATGGTCTATTCTAGAGAATGTTTTGTATGTGCTTGAGAAAAATGTGTATTCTGCTGCTATTGAATGGATTGTTTTGTATGCATCTGTTAAGACCATTGGTGTAAGTACAATTCAATGTCAATGTTTCCTATTAACTTTCTGTCTAGATAATTTTTCTGTTGTTGAAAGCAGAATATTTAAGTCTCCTACTATTACTGTATTGCTATTTGTCTCTCCATTCATATTTAATATTTGTTTTATATATTTAGGTGCATATGTATTGATAATTGTTATGTCTACTTGATGAATTTATCTTTTAATCTTCTATCAGTATATCACTACTTCTCTCTGCTTGGAATTTTTGACTTATTGTCTTTTTCAACTGATATAAATATAGCAAAACTACCCTGCTGTCTTTTGGTTTTCATTTACATGGCATATTTTTGTCTACCTGTCATGTTCAACTTATGTATAATCTTAAAACTGAAGTAGGTCTTGTAGATAGCATATAGTTTTGTCTTATTTGCTTTGTAAATCTTTTGTTCCTTTTTTTCCTTTGCCATCTTCCTTTATGAGATTAAGATTTTTCCTTGGTGCTGTACTTTAGTTCCTTTCTCTTTATCTTCTATAGGATTTTGCTTTGTGATCGCCATGAAGTTTGCATATAATAGCTTGTTAGTGAATAACATTTGTGTGTGTGTGTGTGTGTGTGTGTGTGTGTGTGTGTGTGTGGTACTGGGGTTCCTGGAAACCCTTCTACGTCAGGGCTACACTCACAGACCTATTTTTTATATATTTTTTAAATTTGGAAACAGGGTCTCCTAAGCCAGCGAGGCTGGCTTCTAACCTGTGTGATCCTCCTGTCACCGCCTCCCAAGTGCAGGGATTACAAGCGTGCGCCACCACGCCCGGTTTAGTGAATAACGTTTTTAACTTAATTGAATTTTGATCACAAAGACTCTAAATTTTATCCATCTCATGTTCTGTTTTTGATGACATGATTTTATATTTCTTTATATTTTGTTTTGCTTTTAAACTTTTTGCTAGAATTATAAGCAGATTATACAAGCATTATAGTGTTCAATATATTTGACTACATACTTATTTTTACTCCTGAGTTTTATACTTTCATAAGATATTATGTTGCTAATTAGCATCTTTTCTTTCAGCTTGAAGAGTTTCTTTTAATGTTTCTTGTAAGGTAGATCTAACAAGGATAAAGTTCCTCAAATTTTGTCTGTTTAAGAAAGTACTTATTTCTCCCTCAGTTTTTCCTTTATTTGATTGATTTTCCTGGTGCTGGCAATTGAACCCAGGGTCTCGTACAGGCTAATAATTTACCACTGATCTACATGGTAAGCTCCCTCTTTTTTGTTTCTGAAGGACAACTTTACCAGGTAAAGTATTTGGGTGGGCAGGTTGTTTTTAATATACTTTAACTGGCAAACTGTAATACATCACGATGAGATTCTGAGTAACAGGAACATACATTCATGCAGAAGTTGGTGTGTTTTTCTCCTTTCAATATTTTTGAAATATCTTCCCACCCTCAACTGGTCTAAAATATTTCTGCAGAGAAAACAAGCTCACAGCCTTATAGTGGTTCTCTTATATGAGATACATCTCTGTTCTCTTTTTGCATTGAGGATTCTCTTTTTCTTTGATTTTTGACAGTTCAGTTATGACATATCTTCATGAAGCCTTCTTTGGGGTTAGTTCTATTTGGAGTCCTTTCCACTTTATGTGCCAGGATAGTCATATTCTTCACCTGATTTGGGAAATTTTTCAGCCATTTTTCCTTAGTCTGTCTCTCTCTCTCTCTCTCTCTCTCTCTCTCTCTCTCTCTCTCTTTTCCTTCAGTTGGTTACTTTTAAATGTTCTCTCTTGAGTTCACAGATTCTTTCTTCTGTTTGATCAAGTCTGCAATAGGTACTCTCTCTTGCATTTTTCTCATTTTATTTTACTTATGATTTTCAGTCTAATTGTTTGGCTTTTTATAATTTCTATCTCTGTTAAAATTCTTATTTTATTTATGTAGTTACTTGATATCTCCAAATTTCATAACAATGTTCTTTTTGCTTGCTGGTCTTCCTTAAAACAATTATTTTTGATTCTTTATCAGTAATTTAAATTGGAAAGTTTGGTTTTGCTTTACCTAAAGCAATGCTAAGGTGAAATAAATAATATATTTGGTGCATTAGAATGTGCATAATCTCCATCTGCTTTTTGTCTGGTTATATTTGTGGGTTTGATTTTATATACAAATTTGTCCTTTTTCCTATCTCAGTCTTACATTGCTGAAATTAGACTAGCACTGCCAATATTAATTATTTGCTGGTATATAAATTTGGATTTTATACTGTGAAGTAAGAACAATAGCTCTGTTTAACTCCAGCTATATAATTTCAGATAGCACTCAATAGCCGACTGAGCAAGATTCATTTCAACCTGGCACTCAGAGTCTACCCTGTAGGAGGAAGTGTTAGTTTTGGAACAATTTTAGATGTTCTTTACTATTTTATTGTCTCCTGACAGAAATTAGTAATGAAGGTCTTATAGTGTAATTTGTCAACTCCCTTTTGAATTCACAGTTTTGATACTACGTGTCCTCAGTTGAGGTAGTATATTGCCTGTGATTTTGTAGTAAAATGTCCGTGGAAGGCAGACTCTGACTTGGACAGGTTCTTGGGAGTAACTGATCTGGGTGACTTAGACTTGGGTTAGATTCCTTGAGACTTAATCATGAAAGAAGCTGAAGGGACCTGAAGCAGGGCTCTGAGTGATCCACGAGATATATAAACACAGATGTAGCAGGCAGAGGCAGGCAGCCCAGTAGAGAGCCCCATCCAAAGTTAGAGCAATTAGCACATTGTGAATACAAGTGCCCATGCAGGCCTAAGAAAATAAACAAATAGGTGTGTGTGTGTGTGTGTGTGTGTGTGTGTGTGTGTGTGTGTTTTAGAAAAAGCATTAAAGTAGGTTTAAAATTTTATAAAAGATCATGAAAATGGGAAGGATTATATTTTTATAAAACTATGTAGTTACACATCTATATAGATCAGTATTACATGTCTTTAAAGTTCAAATGCCCATTAAAAATGCACACTCAGCTTCTATTAACTACAGCCTGCCTGTGTATTCATATTAATTTTTGTCAAACATATATATTAGATGAAAATTAAAAATGTGCCACATTGATGCAAGATGTTAATAGAAGAGGCTCTCAGTAGGGAGAGCAGTGTGGTTGTGATATATAGGAATTCTACTTTTTGCTCAGTTTTTCTGTAAGGGTAAAACTGCCCTTAAAAAGCAAAGTATAATAATTTTAAAATAATTTTAGAATAAGAGTAAAACGAATGCCACAATTCATTATGGGAGAGATGATGACTCCCCCCTCACTGTCTGCTGTTAAAAAAGTCAAGAAGAGTAGCGCAGCTTGTTTGTTTTGGGTTTTTGTTCATAATAGAAACAAATTATATTATGCAACATATAGAAATGCTTTTTTAAAAAACAGAGGATACTAAAATATACATATTTTAAAAAACTTAAGAATCAACTCTTTCTAACTTTTTATGCAGAAGAAAATAAATAGGATCACCATGTTTCTATAATATATATATATATATATATATATATACATATATATATATGTATATATATACACATTCTGTGTATGGTTAGTAAGAGAAATTTATAACAATATTTTTCAGTGATAGGTAAATAAGACAGCTTTGGACATGATAAGGATTTATCCACAAAAGTCCATAAAGGGAATTTTGAAACGTTTTGTTTTAGTAACCTAAAAAAAGATTAATATATTTAAATTTGTCTTTATTATGTATTGGTGTGAGTTTAGATTTATTTTTCACAATCAGTTGCACGAGAGAAAGAGAGAGAGAGAGAAAGAGAGAGAGAGAGGTATGGAATTGTAGTTGAAACTCCGGAAAGACATTTTCCTTCAGTGAATTTTATTTTCGGCCATCTATCTTGTGCCACTTCCTTCCTTGGAATATGACTTCTGATTCTGCTTTGTCTGAGAAATAACAGCAAGTTGACTAGAAGAGCCTGAAGTTTAAAAAAATAAAGGCTGAAGTCTTGACAAAGAAGAATATTCTTTCTAATGCTGTCATAGGATTTCCAGGATGGGAATTTATGGAGGCTGAAGTTCCTGGCTCTCACTGACATAACTGGCATTATTTGATCTTTCTAACCACAGCACACCAAAGCTGAAAAGAATCAGTCAGGTAGAATTCCCATTTATATTTTTTTTTCTTCAATGAAATTCATTGTATAGTAGCATATGTTTAAGGGAATGTGTGAGTTTTATTGCAGGTCAGAAAGGCTGCAGTTCTAATCCATGATTCACAGTGAAAACAGACCAGGGAAAGCCCAGTGCAAGGCTGCTGGGTTGAAGGTTGGAAGGTTCCGGTATATAAGCCATACTGGAGCCTGATATGTGGGCAACAATAGGGTCATAAAAATGAAAACATTCCATGTGGATAGGAGACAGTCCTCACTTTAGGAGCCTTACTCTTTTATTTAGAGGTTGTTGGTCACATTCTTGCAAGACCAGAATGATCCTGAGTAATGGTGCTTTGTGAAGTGCATAAACCATTTGTAAACTCAAGGGGAATATCAAATATATTTTACTTGCCAAGAAGTTAATCAGTCCACCACAGATCCTTATTCAATGCAATTTATTGAACACCTGCCATATTAGAAGTGCCATAACCAGCCAGGTGGTGAACTGAAATGGTAACACTGCCCTCAAGGTGCTTATAATCAGAAAAAATAAAGAGGGTGGCAACTCACATTTGCAAAGACCTCCCCTTTGACGTTTCACATGTATTTACAGAGGATGGTGAAGTATGATAACTTACAGGCATTATCACTAACAAAAACATTGGCATACGCGATGAGCTGTATGTACGCACTTGTTTATGCACTACACTGAGTGTGGGAACCCGCGGAGGGGCATTTGTCTTTAGTCGGAATAGCTTTAGGAAAAGATTGAACTTGAAACAGATTTCTGAAAGAATGTTAGGAACCATGGGAAATGCTTTGTAATTAGGGGACAGAATTCTGAATGAGGTGAGTGGAAAATATATGTCAAATTTTGGTAACCAAGTAATTAACTGTTAACTGGTCAACTCAAAGTACTCACTTGATTTTAAAGTAATTGGAAACAGTTAATTTGAAAGAGATAAGGGGATTGAAATAAAAATTAACTTGAAGAAATCTCTATTGCTTTCCACTGGTACAACAAATGACTAAGAAAAAGTAGACTGACTTTATAGACTGAAGGTATGAAAAGAAAGATTACTGTTTCTTAGTGCATTGGAAAGTTCTAGACAGGTCAGGAAAAGTAGATTCAGCTTTTATTTTTAAAGTCAACTTTATTGATATATGATTTGTATACAATAAAGTGCACCCAGTTTTAAGTACACAGCTTGGTAAGTTGATTTAGTTTCTTTTTCAACTTTATTAGAGTATTCCTTACAAAATCCTATGAAGTATACAATATTAGGACCATGTAAATACATATACACATTGTAAAATAATTACCACTAAGCCGATTAACATCTATCACATCACATACTTTTTTCTTTTCTTGGTGAGAATGATTAAGGTCTTAGCAAATATCAAATGTATGGTACAGTTTTAATTATTCGTGCTCTTTCTGCACCTGTTATCTCATCAAGCAAATTAGAATTACAGCAAAAGATTATTATGGAGATTGATGAAATAATATTAAAAATACAGCTTTTGGTAGGAACTTGAATGACTTAGATTAATCTGCATCTGCAGTGCAAATCCAATGACAAGAATCATAATAGTAGATTTGGACAGGGAATCTGAAAGACAATGAGTTGTTTTTCTTTTTTTTCTTTTCAGGTCTGGGGATGGAACCCAGGGGCAGTCTACCTCGGAGCTACACCCCCTGCCCTATTTTTTATTCTTTATTTTGAAACAGGGTCACACTGAGTTTCAAAGGGCCTCCCTAAGTAGCTGAGACTGTCCACAAACCATGATCCACCGGCCTCAGCCTCCCAAATGCTGGGATTACGAGCATGCCACCACGCCCGGTTTACAATGAGTTTTTAAATAGATAGATTTTTAAGCTTCATAGTAAGGTTACTCAAGAAAATCTACATTTAACAAAAGTCTTGTATCCATACCAACATTCCACATTCAGAAAATAAATTCCTTCCTCACATCATTTGGTATACACCAAATTATAATGAATCTATAATTAATGTGGAGAATTTTTAAAGTAATCTTATCCCTTTATTATTTAAAAAATAATCTTGTAAACCAGGTATGGTGGCACATGCTTATAATTCCAGTACTTGGGAGGCTGAGGCAGGAGGATTACAGGCTCGAGGCTAGCCTCAATAACTTAGTGAGGCTCTGTTTCAAAATAAAAAATAGACTTCCGGGAAGATGGCAACGGAGAAAAGTGGGGCTTACGAGCCCCGCTAACAACCAATCTCTATTACCACAAGAACAGTGCCTTTCATAGCCAGAAAACACCATCAGCAGAGAAACAAAAAATGTATATACAAGGGACAGAGAAAAAGAGGGCTGGAAAAATAAGACACCAGAAAGAAACCAGACCGCAGTGCTGCGGCTGCCGCCACGGCGCAGAGTGGCACGGACGCCATCTTCCCTTGCAGCACCAGGCTCCAGAGAGGAGGGGGACTCAGAACTGAGCTCAGAGCCATAGAGGAGATACGCCGGCCTCACAGCCGAGGACCCAGCAGCAGCACCATACTGCCTATGGCAGCAGCAAGCTCACCAGATGGCACCAGACCAACACACTCAACAGTCCACCAGGCTCCAGAGAGGAGCAATGGACAGCAAGCAGAGGTGAGCGGCTGCAGATCAGCCGGGTGCAATTCAGCAGATTTTTTGGCGCAGGGAGCGTCTAAAGCTCCCAGGGGCCAGGCTCAGCACACTCTGCAGGGGCTCAGAGCGGAGCTCAAAAACAGAGAAGAAATACGCCAGCCTCACAGCTGAGGGCATGGCAGTGGTGTCATATTGCCACCGAGGACAGCAGCAGTGATTTCACCGAGTCCACTACAGCTCCATCAGCACACTTAACAACAGTGAGTCAAATTGCCACCCCTAGAGGAGAAATCCCAGTACTGCACTCCCAGAGACTTGATCCAGTGGGGGAGTGGTGGTGGCAGAGATATCACACCATAGTCACAACTCCCCATAGGAGAACGCCCAACCTGGCACCCCCTATGGTCTAAAGAAGCCTCCATTGACTCCCTGGGTCTGAGAATTTGTGATACAACCTAGTAAAGGAGTTATGGTGACTGAGATACCACAGACTCAAGATCCAGAGCACCTTAAGTGAAGTCGTAGTGACTCAGGGAAGAACCCAGAGAAGGCACAAACTTCCGAAATCATGGGAAAGAGAAATAACAAAGGAGCAATGAATGCCCACAACCCCACAACATCAGAACCTGATAAAACAGAAATTCAGAGATTTCTAGAAGATCAAATCAGGAAAATAACTGTAGAAATATTAGAGGTGTTTTGAAAAGAATTCAGTGAGAGCCAAAAAGAGATAAAGGATGCAATCAATGAAGTAAAGGCCTCAATTCAAAGTATAAACAACCGATTAGACCACATGGAGAATAGAATCTCACTCCTAGAAGATGATCACTCCAAAAATGAATGCATAGTTTCTAATCTAGAAAAAAAAATCCGACAGCAGGAATCTGATATTGAAGAAATATGGGCCCATTTTAAGAGAGCTAACCTAAGAATAATTGGAATAGAGGAGGGAAAAGAAAGTGAAACCAAAGGGATCAACAATCTCTTCAAGGAAGTAATAGCAGAAAATTTTCCAAACATAGAGCAAGAGGTCGATACAAAGGTCCAGGAAACTTATAGAACTCCCTTTGGACAGGATCGGAGAAGAGGATCCCCACGCCACATAATTGTCAAAATGACCAATGTGGAAGCCAAGCAGAGAATCTTAAAGGCAACAAAAACAAAGGGCCAAGTGACATTCAGAGGCAAACCAATTAGAATCACTCCAGACTTCCCAAACCAAGTCATGAGAGCCAGAAGGGCTTGGAGTAACATATTCCAAACTCTGAAAGAAAACAACTTCCAGCCAAAAATTTCCTACTCAGCAAAACTTTCTAGCAAATTAGATGGGGAAATAAGAAGCTTCCACGACAAACAGAAACTAAAGGAATTTATGTCTTCAAAACCAGTGCTAGAGAAAATACTCAAAGAGATTAACTACAAAGAAGAAATAGGTAACACACACCAGAACCAGAGAAACAAGATTTTCCATCCAACAGACAACTAACATTGATTATTTTGGAGATTCATTATTTATGGTAGTCTTTACCTATTTCTAAATTGTATTGTTTGGCCGGGCGTGGTGGCGCACGCTTGTAATCCCCGCGCTTGGGAGGCGGAGACAGGAGGATCGCGCAGGTTCGAAGCCAGCCGCGCTGGCGTAAGAGACCCTGTTTCAAAAATATAAAATAGGTCTGGGAGCGTAGCCCGGAAGTAGAAGGGCTTCCAGGAACCCCAGTACCACCAAAAAAAAAAAAAAAAAAATTGTATTGTTTGCTTTTATTGTTGCTAATTTTTAGGATTTCTATTTGGAATATTAATATACCTTCAGATATATCATTTGGAAATATTTCATCCCATTCTATCAGTAACTTTTAACTCTGTTTACATTGTCTTTGGATATACAATATTTTTTTTTATTTTTTAGGGTGTTTGTTTACCCTTCTGTTGCCTGTGCCATTGAAATCATATCCAAGAAATCACTGCCAATTTCAATGTTGTGAGGTTTTATGACCCATATTTTCTTCTAAAGGTTTATAGTCTTAAGATTTATATTTAGGTCTTTTATCTATTTTGAGTTAATATTTATATATGGTGTTAGGTAAGGGTCCAATTTTATTCTTTTTCATGTAATTATTATTTTTCAACAATATTTAGTTAAAAGATTATATTTCCTCCACCAAATGTTCGTGGAAACCTTGTCAAAAATAACTTGACAATATATGGAAGAATTTATCTCTAGGCTTTTATTTAACTCCAATGGTTTATATATCTACCTTTATAACAGTACTACACTGTTTCAATTATTGTAGCTTTATAAGGTTTGAAATCAGAAAATATACATCTTCTAACTTTGTTCTTTTTTGAGATCATTGTGGGTATCTAGAGTCCATATTCCAAATTAGAATATATTTTTTCTGAAAAATAAAAAAATAAAAAAATAAATGTATGATAGTTTTACCTAAAAAAAAAAGAAAAAAATATTCTCTGGTAAGTCAGAAAGCAAAAAGAAATATTGAAATGTTATCTTTAAGTCATCAAAAGCTTGGTATCAGACAAATGAAACTATTCTGTGAGATTATCATTGTTAATTTTGGATAAATTGCTATAATACTAGATGTCATCCACTAAGGCAAGCATGGGAAGGAGGGATAGGGAGGGAACGGGGTGGGGATTGGGTAGGGGCTAATTGAGCGATGTGTGCATGTATGTCTACAAAAGTTTTTTTTTTTAATCCCATTATGATGTATGAATACAGTGCACCAATAAAAAATTTTAAAAATAAAAAATAAAAAAATAAAAAATAAAGTAGGGCTGGGGTGTACTCAGAGGAAGAATGCTCCTGGATTCAATCCCCAGTAAAACATACACACACACACACATACACACACACACACACACACACACACACACACACACACACAGAGAGTAATCTTATTTATGAGAGTGTGGATGGGACCATTTGGAAGAGTGTCCACTGTTTCTCTTAGCCAGTCAAGTGGATATGTTAATGTAATCTCTGCCTTCTTGTCTCATTTGTTTTTTCTTGTTAAATGGGATCTCAAAGAAGTACCAGTCAGTCTTTGTCTCTGTCTCTTTCGAGTGTATACAAGAATATTTTTAAAAATGTATAATTGAGAGATTATAATGCAGAACTTTGTTTCAACTAAGCCTATCTTAGAGTTCTTTGTGTTTAAAGACTTGACTTCTTCTGAATATATTTATGTTCTTAATATGCAAATGACACAAGGGAAGTTGTTAGTGTGATTACTCCATTGGAGGACCAATGTACAAGCCAGGGAGTCCTTGTTGTGAAGTTTAGCTCTGCTTCTCACTAGTTCAGGGATCAAGACAGAGTTGACTTACCCTCCAGAATGGCCCTATTAACTGAATTTACTGTCGCAGGCAGCCTGCGCAGAGCACACACTCATCACATAACCCAAACTTTCCTTTTCTTTTCCTTGTTCTTATTTTTTTAGTTACAACTTCAGTCCAAATATAAATAAGTTCAAATATAAGATACCTAAGAACAATAACAACAATTCTTTGTATTCATTCAGCATTTGCAAGTTTGCAAATACTTCTAAGTTTTTTTAATGCTATTTGGTGTGAACAAAACAACTATTTCTATTGCTACTACACTGAAGATATTCTGAAAATTTTAAAGAGTTTGAAAGATGCTATAAAGCACAAAGTTAATAAATTTTATGACCAGATTGAAGCCTGGTGTCCCACACTAGGGACAGGACTCTGCCATTCTGTGTTGCTGTTGGTGAGGGTGGGCTTAGAACAAGACAAAAAGATAGGTAAGTGAAGGATTAATTCATAATAGAAGATAAGGGTAGAGTCATAAGATATCAATACTCAGTTTTATAGATCAAGATAGATGCCAAATTCTCAGCACAATTTTTGAAAAAAAATTACAAACTCTTGAGATAGGATTAGAAGTAAAACCATATGTAGGCAAACAGCAAATATCAGGGGCTTGAGGATACTGAATTTAGTTTTGATAGAAAACAGTTAAATAGCAAGTTTATGTCCTTTGATTTCTTTATATAAATTAAACTGATTTTAACTGATACATAAAAATATAAAATTGAAGCCAGGTAGGATTGTACATGTTTGTAATCTCAGTATTTGGAAGGCTGAGACAAGAGGATCATGGGCATGCGGACAGCCAATTGCTTAGTGAGGACCTCCGCAACTTAGTGAGGCCCTGCTTCAAAATAGAGACTAAAACAATAGGGCTGGGGGTATAGCTCGAAAGTAGAATGCCCCTGGGTTCCATCCTCAGTACCACAAAACAAAAACAAAAAATATAAAACTGTACATATTAATGGGGTACCATTGATGTTTTGATACATGTTGATATTACATAATGTTTAATTTTATACTTCTATTAGTACATTATAGTCTCACATCATAATGTAGTTCGTAGTGATAGTGACACAGATGCACACAGCACTTGGTAAGCTTCCCCCAGCTCTTCTTCATACAAGACATTGAGACTGGCATTTTTAAAAGGGCTAGAAGACATCTCTACTCATTAATGCAGATGTGTTTACATTTTTGTTGAGGGCACTGTTTCTAAGTTTGTATGATTTATTTGAATTAGTTATATATTCACATTCTTCTCATTTGAAATACTAATGAGCAGATATGTAATAGGAAAAATTTCCTACCCCAGGTCTGATATCTTAAGCACACAGTTACCCTTCCATATATCAGTCAGAGTTTAATCAGAAAGTCAATCCAGTAGGAGAATACATAGTGTGTGTGTGTGTGTGTGTGTGTGTGTGTGTGTGTGTGTGTGTGTGTAGTATTTGGTCATTTACCACTTGACAATGAGACTTCATGTTGATAAATGCATTGCTAGGTGATTCTGTCATTGTGTGAACATCATAAACTGTACTTAACAAACCTAAATCTTATTGTTCCCAGGGCAATGATGGAGATTCAGTCAAGCACAAGAAAAAAATGAAGTGGTCAAGCGAGATGGTCACCATAAGATATGTGAAGATGCTGCCAGCATCAGAAGCACACTGTTTTATAGTCAACATTTTCGTAAGCATAAAAACAATAAAAGTATAGAATAACAAATACTTAAACCAGTCACAGTCACTCGTTATCATTACGAAGTATCACACACACACACAACATACACATTTGTTTCTGTTATAATTTGTAGGACTGGCAGTGGAGTAGTGTTGTTTACACCTGCATCACCACAAACATGTGAGCAGTGTATTGTACTACAACCAGGCTAATATGCCTATGATGTCACTAGGTGACACTAGGAAGTCATTAGTTTTTAACTCTACTATAATCTTAAGGGACCACCATTGTTGACAGAATGAACAAAAACTCATGATTATTTTTCATGAGAAGGATGATTAGTTTTTTACTGCATTAGAAAGTTCTAGACAGGTAAGTAGATTCAACATTTTAAAAAATCAACTTTAATTAATTGCTATTGGGGATTGAACCCAGAGATATTCTGCCACCTAGCTTCACCCCCCAGCCCTTTTTATTTTTTATTTTGAAACAGAATCTCATTAAGTTGCTGAGGCTGTCCTTGAACATGCAATCTTCCTGCCTTAGCCTCCCAAGTACTGGGATTATGGGCATGCACCACCTTTCCTGCCTAAAAATTAACTTTATTGATGTATAATTTGTATACAATAAAATAACCCATTTTAAATGCACAGCTTGATGAGTTGGCTTTGGCTGCTCTTTACAAGAGTGGATGCAGCACACTGCATTGGTTTCAGTAATTGTGAGATTTGGCTAAGTGATTGGGAAATCTGTAGGATAGTGAGGAAGGAAAGATCATGGCCAGGCACAAACCCACACACAGGCACAGGCCACAGGCCACAGGCAGAAAGCACGGTTGTGATTCCTAGGCAGAAAAAAAAAAAGTCTGAGCAGGATGGAGGTTACATGCAGAGATTGCTCAGGGAAAGCTCAGCCCTACCTTTTGATACCACCAGTGGATTGATTCAGATTCATGCAGAACATTCAGGATAATCTCTTTTACTTTAAATTTACTGGTTAGGAACCTTAATAACATCTGCAAATTATCTTGTCTGCAACAACTGGATTAGTGTGTAAATGACTAAGGACTAGCTTAGTCAAGCTGACTTACCAATAAAAACAGCACAGCCTCCCAAAGCGAATGATGCTATCAGTGTCTACCATGGCTTCTCAGTGCCAAAGTTAAAAGTTGTTCATTATCCAGAGACTGTGAACATGACAATATTAGTTCTCTGGTTCATTCAGTTTCATTTACCACATTCAAGTCTTTGGTCCATTAGAGATTTGTTTTTGTATAAGATATGAGGTATATAACCAACTTAATATTTTATTATAATGTTCATCTATTTTTCCCAACACAATTTTTAAAATAATTTTTTCCGTTAGTTAACAAATTGGAACCTCTAATTTTTTTTCTGTTTTTGGGCAGGTGGTACTGGGGTTCCTGGAAACCCTTCTACCTCCAGGATCCACTCCCGGACCTATTTTATATTTTTATTTGGAAACAGGGTCTCTTAAGCCAGCGCGGCTGGCTTCGAAACTGTGCCAAACTCCTGTCTCTACCTCCCAAGTGCAAGGATTACAAGCGTGCACCACCATGCCCAGCTTGAAACCTCTAATTTTCTAGACGGACCTGGGCTAATTTCTGACCTTTCTGTTTTTTTTTTTTTTTCAAATAATCAGTTTACCTATTTCCTCACTCTTGTAATTACTATTGCTTTTGAACATGGTTTAAGGTATGGTAGAACCAGGGTCTCTCATCATGTATCACATTTTAAGTCTTTGATTTTATTTTATGAATGTAAAATCAGCATGTCTAGTTAAAAAGTAAACATATTACTGCTGGGTGTGGTGACACACACCTATAACGACAGTACTTGGGAGGCCGAGATGGTAAGATCATGGATTTGAGACCAGCCTCAGCAATTTAGTGAGACTGTTTCAAAATAAAGAAATATAATAGGCTGGGGATGTAGCTCAGAGATTAAATAACCCTGGGTTCAATTTCCAGTACTAAAAAATAACAACACCAAAAAAAAAAACTCTTACTGATATTTTATAAAAATAGCATTAAATGTTGATTTTAAAGTTTTTAGTTTTTCTTTCTAGAAAAGAAGTCTTTGTTGTATCCTTTAGTAGTAGTTAACAATTATTTTTATTGAGGCATAATATAGGGTATGTTATGGTGCTGCAGAAGAAAAGTCATGGAGAAATAACAATCTGAAGAAGGCCAAATTGGAAAGGTTAATTCCTTTATTTCCGCCGACAGAGCCCAAGGGACTGAAGTCCAAAGTCTGAGCCCCAAATGGCATCAGCATGCAGATTATACAGCCTCGGTTGGGGTAGGAGGGTGAGCAGGTCTTTATTGGCTTGACAGGTGCAGAAGCTTGGGTTAGGTTTAAGTTTCTTTTCCTGAGCCTGATTTCCTCTAACTTCTCCCATGGGTCAAGTGCATGGCGTAGGCTCCACATGGTGGGTGCAGGGTGGCGCCATCTCAGGCTCTTACCTTGTTCCCCTTTTTTGAGACCCACCATAACACCTATTGTTGGGGTCTCATATTAGATTCTCTATTTCCAGGTAAGAGAGAGGGGTGGGAGTGCAGTATAGGACTGTTTGAACGTGCCAGAAGTGAGAAGAGATCAGAAGGGTGTGGCCAGGATCATTTTTAATAACACTAACGAATTTTAGACAATGAAAAATATTCTCAGGCTTTGGCCATGCATAGAGAAGTCAGCTTCCCAGATGTGACTGGAGCAGGGCATGGCATCTTTCAAGGGTCAGGTGGCAGGAGTTGTCAGGGTCCGTTGAGGCTTCTCATAGCTGTTCTGGGACAGCCCTTTTGAAGGGGCTGTAATAGATCCAGGCAGCTGTGCTATTTCTGTAGTTGTGGGGGTAGTTAAGATCATAGAACAGGTCCCATCCACCATGCTTTTAGTGAAGTCAGGTTCCAGTCTTTTACCCATACAATTCCCTCATGGAAATGTGTGGAAGGGAGAGAAAGTACTTATCTTGGAACCCTAAGACCCAAGTAGAAAGCTTTTGAGTGATTTTTCTTAAACCGGACATTAGCCCATGCAACTAGATCTCCTCACATTCTTGCAGGCTCTGAGGGAGAAAACACAACTTAGGGGGAGGCCAGACCTACAGTACTTCATAGGGCGGGTTCCCTGTCTGCTTAGTCAGGCTCCACCTAATTTCAAACAGTACCAGAAGTAGGGCTATATACAGATGAGTTTTGTTTCCTGACAAATTGTTAACAACTCTTTTTTTAAGGATCTGGTTCATCTTCTCAACTTTCCCTGAGCTTTATGGGTGATAGATGCATGTACCTTTCACGTCATATTGAGAGCCACTTCCACAGCCAGAAGAACTTCTGAAATAAAGGAAAGGTCCTTATCTGGACCTATCTGCAAGACAGGCCAAACTGGGGAATGATGTCTCAAAGTAAGACCTGGATTATTTCTTGAGATTTTTCAGTCTTGCATGGAAAAGTTTCTACTCCTCCCAGAAGAGTGCATGCTATCACTAGTAAGTACCCATAACCCCCACATTGGGGCAGTTATATCTTCTAAGAGGGAGGCTCTAAATGCTTGGACTCCAGGGGTCAGTCCTGGTTCTTGCTTTGAATTAGGCTGACCGCAAAACGTACAATGTTGATTTGTTTTGCTGTTGTTGTTGTTGTTGTTGTTGTTGTTGTTGTTGTTGTTGTTGTTTGGACCAAAACTGACAAGTGCTGAGTGGAGAAGTATCTTCTGAGCAGTTTTTCCATGTTTTCTTGGCCAGGAGGGTGGTCTCGTTACTTGTCCTAACTAGGGAGGCACTTAACAGGTGAGGAATGGTGACCTGCCCATCCACTAGGCAATAACATCCATTAAGGGGTCTTGTGTGACCTTTCTGCAATAAGCCATTTCTTTTGCTGAGGGGAGTAAACAAGCAGGGCCTCTGTGTCCATGTGAGCAGAGATGCAACCAGGCTGGGATTTTGCGTTTATGTTCTTTTTGCTTCTGCATCAGCTTTTGCATTTCCTATTGTTTCCACTGTTTTTCTCTGTTGGTGTGCCCAGCAGTGAATGACTGCTACCTGTTTGGCTTTCCACATGGCCTTCTGAGGATGTTTTCATTTTTCCCCTCTGGAGTTTGGAGGTCCCTTTTCTTTGTATAATGCTCTACTGATGGCCCAGAGATATTGGAATATTGGATATTGGGTTCCTGGCTTCTGTACTGGCAAGAGCAGTGTCATTCAGGCAGATTGGCAGGTGATAACTATGCTGCTTTTAGCAGCCTCTCCAGGTATGGGAGAATGCCTTTCGAGACTTTCTGAGGAATTGAGCATTGTCTCTGGTGAATGACTTGGGCCCCATGTTTAAGTTCTATCAATATCAGGGCCTGATTTTCTTCAAGACCTCGTCGGTGTTCTTCTGCCCATATAGTGGGTCATCTTTTGATCCGTCTTGGGTTTAGGTGTTTCTTTTCTTGGCCCTCAAACAATATCCATTCTTCCTCTGAAGGAACCTACAGAGATAGGATGAGCCCCTGGTAGGTGAGGAGATATTATGAAACACAATTTTCTGCCTTGGAAAAGGTTATCATAAGCCATAATTTGCTCAAATTCTTCCCACAGTAGTGGTACTGGAAATTCCAGCATATAGAGGAATAATATATAATTTCTTGTCTTCCTACAGTGTAGCAAAAGGCCTGATGGGTGATTTTTCCAGTAGTTCTGATAATATCTGTTCAGTCTCTGGTGAGAGGTCCAATGGAGCTCTGAACAACAAAATGCTTAGGAAGTCAATGTCCTGGTTCCAAACTGTCATGCCCTTAACCTCATGTCATGGGCTACTAAGGAGCAATGGGGTCTGGTCCCATTTAGTCTTCAAATATATCCCAATATATTGGGTCCTCCAATAGCAAGAACTTGCAGGGGTTGATCTTCTTGCAGTTCATGCCATGGTTGGCTTGGCTTTTTCCTTTTTGAGTGCTCATTTTTTCAGTGTCTGATTTCCTTGTAAGAAGGCACACTTGCTATGGTATAGGTATAGGAGTGGTCTTTTTCTCTGGAGGTTTTCCTCAGTGGGGGCTTTCACCTATGGCTGAGGACACAGTGCTATTTTGATAGCTTTTTTCTTCATCTTCCTATCTGATTTTCCTTGTATCTTCTACATCACAATTTATGAAGAAAGACCTTGTTGGCAATCTCCAGTAGTTGAGTGGCATTCATTCCAGAAAAGCCATCCAGCTTTTGTAACTTGTGGAAGATATCCTCTGTGCTCTAATAAAGGCCATGTTTATCATTCACTGGATTTTTTGTGCCTCCAGGCCCAAGGAGTAAAGGTGTGAAAGGCTTCATGTAGCTACTTGTAGAAGGTGCTAGGACTCTTGTCTTGCCTTTGTAGTACTTCTGTGACCTTTGCTATGTTAGTGGTCCTTTGGGCCTCTCTTCATATTCCCTGAATTAATGTTTTCTGATACTCCCAGAAGCTTGTCTTATCTTGTGAGACATTGGAGCACCAGTTCGGATATTCTGCTGGGAAGTGGAGTCTAGCAAATGCTGCTGGGTCTACTGTCCCTGACTGGGCAGTGTTCTTAACCCACTGGGTAGCTCCTGGAGGATGCTATGCTCCTCCATATTGAAGGGACTAAGAAGCAGCTGTCTGCAAATCTGCCTAGGTAGTGTTGTGAGTCTTGACCTGGTTCAAATCCACAAGGCCCTGAGGTTTTTCTGAATAGGAAGAAGTGTGATGCTTCTAGTTAAGATCTGTTTTGGTGAATGGCTGACAAATTCCTTCGTCTCTGGCCAGTCCTCTCACAAGAATATTTCAGGCCACTCTTAGCTTTGGCAGGCCAGTGATCCCAGCTATCATGTCAGTGCTGCTCTGAGCCACATGAGGTCACCCGAGAATTGAGGATTGGAACTCGGCACTTGCTTTGGCCCTGTGGACTGGGATCAGAATCTACAGTCCTTTTCCATCTCAAACACACACCAGACAATCATCAGTCACTCAACACCCTTCTTTTTCTTCTGGGTTCTGGTTTCCCAAAAGTCACCTAGTACCAGTACTTGGAAGAACGTGGGGATTGATTGGACCACTCTCTGCCCAGTAGGACAGGTCCCTAGTGACCCTGTTGATGTCCCTTCCTCTGATCCCAGTTTACACTTCTTGGGTGGCCACACAGGATGTCAGCTTCCCTTTTGAAGCCTACCACACAGGGGTAAAGGAGCCCCAGTGCACTTAGTGAATTGGTGTTACAAGGAAATCCAAGTCATTCATACCCAGTCAAGGAAGAGGCAGGATCCCTCCTGGCTGAGATTCTCCTTACCACAGACCTATTGGATGACTTGCCAAGGTTGCAGGAGGACAGACAAGGAGAGATGACAGCTCAGAGACAAGGGTGAGGCCCAGTGGACTAAAGTCTCAAGTCTGAGCCCAAAATGCCATCAGCATACAGACTGTAAAGTCTCAGGGTGATGAGGCAAGTCTTGATTGGCCTGACAGGTGTCAAAGCTTGGCTTAGTTTCAGTTTCTTTTCCTGAGCCTGATTTCTTCTAACTGTTCCTATGGCAGACTTTCTGCTTAGGCCCCCCACGACGGTGCAGGGCGGTGCCATCTTAGTACACCCTGCCTCAGTTGTAATTCAATACATGTATAATACCTGTCATAGTTAAATATTTGTCAGAAGAATTTCCATCACTTTAAACATTAATAAATTTTATATATGGAGAATTTTGTGATCTTCTAGTCATTTTGAAATGTAGATTATTTTAACCTATCGTCACTCTACCATGTTAAAGAAAAACTATAAATAATTTCTCCACTCTGTTTTGGTGCCTCTTTTAAACTTGCCATTTGCCTTTTACATTCCTGTATGAGTTGGGTTCAATACAGTAACAGAACATCGAGGATACATGCATAGTCAAAGGGGATTTAGCAAATCAGCTTACAGTCCAAATCAGTATGGTCCCAAGACCACATGGAGATCTTGAAGAATCCGCGGCTGGTTGAACGGTCCAAGAGCTGGAGTCCCATGATCAGAATCAGAGAAACTGCTAATGCAGTCCCAGTCCAAGACGGGAAGACCAGGAAACCCTCTGGGAAAATGATGATGAAAGTCGGTATAAAAAGCTGAAGACTGATATCTCAGATGAGAGCAGAGGTACTTTTCTCAGGAAGAGCTACACAATCTTCATGCAACTTTCTCCCTTTTTGAATCCAGGTCCTGCATCTATTACATTCAGGGCAGGACTTCCCCTTCAATCTGCCTTTACTTAAACCAGTCATCTCATCAACATGCCAAAAGTCCCAAAAGTCACATAATCTTAGGTGTTTCATAATCTAGTCAAGCTGACAATCCAGGCTAATGTCACAACTCCCCTTCCTTGTCACTAGTGACTGCTATTGCATTCAGTTCTTCTACAATATTAACTTACTAGTTTTACAAATAAACAAGATATGGTATTTATCTTTTATTTTCTGGTTTATTTCTTTTAAAACAATGACCTCCACTTCTAAAAACGTTGTTGTAAATGACAGAATTTCATTTCTTTTTTGTGGTTGAATAATATTCCTGTGTGTATGTGTGTGTGTGTGTGTGTGTGTGTGTGTGTGTGTCTACCACATCTTATTTATGCATCCATACACTATTGAAGGACATCTGGGCTGATTTCATACTTTAGCTATTGTGAATAGTGCTGTTGAGTGCATGTATCTTTTTGGTATAATGATTACATCTTCCTTAGTTATGTACCCAGTAGCAGAATTGCTGAATTATGATATACCTATATTTAGTTTCTTGAGAAATATCATTATCTTGAGAAATAATATTTTACGGGACATGTTCTAATTTACGTTCCTACCAACAGTTTGTAAGAATTCCTAAGAATTCCTTTTTTTTGCATCCTCACCAGCATTTATTTATTTATTTATCTTTTTGATAAAAGTCATTCTGAGCTTAGATGACATTTCATTAGGGTTTTGACTTGTGCCTCTCTAATGATTAATGAAGTTGAAGGTTTTTTAATATAATTTGTTGGCTATTTGTGTGTCTCCCTTTGATATGTATCTGTTTTTTTTTTTATTTCTTTAGCCTGTTTTAAAATTTGGATTATTTTGTTTTGTTGTTGTTCAGCTTTTTAAGATCCTTATATATTTTTAGTATCAGTACCTTGTCACGTGAATAGTTTGCAGCTTTATATGTTGTCTCAATTCTGTCGGTTACTCCTTTGCTGCGAAAAACTTTAGTTTGATATAATTCCATTTGTCTGATTTTCTCTTTGCTTTTTATGCTTTTGGGGTCCCATCTAAGCAATAATCTTTGTCACTTCATGTCTTGAAGTGTTTCCCCAATGTCTTACAGTAATTTTATAGTTTCAGGTTTAGCATTTAAATCTTTGAACAATTCTGAGTTGATTTTTGTGTATACTCAGAAGGGATCCAATTTCATTCTTCTGCATTTGTATATGATTTTGCCAGCAATATTTACTGAAGATACTCTTTTCTTCACTGTCATTTATTTTGTGACTTTGTTGAAAATAAGTTGGCTGTTTCATTGGTATTTTTTCTGGTTTTATGTCTGTGATGTGCTGTTTTAATTACTATCATTTTGAGTGATGTTTTGGAGTCAAGTATTGTGTTTTAAAGTTGTGTCTTATAGATTTTATACATTTCATGCTAGTTTATCATTTGATGGTTTTTAAATACTTTCATTTTTATAGTTATTCATTGTTGTGAAAGAGGAACTTTTGAACCATCATATCTTCTAATCTATTATATATCTATATGAAGGATATTGAGTCCACAATATCCTTGGTGATTTATTAAATTTTCTACTGCTTTCTTAATTGGTGGATGTTTTTAAGCCAACTATGAAAAATTAAGTTTTAATCTTCATTTAAGAGTGTATTATTTTCTGAAGAGGTATCCCTTTTTAGATTAATATTAAAATTCAGATTAATACTTATATTAGCCATCTGCTGAAGGGTGAATATCATAGTTCTAGTCTAGAGACTGGCAATCATGCAATCCAGAAAGAACTGATATTTTAATTCAAATCCAAAAGGGAAAACAAACAAGCAAACAAACAAATAAAAATCCTTACGTCCCAGTTTGAAGGCTAGTGGGCAGGATGGATTCTCTCTTACTTAGGGAGATAAGGGGTCAAGATTTTTTTTTTCTATTTAGCCCTTCAACTTGATAAAGTTCATTCATGTTATGGAGGACAGTATTCTTGTAAGTCAGTTAAAATATTAAATCTCATCCAAACACACCCTCACAGAAACACAAAGAATAATATTAGACCAAATGTCTAGGCATCCCATGGCCCAGTTCAGTTGACACAATTATCATCACAGGCGTCGAGTTTGTTTTTTGATTGTTTTTTGTATATGAGTCTATTTTGAACTTAGTCTAAACTTCTCTTTTATATACTTTATTTGTGCATTTTAATTATACATCATATTGGAGTTTAAAGGGATTATAGACATGCATGTACATCGCTATTGGTATATTTTCTTCCAAATCCCATCCCTCTTTTCCCCCTTCCTCCCATCCATGTTAATGAGAAACATACCTTCATGTATGGACCCAAACTCATTTGAACTGTTCTTTCTGTTCTACAAGCCTCATTTCTCAGCCCACTCATCCTACTGTGTGTATACTCCACAATTTCATTGTCCATTTATCTGTTGGTTGACTCCAACATTAGTGTTATAACTGGGCTACTGTGAATTGTGCTGCTATAAACATGAGCACACATGTATCACTATAGCATTCTGACTTTTATTAATTTGGAAAAATACCAAGGAGTGATATAGCTGGATCATATGGTGAGGAACCTCCATCTTGATTTCCATGATTGTTGTACTGATTTGCCATTTTCGTTTCTGTGTTAATTTTTCCATAACAAGAGAAGAGAATCTGAGAAAAAAAAAAAAAACCTCTTTTTTGCCCTATTTTTTTCTTTACTGAGATCTAAATTTCTTTTCTAAATAGTGAGCTAGACAAACTTTGAAGAATATAGGCTTAAAGGAATGCCAAATTATTAGCTTGCCTTGTGTGCCCAGGATCTAGGGCTAGCCCTGCTCCTGAGGTTTGTGCATGTGACTCTGAGCACTCCAGGGAATGGAAGCTCTCTCTTCTCTAGGAGAACCGCTCTGTGGGAACCCAAGGTTTGGTTCACATGAGCTCATTGTGGGACTCAATGCTAAAGCAGTGGGTAGGGAACTCTGAGGGTACGTAATAGCATGGTAGCACATGAAGTTTCTCCTTTTGGATGTGGAACATAAAAGCTGTGGTAACATTTAGCTGATTTTATATGGTGAACCAACATGTGAGTCAATAAGTGGATTTTTATAATTCACTTATCCATTTGCATAATAATAACAGGGTTGAAAGAACAAGTTGAAAAAGCCACATCCTGCCTTTAGAAAAACAAAAATATCAGAGAGGAAGATAGTGCCAGCTGAAATCTCAGCTGTGAAGTATATTAAAGGCAGGATTGTTTGGAACCTGAATGTATTAAATGTCAAAGGAGAATTGGCAACAGAAGTTTCAGTGCTGGTATAAATGAAATGGTCCAGATTTAATGAAAACTTAACTATATGGTCATATTTCCTAATTACCTTTAAAAAGAAGAGCAGTGTATGACATTCTACTGGAAGATTCAACAGACCTTTTTAAAAATGTTCTGTACCTAAAGTATTATAGTTTGATACAGTTTAAGGACAGAGTGAATAAGTAGAGGTTAGACTGAAGAGACTCTGCTCATACTGCTGAGATTCTTATTGGTCAAGATATTGAATGTGAATCTTCCCTTCTTACACTACAGACCTATCAAAACAGTAGATCAAGTGGGTGATATAATTGATAAGTTATTGGAACAATTCAGTGATGATAGTGAGGACAGTTTGTAAAGACTAACACAGAGCAGGGTGTTGTGGCACATGCTTATAATCCCAATACTTGGAAGGCCTGAGACAGGAGGATCACAGATTCACTGTCAGCATCAGATACCTAGTGAGGCCCTCTGCAACTTAGGGAAAACCTGTGTCAAAATAAATAATAGCCGGGCATGGTGGTGCACGCTTGTAATCCCCACGCTCGGGAGGCTGAGACAGGAGGATCGCACAGGTTCAAAGCCAGCCTCAGCTACTTAGTGAGGCTTTCAGCAATTTAGTGAGACCCTGTTTCCAAATAAAATAGGAAAAAAGTCTGGGAGTATAGCCCGGAGGTAGAAAGCCTCTGGGTTCCACCCCCAGTACCACCAAAATAAATAAATAAATAATAAAAAAATAGGATTGAGGTGTAGCTCAGAAGTAAAATGTCCCTGTGTTCAATCCCCAGTACTGCAAAAAAAAAAAAAAAAAAAAAACAAATAAACAAAAAGATAGACTTGCATATAATTTTTTAAAGAACTAGCTACTCAAAAGATTCTGGGCTGCCCTTATGTAATTTAAAATATTATTCAAAGCAGGCACAAATGCTGAAATAAAAATAACATATATAACTTAAATGGCATAATTTTTATAACTGCATTCCAGAGATTCAATTTTTAAAATTCTAGATGATTTATTTCAATCAAAGATCTCATATTTTATATTGTGCTTGCTTTAGTGATACCCTAAGAACATGATTTTATGGCCCATTGAGTAATTTTGCCTGGCACTCTATGAAGATCTAAACTAATGCAATGGAAGTGGAAATGCACAAATAATAGAAAATCCTAGAAGGCAACATTGAAAGAACTTGGTGATTGGCCAAAAAGAAGGTCAGAGATTTGAAAGTTTCTAGCTTATATCATGGAGATTCAAATAAAAGCACATGGGAGAAAGCAAACATTTGGAAGCATATGGTAAATCTAAAATGTAGATTAATTCTTACTGCCTCACATGGAAGTGTTTAAAAAAAATAAGTTTCTTGGTAGTTGGAGAGTGTTTTATTTTTTTTCTAAATTTATATGGTCTAAGAGAAGCAGAAATTTAAATAACGCCCAGAACTTAACAACAACTTCAGAGCAAGAAGCAATTTTTATTTTTCAATTATCTAAAAGGTTTTTGATGGCAGAAATTGTTTACTTATTTGTAGAAAGCCTAGCATTCATTATCAAATTGCATACATCATAATTTTAGTCAACTTCCTATTATTGATCATGTGTATGAATATCTTAAAATTCACCTGCCAATGCCAATGGTAAATATGGGTAAATGACTAACAACAACAATAATAATAACAACAACAATAACATAAGAATCAAATAGTTTCAGAGTCCGAAAGAATTTACTCCCCCTGCAGCATTCTGAAATCATTTTCATTTACTCAATAAATACTTCTTTGAGGCTGGGCATGGTGGCGCATGCTTGTAATCCTAGCATTTGGGAGGCAGAGACCCAGAGGATCACAGTTTGAGGACAGCCTCAGCTACTTACTGAGGCTCCTTGCAACTAACTCAGTGAGACCCTGTTTCAAAAACAAAGAATAAAAAAAATTAGGGCTGGGGTTGTCGCACAGAGGTAGAATGCCCCTGGGTTCCATCCTCAGTACCGAAAAAAAAAAAAAAAAAAAAAAACTTTGACACAAAAAGAACACATAACACTTATGTACAGTCCTGTTCATTACTATGGTATCTAAATGCATGTCATTCATTTTTCATGTACTAGTATATATTTTGGAGAATGCTAGCATTAAATAAAAACGATAATGATCTCATTTTCTATTTATTTCTTGACTTATTTATTTTGACTTTTTGCTGATTATGGCACACTTTGGAATGTGGCTAATTAACATTCACAATAGTAAAGAAAGATATTCAGATTGTTTTAGATGTGAGTTCTGGCATAAAAACATGACCATTCTTCCTTCTCTTCCTTTTCCTCCTTATTGCCCACCTCTTCCTTTCCTCTATTTTTTTTATCTTCTCTTTCTTGTACCCCATTTGACAACAAAATGCAAAAATATAAAGGAAAGTGGCATTTTCTTTCCAGCTTCTTAGAGTTGGTGATCTGGCTATCTCCTAACACTGTTTTTCTTTTTCTTTGGAAAAATATCAGCATAAGGAGGATGACCTCGTGCACTTGTTTTAGATAAAGGTAAACAGAAGACGGTATTACTTGCCTGAATGATGTAGACTATCCCATGGAGGAAAATAATAGCTGTCTTCTAGTTTCTGTTTTTTTAAAAGACCAGTGAGGACTTAAAAGGAGAAAGAACTGAAGAGGAGGGTGAAAGATGATTACCTTAAGGATTAGAGCTGTTACCCGGGGTAAGTCCGCAAATACTGTTTCTAAGCGATGGGTTGAATGTCTCTTGAGTGAAATGAATTACAACAAAGGGATTAGCAATAAATCTTTACAAGAAAATATCTCTTGCTTAGTTATTTATAATAATCGTATGAATTCAATATTGTTTCACTCATTAACCACACTGTCCTATTAATATTGTTTTATTTTTTTATCTTTGTATTTTTTAAGGAACATAAGTACATTTTAATGAAAGTGATACTTCTTATTGTATGTACAAGAGTATCTACATTTTCTCCACTGAAAGTTGTTCAAGACGCTATACTTAGCAGGACCGTTAAATCCCAGCACACATTTCCTATTGTGAATATACCTACAAGGCAAAATGTTACGTCTCAGTTTCAGCTGCCAAAACAACACTTGATTTTTTTTTCTCTAAAGAATTCTGCGTGCTTATTACTGTGCAGAACCTTATTAACAATGAGGACGACTCAAGTAAAAAGCACAATACACATAGCAGTTCCAAACGGAAATAGTTAAATCTACAAAACAAAAAAGCAGGTTGAATTTTAGGATAAAGATGAGACAAAGCAAAACAAGAAACCCAAACCTTTCAAAGAACCACACACTGCTCAGTCTTTACTTTCATTCCTTTCCTTAAATCTGTTTTGAAAGATTAGACAATGTGTTTGCTGATAAAATTTTCCCCAGGATCAAAGTGTACATTTATGCACAGACTTTATTAGGGACCTAATGCATCACTGAGGCATTGCATCAACACCAGGTTCATATTAAACTGGATATAGAAAATAAATTAATGCCGGATTAAGACCGCCTAGCAGGGCAACCTGCAAGTTTATAGCACTCTAGTCAATTAGTATTTAGTCCCAAATACAGAAGACCAAAGTTAACACTCACATTCCGTTGCAAAGCAGGATTATATCACTTATATTAATATTAATATTGTTTAAAATGATCAATAGAATAGAACATTTTTTGAAAAATTCAAATCCCTGAAATTTTTTCACAAGTTCAGCCATGTTAACTAAAATAAAATCATACACATTATTCTATTAGTGAAAAGCTGCATTATTCCTAGACTTCTTTGTAACATAAAAAACTGAACTATGTAAGGGTTTATGAAGAATGTATGGTAGTTATGGGAGATCTCATGTGTGCATTGTACATTGCTATAGGACTCTTGGAATTTTTTTTATTTTAAGAAAGTAATCAAAAACACATTTTGAGCTCAAGGACTAGTATGTATGCTTCAGGTTAACACGGTAATGGCTCTGAACTTTAACCCTGATGCAACCGTTCTATCCTGACAACTCTTTGTGAGAGGACACCAAATACTGAAGAAATTGGAAAGGTTAACAAAGTTAGCGGACAAAATAAACTTGATACTGAGAATGAACTTTCACATGCAGCAAAAAAATAAACACTTTTCTTTTTGCTTGATCATCAAAGGATGTTTAAGATGCCTATATGCTTCTTAGTGCTAACTTCATCATCTCTTTTGAGAATTATTTATCCAGAGGGTTCCGAAATTCATAGTGAGTTATAGTGAGTTGACTATTTTAAATTAATAACTAATATATGTGGGAACACTTAAAAAACGAATGAAGTCTCAGCACCACTGGGTGGCAACAATATTTTAAAAAGCTGCAGTTTCTCACGTCATTTTCATGACATTCAAATATAAGAGGCACCCTTAACTTTCTTAAGTAGACCTGAGAAAAATATTTTTTCCTATGTAAGATACAGAACTTGGGTGAAAAATATAACCTGAATTCTTGGCTGCTATAAAGTATTATAAAGCCTGACTTGCTAGGGGCACATTTTAGTAATGGGAATTACATATCAGATTAATTTTCTCTTACAGAAATGGTAAAGAGCAAAGTTACTATAAAGCTCTCTGTATGTACCTAGAACATTAAAAATATGAACATTAAAATATGTTCTAGGTACATATAGAGAACAAAGAGCATTAAAAACATGCTGAAAAGGTAGGTAGGGTTTTTACTAGTTTCTGATATCATCCACATTGATTCATTGGCATTTCCTGAAAGTTCTGTATCACACTAAAGATAGAATGATGGTTTCCTTCTCCTGTGCAGAAGTGCCCTTCAAAGACTTATCCCAGACCAAAACTTCCTAAAGCAGTTTTCATATTTTGTTTTTATGTCTTCTTATGTTTGTTTTGTTTTTGGCTTGTATAGGTTAGGGACTGTCTCCCCATCCCCATATGAAGAAAACAATATTTCATGAAAGGGAAAGGAAAGGATCGATAAGAATGGCCATGCCTGGATTTGCATTTAAAAATCCATTTCTTGATGACTTAAAGACAAAACTTCAGGTGGTCTTATTTTTTAACTCAACAGAGTTTCAGTTGTTAAATAACTTGCCTTGCTAATTTATTGTTGGGTTTTGAAAAGCTTCTCCATTTTGCCAGTCTTCCAAAGTATTGGTTGATGTGGCTAGCAGTCATTGAGAAAACACCAGGATTAACAGGGTATTTGCACACCTGCAAAGCTCATTTAATGACTAAAATTGCAAATGCTGCACAAGTAAAACAAAAAAATATGTATATTTCAGGTTATTTAGTGACCACAGCTATATAACACCATCCAGACAACCAAGAATGTATGCCTATATTTTATAGGCTTGAAAATGTACTTTTGATTGATTATTATTCCATGTCAAATATTTTGATTTGCTAGAAGAAATGACAAAAATTCATAAGAGAAATGGATAACTTTATGGGAAAATACCTGATCAGGAAAGGCATTAAGAAAGACTAGCAATTGTAGAAGTCTTAAAGAAAAGGAAAAGCATGAAGAGACAAGAATACATGCAAATAAAAAAGGATGATATGGCTGAATATTTTTACAAGGACTTGCATTCTGATGCTATTGTACTTACTTACACACAGCAAATTAAAATCCCCAAAAGATATTTTCTTGAGAATTGCTTCCTTGGCTTTCAGATGTGGACTTCTTTTAAAAAAAATGTACTTGCTTATGTTTTCCTCAAGTACTTCTCATTTTGATGACTTCCAGGTTTCGTCTCATAAAATTATTTTAACTGAGACTTGAGCTCACACCCTATGTGGCTTCACAAAAGGTAACTTTGGTGTGGATGAGGTAGAGAAGACTTAGATAAAAAGGACTGCCATTATAACAGGAGAACTTAATACCAAACAGGAATTCTTACCACTCTCTACTTCTTTTATTTTATAATTTTATTGGTGCATTGTAATGGTATAATTTGATCCAAAGTGATCAAATGCACAAGTCACTTGGTGTGTTTCCCCAGATCCTACCTTACTCTCCCTCCTCCCTCCCAACACATGTTAGTGAGATCGGGAGTGATACCTTCATATAAAAACACAACATTATTTCATCTGTTTTCTTCCTCAAGCCTTTTTTCCCCCCTCTCTCGCCCTTCATCCCTTTCTACTATTCTACTGGTCTTTCTCCTCTTTTATCGAAAATTCTTTTTCTTTTCTAGTTTCTCTCTAGCTTCCACATATGATGGGACATATATGATCTGGACTTTCTGAGACTGGCTGATCTGACTGAGAATAAGGTTCGCAAATTCTATCCATTTTTCTACAAATGACATTTTATTCTTTGTGGCTGAGTAAATCTCCATCGCATGTATAAATCATTTTTTTTCTTTATCCATTTGTCTGCTGATGGATACCTAGGTTTGTTCCATAATTTGGCTATTGTGAGTTGTGTTGCTATAAACATGGGTATGTATCTCTATTTTATTCTAATTTCATTTCCTTTGGAAGTATGCTGAGGGCTGTGTTATATAGTGGTTCTATTTCTAGTCTCTTGAGGAACCTCCATACTGATCTTCATACTGACTGTAATAACTTACAATCACATCAACAGTGTATAAGATTTCCTATTTCCCCACTTCCTTACCAGTATCTATTATTCATTATTTTTACTCTTGATGATTGCCTTTCTCTCTGGGGTTAAATGGAATTTCAATGTTGTCTTGATTTGTGTTTGTCTTATTGCTATCTCTGTTGAACATTTTTTCATATTGCTGTTGAACATTTTTTCATATTTGGCCGTTTCTACTTTTTTCTTTTGAGAAGTTTCTAATCAGCTCACTTGCACTTTTGTGTGTGTGGGGGGGTTTGGGGTTCCTGGAAGCCCTTCTACCTCCGGGATATACTCCCAGACCTATTTTTTATATTTTTATTTGGAAACAGGGTCTCTTAAGCCAGTGCGGCTGGCTTCGAACCTGCGCCAATCCTCCTGTCTCCACCTCCCAAGCGCAGGGATTACAAGCATGTGCCACCACACCTGGTGCTCACTTGCACTTTTTATGGGTGTCAATATCTTGGGTGATAATGTGGTATCATTTTATTTCATTTTATTTTTTAATTTTTAAAATCTGTGCATGATAGTCATACATTTTAATCGGGTACAATATGGTAGAGGCATACATGCACACATCACTCATTTAGCCCTTCCCCAGTTCCTACCCCATTCCCTACTTCTTCCCTACTTCTCATGCTTGCTTTGGGATTGACTTTGATATGTTTGTGAATATTCCCTCTTCCCTGCTCCAATTGTCCTCATTTAGATTGCCTTATTTGCTCATCTCATCTATAGTTTTCTCCTTCTTTGTCTAGAGTTCCTCCTAAGACCCATTTTCTCCCTAACTTTGGCATTTCTTAACATTTGATTTCTTAATTTTTGTAACTGACTAATCTTACTTAGCATAATGTTCTCCAGTTCCATCCATTTCCTTATAAGTTACATAATTTTGTTCTTCTTTATGACTGAGTAAAATTTCATTGTGTACATATCTTGTAGTTTTATAATCCGTTCGTCTGTTGATGGACATCTTGGCTGGTTCCAAGTTTGGCAATTTTGAATTGTGTGCCTATGAACATAGATATGCATGCATTAGTTTGGTGTTTTGGTTTCCATTCTTTTGGGTAGATACCCAGAAGTGTTATTGCTAAATCACAGGGTAGAATTGTTCCCATTCTTCTGAGGATCCTCCATACTGTTTTCCAAAGTGGTTGCACTAATTTGCAGTCCCACCAACAATATATTAGAGTTCCTACTTCTTCACATCCTTGCCAGCATTAGTTGTTTGTGTTTTGAATAATTACCATTCTAGTCGAAGTTAGGTGAAATCTCAGGGTAGTTTTGGTTTGCGTCTCTGATTGCTAATGATGTTGAGCATTTTCTCATACATTTATTGGCCAGTTTAATTTCTTCTTTTGTGAAGTGTCTATTTAGTTCACTTGCCCATTGTTTTTTATTGGGTTATTTGTTTTTCTTACTAGTGAGTTTCTTGAGTTCTTTGTATATTCTAGATATTAGTCCTCGTTTAGAAGAATAGTTGGCAAAAATTTTCTCCCATTCTGTTGGCTCTTGATTGAAGTTCTTGATAGTTTCCTTTGCTTTACAGAAGCTGTTCAGTTTAATTTCCATTTTTTAACTTGGGATTTGGTGTTAGGTTTATTGAGTTTCTTATATGTTCTAGATATTAGTTCTCTGTCCAAGAAGTAGGTGGCGAAGCTTTTATTCCATTCTGTAGGCTCCCTATTCAGACTCTTGATTGTTTTCTGTGCTGTGCAGAAGCTTTTTAATTTAATGCCATCCCATTTATTGATTTTCATTTTTATTTCCCCAAACTTTGGTGGTCCTATTGAGGAAATCTCTATCAATGTCTATATGTTAGAGAATTATTCCTATGTTTTATTTTATCAATTTAAATCTCAGAATATGGAAAGGCCTTCCATGTCCTTGGATAAACAGAATAAATATTTTTAAAATGGCCATAATACCAAAAAGGATATACAGACTTAATTAAGTCCCTATCAAAATACCAATGCCATTCTTCAAAAAACTAAAAAAAAAATGGCCTCAAAATTCATATGGAAGGACAAAAGACACAGAACAGCCAAAACAATTCTGAGCAATAAGAACCATGCTAAAGGTACCACAATTTTCAAATTAAACCTTAGAGTTCTAGTAACAATAACATTATGATATTAACTTAGAAACAGACACATGAACCAATGGAATAAAAGATATAGAGACAAATCCTCCCATTTAGAGCTGATAGTTGATTTTAGGCCAAGTTGCCAAAAACATATACTGGCAAAAATACCTTCTTTTCAATAAATGATAGTAGGGGACTGGATTTCCATATGAAGATGAATGAAACTAGATCCTTATCTCTTATCTTGCACACAAGTCAACTCAAGATGAATCAAAGATCTAAAATGTACTCTCTACTTCTGAAGCCCATGGCAGACATAGAACACTAGATAGACCTTCAAAGTCTGCCTTAAGTCTTCCCTCTAGTTAGCCACAATTAAGCTCTTAAATTGCTCCAAATGATGAAATCTATTTGCTACTCTGCAATAGATTCATCTTCTAACTTTTAATATTTACTCTTTCTCCTCTTTAGTGGAGATGATAGCATTGCTTTCCAGTTCACTAGCCCTAGATAGGAGTACAGAAAGACTAGTTCAAATTTTTCTTTTAAAGCTATAGGACTGACTGCCCTTAATAAGCCCATTATGATCAAAGAGTTTTGACCAAAATTCCCCAATCAGATAATAATGTATTTGGTTTCTAAACCACTATTGCTTGTGCTATGATCATTCTTATAAAACAAGTCAATCAAATATTGAGTTAATGCAAAATGGAATTTTTGCATTTAATACATTTGAATTGGTGCATTACACTTATACATCATAATTAAGTTCAGAGGGACAGAAGAATATAAGCACATGGCATTTGGTGTGGTTCCTTCCAGGTCCTAACCCACTCTCGCCCATTTCTAATACCTGTTATTGAGATTAATATTGATAATTTCATATATTTATATAACATTTGAATGAAACTCTTCAAGAAGTTAGGCTTTATTTATGAAAACAATTATACTTTATGCTATTGATATCATTTTCCTATGGGTATAGGAGAAATTATGATGTTCATATATGAAATCAGTCTGCCAACAAGACCTCTGGACTCTTGTGTTTCTTACAGTACTATTCACGATAGCCAGGATATGGAATCAGCCTTACTGTCCATTGATGAATGAATGAAGCAAATGCAATCTATGGACACATATCACCCATGGAAAGGATAAAATCCTTCAATTTGGAACACCATGGATGAACATGAAGGACACGTTTAGCAAATTTAGGCAGGCACAGAAAGGTAAATACTGCATGATTTCACTTAGAGGTGAAAATTTTGGTATCATTGAAGTTGAGAATATAATAATGGTTGTTAGGGGATGAGGAGGGAAGGAAAGAGAGAAATATTGACATATCAATCAACATATAATGCAATAGTGAGGAGGGATAAATTTTGTTGTTCTATTGCACAGTAGAGTGATTATAATTCACAATAAAACATGTATTTCTAAATAGCTAGACAAGAGGATTCTGAATGTTCTCTCCACAAGGACACGATAAATGTTTCAGGTGGTAGATATGCTCATTACCCTATTATGATCATTACATGTGTATACCTGTTTACAAAGATCACATTGTACCCCAGATCTATGAACAATCATCCTATGTCATTCACAATAAAATTAAGTTTAAAAAATCTATACCTAAATAGGTAAGTTTAATGCTACTAACTTAAAAAAGTGATCCTCGAAGGCCTTAAAATCACAGCTTGCTAAGTATTAACATTCAATGCATTCAGTGTCCTGTTTATATATTTCCATCAATAAATACTTTGTTACTCTAGGTTATAGCTTTGAGAATCAATTGTCAACTCAGAAAACCTGTGAGCTTCATGTATCATGAATATGAGAGAATGGGTACTAACTTACAGTTAAAGGCTGCAAATCTGTGGCGATTCCCTTCGTGGATGGGTATAAGGCACATCTGTAAGTCCATGATCTACACTCCACGTTGGTCTGTGTTTTCCCCAGCTTGACTCACTCACTCATCACCCGGGCTTTGTGATTACTGACCCCCAAGTATGTGAGACACTCAGGCATTTGGGATTCCTTCTAGAACATATATAAACAATCCACATCTTCCAGTTCAGATGATGTGGTTGGGCCTAAGACTGTTATGAAGGCAGAGAGGAAGAGCCTGAAGGCCATCTATGGCTTCGGGTGTGGCATTGTGGCCTTGGTGGTAGGAATCTGGGGTTAGTTAATACAGGACAATACTCAAATTGCATCCAGTGTAACATGCCGAATTTGCAACGTCTCTTTCTCCTTTTCTCAGTGGTAACTGCCGGCAACCCTTCCTGCCAACCTGACCTGAGGTACATTACTTTAGGTGAACTAGAAAATCAACTTCCCTGCTATTTTTCATCCTCATAATCAACCCCCCCTGAAGTCTAAGAACAGCTACTCATGGCTATAGATCGTGGTTTCCTTTAGTCCTAGAGGAGCTGTGGTCTTCTTCATCTCTTCTTACCGAACTCTTGAAGTTAAAGGCTTCAGAGCTGTAGCAAATTGCTATGGAGAAAAAAAAAAACAAAAAAACAAAAACAAAAAACAAACTTCCATTGCTTCTTTGATTATGGCTTTTTCCCAATATTTTGAACTTTAAAAATTGGGCTAGAGTACACATACCCAAAAAAAAAAAACTCACTGAAGTGGATGATTTTGGAATTTTTAATATATATAGAGAGAGTCGTGCAACCATTGTTACTATCTAATTCCAGAACATGTTCATCACCCCCCCCCAGCATGTGTGTGCGCGAACACACACACGTTACCATTAACAATCACTGGCAACCACAAATCTACTTTCTGTCTTAATGGATTTGCTTCTTCTGGACATGTTATATCATTAAAATTATAAAATATACAGGCATTGGTGGCTGGATTCTTTCACCAGGCTTAAATTTTAAAAGTTCACCCATGGCAAAATACTATTCTATTTTATGAATATACCAAATTTTATTTATCTATTCATCAGCAAATGAACATTTCATCCAGAAATAGTTTCCCTTTACTAATTTTTTTCTCACTCCTTCTCTCTTGCTCTCTATTGCTTTATATTATTCTGGATTTTTTTTTCCGGGTTTGGGATGGAACCCAGGGGCATTTGACCTCCAAGCTACACCCCCAGCCCTATTTTTTATTCTTTATTTTGAAACAGGGTCTCACTGAGTTACAGAGGGCCTCACTAAGTAGCTGAGGCTGGCCGTGAACCGCGATCCTCTGGTCTCAGCCTCCCGAATGCTGGGATTACAAGCATGAGCACCATGCCCGGCTCTGGTTTTTAATTTTATTATTTTGCAGGTTATATGATTCTATACCTTCTAAACTGATCTTCTCAAATGCTCATCAACATACAACCATGCCTGGCTCTGGTTTTTAATTTTATTATTTTGCAGGTTATATGATTCTATACCTTCTAAACTGATTCTTCTCAAATGGAAATCAGCATACAAACACATCAGCTCTTTTTTTAATGCAGCTCTGATTTAATAGGGCAGGACATGAAACCTATGATCTTCATCATTGACAAGTTCCAAGGTAATACTGATATTGTTGATCTGTAGATTACCCATCAGGTGTCAAGAATTCAAACAGTATGTTCCACTGGGGGATAATGTTCTAAATAGGTTAGTTCATGCCAGCTGCACTTGTAGATGTTCCTACAAATTTTAATTTTATCCAAATGTTTAATTAATAGATATTAAATATATGCCCAGCTGTTTCCATGTAATATTTAAGCAAGCTATACTATATTACAATAGTTTAAATTAGAGATTGGCAATCTAAAGCCTATGATTTTGCTTGGCATCTGTTTTTGTAAATAAAGCTTTATTGGAACCTAACTGCACCATTTATTTATATGTTATCTGTCATTGCTTTAGACCAAAACAGCAGAGTTGGTAATTGCTACAGAGATCTATGGCATCCGATTTTGATAGATACCATATAATCCATAAAGCCCAACACATATACTGTTGACTCCTTTACTAAATAAAATTTACTGGCCCATGGTTTAACCACATGCTGTATTATGAAATAATTTTTTTTTGTACTAGGGATTTAACTCAGGAACATTCTACCTCCAAGCTACACTCCCAGCCCTACTTTATTCTAGTTTTTATATGGAAATAGTGTCACACTAAGTTGCTGTGAACCTTGCTATTTTCCTGAGGCTGGCCTGAAACCTGCTGTCTCAGCCTCCCAACTACTAAGATAACAGACATTTACCATTATGCCCAGAATGATGTAATTTTAAATCAATCAACTCAGACAAATATATATATACACACACACACACACACACACACACACACACACACACACATATATATATATATATATATATATATATATATATATATATATTAGAGAAAACTAGGTCATAGAATCGAAGTAATTTACCACTGTTATCAAGAACATTTATCTTATAGACTTAAAAACAAAAGTGCAGTTAATATTTTCAGTGACTTGGACATTTTATGTTAAAAAATTTAAAAAATTCAGTGTTGTTTTACTTCAAGGAGTGACCTATGTGATACTATTTGTCTGTCTGACTATCTCTCTCTCTTTCTCTCAGATTAAAAAGTCATGGGTGCCGGGCGTGGTGGCACACGCTTGTAATCCCAGCATTCGGGAGGCTGAGACAGGAGGATCGCGGTTCCCAGGCAGCCTCAGCTACTTAGTGAGGCCCTCTGCAACTCAGTGAGACCTGGTTCCAAAATAAAGAATAAAAAATAGGGCAGAGGGTGTACCTCGGAGGTCGAATGCCCCTAGGTTCCATCCCCAGACCTCAAAAAAAAAAAAAAAGTCATAGGGTTGACTTTTGCCATTGTTTAAAGACACTTTAATAATCACTACAGTGCTCCCCACCAAATGCCTTCTTAGAGCACCAGTCCCAGCCCCACTCTGGGCCAGTCTTTGAGTCTTTGATTAGCTTTATCCAGGGCAACTCCGGCCCCATCTCCAGTGTTCTGATTAAAAGGAACCAAGACTTTATCCCACAATTCCTTATTACGAGAGAGCACTGTGAATTTGAAAAGTAATTTTCCATATTTTGAAAACAAAGATAGCTTTTCAAATAACACTGAAAGTTAAAAAGTATGTTTTAAATGTTCCCAAAGACTCAGAGCCATTCTATCTCAGCTTATATGTTCTTTAATGCCTATTGACAGGTGATGTCTTTCAGATACAGTGATTGTAAATTTGTTGCCTTTAGAAAATCCAGGCATTTATTTTTGCATGAGCATAATTAACATATAAATGTAAATATTAACATAAATTTATATATTTATAGTTTTAGTTATAGGTTATTTATTGGTCAAACTTCACCCAAAATAATCATGACCTAAAAACTGAAACTAAATAATACTTTCTGTAACTAAATAATGAAACTAAGTCATACTTTCTGTAAAATTGCCACCTTGCTTTGAGGAGCCTGAGAGCATAAAGAACCATCTGGCATGTATGTTTGTATCATTTTGAACCTAACTATAATATATAAATATAATGTACCAATAAAAGTATGAAAAGAAGAACCAGTCCACAGTAGCCTCAGACAGTAGTATTTAGCTAAGCATTCAATGATTAACATTACTTATACATAGTCCAAAGTGCAAAAGCAGACTGTGCTTTATCCTGGGCATAGAATTTTGTTAATTTACATATAAAATTTAATATTTTCAAATGTGAAAGGGATTTGATATTTTTAAGTCAAAGTACCATGAGTTCCTCACTTTTACATAGAATTAGATGTATTTTAAATCCTAAATCTCACCTTTTCTTGTGAACATATAAATGTGTAAGGTTTCTATGCATTTCCAATTTTTATGCCATCATGTTTTTCTTCAATCTTGCATCAGGAGAGGAAGTAGATTATTTCCCCAGATGGAAGACTTCTAGTAGTGCCTTTGGTTCCTTTTTATTTTCTTATATCCTAAGAAACTTTATCAAGTGTTCTTCTACACCATCTGTCTTTCTTAAGAGTCCTTCTTTTCTATTTGAAACATAGATGTGTTTCTTTCAGTTAAAGAAAACAAACACATTCTGTGTTGTATTAGCCTTACATGTTACAGGTAGGTCTTTCCTAATATTGTTACGGTTCACGTGCATTTGATTCATCCCTGAGTTTGCTTTGCTAAACCTTACCCAGAGTCTTAAGGGCTACTTTAAGAACCATTTACCTAACTTTGATGGTAGAATAGAGCCCACATAAAGTAGTTACCTGTGGGTCACCATGTTATGTAGATGATTATAATAAGAACTAATAGACATAACTGATATACATATATATGTATATATATAGTGGTACTGAGTTTGGAACCCAGGGGCAGTCTACCTCTGAGCTACACCTCCAGCCCTATTTTTTATTCTTTATTTTAAAACAAGGTCTCACTGAGTTGCAAAGGGCCTCACTAAGTAGTAGCTGAGGCTGTGTGCAAACCGTGATCCTCCTATCTCAGCCTCCCAAATGCTTGAGCTTTATATTTCAGAATCATTTTTAGAGACATTTTCTCATTTATTGGACTTAGCTAATAGATTTTAGTTTATGGTTGTAAAATGTTTTTCTCTAAAGGAGAAACTTTAGATATTCTAATAGGGAATGGAAAAAGGATCTTCCTGGTGCTTTTCCTCCATATTTATCTAAAACCATCTACCAATAGCCAGGCGTGGTGGCATATATCTGAAATCTCAGCACATGGGAGGCTGAGATAGGAGGATTGCAGGTTCTAGGCTGAGATAGGAGGATTGCAGGTTCTAGGCCAGTGCACCATCACTTAGGGAGACTCTATTTCAAAATAAAAAAATAGAAAAAAGCTGAATAATAGGACACCCGTGGGCTCAATTCCAAGTACCACACACCGAAACATGTCTTTATATTTTTAGCATTTCTGTTTTTCCATTACTAAATCATGCATTAGTTTCTATAGAAAAATCTAAGAAAAACTTTTCATAAGCAAATTTATACAAATTTGTCAGTAATTCCTTAAAAACTAGTTTTTAATCCACATTTTTCTGTATTTACTTAAAAATGTAAATATTGTTGAAATCAAGCTCTCCTTGAAAAAACTCTTTTTTGACATCTGCATAAGAGTCTCTTATTTCTTTCTTTGGGTCTGACAGGATTGACAACTGTCTGGGATCCTTTCATTCAAGGCTCTGTCTTTCATTCCTTCTAAAATTTTGATGATTTTCCCAACCAATGAACAACTATTTTGTAAATTTCCATCTCTGGCTCTGTTCTGTTATTTTTCCTGGGTGCTAGTGAGTATCACAGCTAGCTTACTCCTGTGTGTGTGTGTGTGTGTGTGTGTGTGTGTGTGTGCGCGCGTGCGTGCGAGAGAGAGAGAGAGAGAGAGAGAGAGAGAGAGAGAGAGAGACAGACAGACAGACAGACAGACAGGCAGGCAGACAGACAGGCAGGCAGGCAGAGGGGCTGAGAGAGACTGTAGATTGAACCCGGGAGCACTTTACTTCTGAGCTATACTGCTAGCCCTTTTATTTTTTTTCTTTTGAATCAGGGTTCACAATATTGCTGATGCTAGCTTCAACCCTGCAATCCTTCTGGATCAGCCTCCCAACTCCTGTGATTCCAGCCATGCATTCCCTCCCATTCCCAGCTGCATTTGTAAACCCCACCTACCTCCATCTGAAACTCATACCTTCATGTCTTCTCAAGTCAGCTTTTTTATTCCTAATTATGGTCCATCATCTCCCCAATTACAAAAGCTTGCAAATGTAGCCAACGGAATGTCCTTAGCCTCCTTTGTTAAATCTGCAGCTATCTCCTGGGTTTGTCCGTTCCTTCACGCATCCCACCGGCCTGTCCTCTCTCACCTCTCCCTCACATCATGGCAGCAGCCTCTTCATTTTGCTTTTCTACCTTTGAGCCTTTTCTTCTCCCATCTATTTGTCTAGTCTTCTAGATAGACTCATAGACCAAATTTCTTAAAATTCAGCTTTGCAGCTATGTTTTGTTTTTTTTTCCTGGTATGGACCTCAGGGGAATTCAAACTCTCAGCTAGACCCCCAGCTCTTTTTATTTGAAATAGGGCCTCACCAAATTGCTGATGCTGGCCTCAAACCTGTGACCGTCCTGCTTCAATCTCTAAAGTACTGGGATTACAGGTGTGCATCACCACACCCAGCCAGCTTTGTTTTCTCTCTCTCTCTCTCTCTCTCTCTCTCTCTCTCTCTCTCTCTCTCTCTCTCTCTCTTTCTTTTCTTTTCTTTTCTTTTCTTTTTTCTTTTTCAGTACTGGGGATAGAACCCAGGGGCATTCTACCTCTGAGTGACACTCCCAGCCTTAATTTTTATTCTTTATTTTGAACCAGGGTCTCTTTGAGTTGCAGAGGGACTCACTAAGTAGCTGAGGTTGTCCGTGAACTGCAATCCTCCTGTCTCAGCCTCCCAAATGCTGGGATTACAAGTGTGCGCCACCATGCCCGGCCAGCTTTGTCTTCTTGAGAGAAGTCAGGGGTGGTCTCTTTAGCCCAGGGAGTCTTCTATCTTCTATTCCTCAGGAACATCCTCCATAAAGTCTGATCATTATGGCTGAAAATAAATTCTTTCCCTTTCTGAATCCTCACATGGTATCACCCTGTTTCTGGAAGACTACTTTTTCTGTTGTATAAATATTATTTATGGTAAGATTATACACTCATGGGAGATAGATTTCAGGCTTAATTACATTGTATTTTCTATAGCAACTATGCCAGTGCTTAAAATATTGCAGGACTATTATAATTGTTTAATAAACATAAGATATATAAAATTATACCATAATTGAATTACATAGCACTATAAGAAATTTGTAATGATTTTGCATATATGAAAGATGTAGGTGGATATCACTTCATGTAGTATATGAATCAACCAACACAATCATCATTTTGTTAGGGGCATACAGTTTCATGACTTTAAATTATATGCTTATCTTTGCATAATCAAGAAGGAACATAAATTGGAGTTGGTAACAGATATAAAAGAACATTATCATGGGAGTTTTCTAAATTAGTGCAGAGCAGATACCTGGATTTGGCATCATAAACCATTGCTTCCCTCTCCCCAACCACTACCACCAAGAAAAGAAAAAAATGTCTTGTATATGAAATTTTAGACCTCTCATGTATAAAACTACAGAAATGTATCCCACTCCTCAGGAAACTAGGTAATGAATACTAGACAGTGGTGCTCAATACCATCATATTATATAGCATTAAATATTATAGTATTATTTGCATTTTCTACCTATGATTTCCAAGAGTTATACATTACAATATCTTAGGGGAAAATCCTATGATTATTTTCTTTTAAATTTTGCATTGTAAACCAGAAAATACTCAATAACATGTGTTGTAAAGGGGGCTATTTTGAGAGTAAACTGAAACAAAATTAATTAGAAGCTGCTGAAATGTGAGAGAAGTGTCTCTAATTTTAAATGGGCTCCATGTAATGTTTGATTTCATTACTGGCAAAAATCATAAAAACTTCATTTATTCTACCATGAATGTTCATTAGGTTTGCAACGCATCACACACATTTCCATTCCTTCCAGCCTATTTTTTAGTCTCAGCATTTCCATTTTGACGTTAGAAAAATATACAACCAAAATCTATAAGACTTTGATTAAATGTTGATACAGCTGATTTCAACACAGCCGAAGCCAGTGACCATACATGGAATCTAAACAACAGCTAGTAATTACAATGTCAAAGGCATGTATACACTGTGTGTTATGTTTCATTGTCTGGCATGCAAATATAGTCTCTATTTCCTTTACACTAGGTCCAAAGTATAAAGAAAGCCAACCAAAGAGTTCTGTTTCGTTTATACAAAAGAACAAGGTTCAATCATGTTTGATAAGTTGCAAATTACTGGTAATACCACAAGTGTTGTTACAGCTGCTAAGAATGGCCAGGAGGATGTACAAAATGCAGCAAAGGCATGAATCAAAAGAAAAAAATCTAAACAAGTTTGAATGATGGTGTATAGTATGGCTAACTTTAACTTCACTTGGGGCCTGGAAATGCCATACTGGGTGCGGGGTGAGGTGCCTCATATGGAGCTTGGCCTTGTGCAGATCTGCTAGGGCTTTCAACTCTGTTCTTACAAATGAGTGACCTCTTTTAAGTCCATGCAAACAGTACTTACAAATCAAAGTTCTTATAATTTGGTAATGTAAGGCCTGAGTCACCAGAGACAAAGAAAAGAAATAAAGATGGGCAAAAATATCTATAGACAATAAGATGCATTAGGAATTTTCCTAGACAAAACTGAAACTCTTTTCCAAGAGTCAGACCAGGCTGGTTTATTAAAAGCACAAATAAACAAAGCTACTTTCCAGTGAATTTGAAAACATGAAACATTAGATCTTTGAGAGGTTCTAATTCAGGTTGGAATTCCACACAATGTGTACTTATCAAACGCTATTTTGTGCCTTAATTTCTTTCAAACACTTTTCGTCTCTCTCTTTTCCTTCCCTCACCCTGCCCAATCTAACAATTTGGGTGAATGTCCTTCAGAATAGGAAGAAAGATAAATAGATCTTATAGTGAAAAGAGAATTGTTGTTCCCATTCCTTGTTGAACAGCAACACTAGGATCTTTAATATTTTTCTGAGTTCCTCCAGGTCCTCATTTGTAGACATGGGATTGTGAAGAGGAATTGTGAAGTCAAAAGTGGCAAATTGAAGGCTCTGATCCAGGTGTGGGCTGCAGAAGAGTTTGGTTGGATCAAGAATTTGAATTAGATTTAAATATTGAAAAGCCAAAATATTTTATATAAAACCCCAGATTTCCAGTTTCCCTTGAAAAACTCTAAAATCTGGCATTTCTGTGCTTGCATTTCTCCTAAGTGACAGGTGGGTAGGGTGGATAGCAGTCATCCCTTGAATAAAACACAACTAAATAGAACTGAGTTCGGGTCTGAGGAAGATCGTTTTTGTTACCTATTTCACTCTGCTTTTTAACTCCTAAATGACCATTTTTTTCCTCCTCTGAAATTTATAAAACATTTAAAATTTTTTCTCTGAATCATCTGTTTTCGACTGATTCCATTTTATTTTCATAATTTAAATATAGAATAAACTTATTTACATCTAATGAGAGCAATCTTACAGTATTGCCTATTTCATAGCTACATTCTTACTTATAATAGTGGTAATAACACAACAATTTTATAACTGCTAAGTTTGTGCCTGGAAGAACTCTGAATGCTTATATATTTATTAATTGCAAAATGCTCATAACACTCTGTTTGAAAGTAAGCTCCTCAAGGGCAGGGTCTTGCACTCCAATCCAGGTGAGCTCAAGTTTTTAAATGCATCAGAGCCATCTAAAGGGTTTGTTAAGGCAGATCGCCACGTGCCAACCCCAGAGCTTCTCATCGGGCCGCTCTGGGGTGGAGCTCAAGAATGTGCCTTTCTAACAAGTTCCAAGTGTCTACAGTGCTGCTGGACCAGTGACCAGAGCTTGAGAGCTGCTTGTCCTGATACTGCTAGATCCCCAGGGACAAGCTGATGTTCTCACTATTTAATGAATATTTGGAAAACAACAGAGGCTGTATTAGGTAGATGCTACTACTCCATTAAGTGATGAGGAAGCTGATTTCACTAAGATCACATATATACTAAATATCAGAAACTGAATATTAATACTCACATGTGAACCATAGAATTATAATGAAGATTAAATAAGAAAATATACATGAAATTTCTTATAATGGATTAAGTGTGCAATATATGTCAGCTATTTTTATTGTACTGTGGGACACTATCTCCCTGACCATTTAACATATAGAATGTTCTCGGCATAGTGCCCAAGCAATTCCATGTCTGCTCAATTTGTGCTTGAACTGGTTCACATGGTTACCAATGCTCTCTAATCCCATTCTAAAACGCAGTTACCAATGCCTGGGGCATGTGGAAGCCTCACAGTTGGAAAGCTAGTGCCTAGCCACACTATTTCCACCAAGAAACAATGTTTTCCAAGAGATGATATATTGGTTTCTAATCTATTTACTACTGTTTGAATTATTATTGTAGTTCCATTGAATATTACTCAAATCTATGAAATTTAAAAGTAACAGTTGTTTCTAGGATAATGAAGTTGAATGTTTTAGAGAGATTTTAAAGAGAGTAGCTATAATAAAACAATATAACATGAAGTTCAAGTAGAGAAACTCAAAGTAATCAGAAAAAAAATGTTTAAAAATTCTGTAGTTTTGCTGGGCCTGGTGGCGCATGGTTGTAATCCCCGAGCTTGGGAGGCAGAGACAGGAGGATCGCACAGGTTGGAAGACAGCCTCGCTGGCTTAAGAGACCCTGTTTCCAAATAAAATATAAAAAATAGGTCTGGGAGTGTAGCCCGGAGGTAGAAGGGTTCAATCCCCAGTACCACCACCAAAAAAAATCTGTAGTTTGGTGCTTTGCATTAGTCTTTAGATAATTTACTTAATGTTCAGGTTTAGAATTAAAAGAAAGATAATTTGTTTCTTTAACTTGAGGAATTCCTTTTTTGAAACTTTTTTTATTGGTGCATTGTAGTCGTATATCTTAATGGAGTATAAGATGGTAGAGTCATACATGCAAACATCACCCTTCCCCAAGTCCCACCCCATTCTCTCCCCCTCCCTTTTTCTCATGTTTGGCTTAGTGTTTGACTTTGATATGTTTGTTAATGTACATCATGTACATTAGGGGATTTTTCTCTTCCCTCCTTCCATCCCCCTCATGTCATCTTATTTGCTCATCTATAGTTTCTCCTTCATTGTCATGGGTTCCTCCTATGGCCCATTTTCTCCCTAGCTTCCACATATTAAGGAGAGCAACTAATTTCTTATTTTTTTGTGACTGACTAATCTCACTTAGGATAATGTTCTTCAGTTCCATCCATTTCCTTCTAAATGACATGATTTTGTTCTTCATTATGGCTGAGTAAAATTCCATTGTGTACATATCCCATAGTTTTATAATCCATCTCTTAATGGACATCTTGGCTGATTTCATAGTTTGGCAGTGGTGAATCGTGAAACCACTATAAAAATATATATATAAAACATTGAAAAAAGAAATCAAAGAAGACCCTAGAAGACAGAAAGAGAAATAATTTGGAACTTACACTTGATCCATTACTTCTGTGATCTGCGCAAGGAAGAATATTAATGGTAAAACTATTCATAAGAGGCCGGGCGTGGTGGCGCACACTTGTAATCCCCGCACTTGGGAGGCAGAGACAGGAGGATCGTGCAGGTTCGAATCCAGCCGCGGTGCTGGCTTAGGAGACCCTGTTTCCAAATTAAAAAAATGTAAAAATAGGTCTGGGAGTGTAGCCCAGAGGTAGACTGGCTTCCAGGAACCCCAGTACCACCAGGAGAAAAAAAAAAAAAAACTATTCGTAAGAGTTGGCAACTATGGCTTATTATAAAATGCCCATGGCTTTGTATAATTTTTTGTCTAAAATTTTTGTCTAAAATTTCCTCTGATCTGAGAATGATTTTTACACTTTTAAAGGATTATAAAAAAAAGAAAAAGGAAAGATAGGGAAAAGAAGAAAAGGAAGAGGAGGAGGAAGGAGAGAGAGATCAATAGCAGCTCATCAACAGTGTCAGAGGCCAAGGCCAACTATCACCTTCAAAACACAGGATTTTTGCTTGTAGCCAAATCTTATATTATGTTCTGTCTCGTCCTTTACAGAAAGTTTGAGGACTCATGTTGTGCAATGAAAAGGAATCATTGTACACGAGCAGCTTCCAACTAGAAGATGCATTTATTCTTTAAATTAAAATATTCTGGGTATATGAAAATCCATTTTATGTGAATTTTTAAAAATTACTTAAAAACCACTTTGATCATGTTGTAACATAAATTTTTCTACTTAATACAGAAGCTCCAAAAACATTTGCTCTCCTTGTTCATTTATCTCACTGGCTTCAGATCTGTTCCCCTCCCTTAGCAGCAGGATTTTAGCCAAAGTATTACCTCGGATCTGACATTTTTGATCACCAGTCTTGCCGAAAAATATCAGCACCTGTGGATGGAACAGTCTGTACAAAGAAGAGCAAGCTTACAAGGTTCTATCCAAATGACATTTTACAGTGTGTGCACTGTGGTGTCCATCATCCATGGCTGTTAACTTGGAGCCAGGCAATGGCTGCTCACTGTTTTGGGTGATGCTCAGTCACTCAGCTAAGGTGATCCATTTCCATATTAAATAGAACTAAAATAAGCTCCTGCAGCTGCCCTCTCTGGGCCCTGCATGGCCTTTTCCACAACTCATGCCCCTGTATGCATTATTGTTTGGAAGCAGAATTCAATTCACTTTGGAATGACTTTATTTGATATAAGTATGACTTCATCCATAGGAATCTTGGCTAGATGAGGTTGTAGGAAAAGGTAAGGGTGTAAACTGTAACCTTCATTTATTAGCCACTTTTTCCCAAATGTATAGATGTATTGTGTGTGTGTGTGTGTGTGTGTGTGTGTGTGTGTGTGTGTAGCAGAGAACAACCTTAGGAAATAGTATTTTTTAAAGGCTTTTTAATCTCCAAGGTAATATAAAGGTGTACTATAAAGCCATATGGTAATACTTTACAACAGCTGGGCTGAGACAATGTACTGCTAATTTGCACAGTTCTTTTATGTAGGTTAAATGTTAAATGTCTTTCTTTTGCTAAATGCAGTTCTAAAGGCAAGGGTATTATTAATTGCTACTTTGCCCTCTGGTATTCTGATATTCACTGCTAATTATATAAACCAGTACACTATAGCCGCAGAGAACCGTTTCTCTCCTCCTCTGAGATATTTGCTCAGAAGGAATTCCACCTCTGGAATGACTTGTATTAGGTTAGCCCCCTGGGAAATTTCTAATTTACAAGATCTTTACTAAAAAAAAATCAAAACTGTTTCAAAGAGATTACATTATAAATGTAAACTTCCTAATGAGCTGGAGTAAAATGCTGTAGGCTACAACTGGTGAACTTTGAAAGTTTTTACCCTTTTCCTCTTCCTATATATATATTTTATGTAATCTGTATTCTAAGCCCTATAAAGAGACCAGCTGTTGCTGGCAGTGAGCTGGCATTTGTAGCCAAATTCTACATTTTCTCTGATATAGTTGACCCTTTCCTTTTCACTCTTTTCATAAAAAAACCCTGCTTACTACTAATAAAAGCAGCAAACACTGTGCTGATTACGTGCCAGAAGCCAGACCAAGTACTTTTTCTTAAAATACTTCATCTGATCCTCACAACAGGTTAAGTAACTTGCCCAAGTTTTCCTGTATATTAATTATATTTAAAACAAAAAAAAAGTACTTGAGTTTCCTAGAAATATAGATTTTTAAAAAGATGTTGTGGAAATTGGGAAAGGGAAGTAAATGATGTATGCATGTTTGCCTCTACCATCTTGTACTCCATTAAGATGTATGACTACAATGCACCAATAAAAAAAAACTAAAAAAGATGATAAAAGAATTAGAAAATGAGAGATGACAGTTACTCAGTTTTTTTAAAAAAAAATACTAAGTGTCTGTTAATTAGAGGCCAGAACACTGACTCATATGATTCTACTTTCATGGTTTTTCTTTTGCACATATGATACAGATAAAAATTAAAATGTCACAATAGTTGTTTATACTTGTTTTGTTTTGCTTGTCGGCTTTTTATTTATTATAAGTCTAAGAACAATGTTTGAGTAATTAACAATGCTAATACTGGCTAACAAATATATAATAACCTATGCTTATGCCTCTAGCAAATAAAAAGATCCATGTTCTACATGGTGCTAAACTCATTGCAAATGCCCCTTAGTCTTTCAGGTGATGACTTGCATTGAAGGTCCAAATGAATATCTGCTATTAAACATATGGACAAACCTTTTCATGTCTGCAGGCTCCAGTTTCTTTATGTAGTAGAAAAAGAAATGATCATATATTGCCCTATTTGAAGTTATTAAGACCTCTAAATTTTGATGAGGTTTTTAATTTAAATTTTTGCAAAGTCTTCATTGCCATGCCCAAATAAAGTCACAGTGTTTGAAATTTGTTTTGTAGCTCATATGCTTGCTTCTTGCTGTCCATTTCTCCCTGTTTGATTTACTACTGTATGGACCCGTCATTACTTTTTTTCCTGAGGTAACAGTGATTCTGCTTAGAGATGTCTCTCAATGGACTTATAAGTCGGACAGCATGAAAGGAGTTTAATTTCAAAAAGGATCTTGCCGTTTCTCATGAATTAATAAAACTAAACTGTAGAAGGAAGAAAATTCTCTACTCTTATTAGTGCATTATAGTCTTATACCATAAGTTCATAGTGATGGTAAAACACATGCATACAGCACTTGGGGGGCTTTTTCCAACTCCCTCCTCATATCCTTCTTCCCCATACAGCATATGAGATGGACATTGGTATTTTCACATATGTATACAATGTTCATGGAAGTGATTTTCATCATTGATTTTCCCTTTCCCCATCTCTTTCCCCTAGACCACTTCCCTTGCTCCACTGGAGGTTCTCCTTCATTATCTGAAATCCCTCTGGTATCCAGATTACCACACATGTTTTCTTCCACCTATGAGAGTAAGTTCACTTTCTGTAACTGCCTACTCTCACTTAACATAGTGTTCAAGTTCATCCATTTTCTTGCAGGTGACATTAATTTGTTCTTTTTTATTGCTGAGTGCAATTCCATTGTGTGTATACTCCATACATTTGTAACTCATGTATCTGTTGATGAACACCCTTCTTCACTATTGGGATTTCAAATTAGTACAGCTGCTATGGAGATCAGCGTGGAGATTCCTCAGAAAATTGGGAATAGATCCACCATATGATCCACCTATACTACTCCTGGGTATCCTTCCAAAGGAACTGAAATCAGAATATTATAGTAATGTATGAATAACCATGTTTATAGCAACACAATTCACAACAGCAAAATTATAAAAACAACCCAGAAGGAAGAAATTACGCGACCCTCCTTTAATGGCTATGCAACTTTATGCTTTTCTCTTTTGCTCCCTGAAGTAAGAAAACCATGATAAAAACAACTTCCTGATCTTTCTCTGTCCAAATCCAAAAGGTTCATGCCCTTCTTCTTCATTCCCACCCACCCTTGACGTAGATGAGTAAAGAAAAGACTACACTAAAGGTTCCTGCAGACCATGCCTGTTGTCCTTGCCCAACCCCACACACAGCCACTCAGCCTCACTGAGTAACATGAGAAATGTCCGGGGAAGGCAAATCACCTGTAAACTTTATCAGTAGTAGTTTCTTAGTGAATTATTAATATTTATATATTAGAAGTAAAGTACACAAAAAAATAGTATCGATTACCATGGGGTATAGAAGTCAATTTTTTTTCATGATGTGAATGAGATACAGAAGGAGAGAGATAGGGAAAAAAAGAAAAATATGAGCACACTATCTCCTGAGGTACTTATCAAGTAGTGTTCATGGCAATAGTTCTCTTACCTTATTATTGAGGGTTTCTTCTCAATTTAGCATAAATTCTATCTAATATTAATGATTTTTGCTTCATGTAAAATGACCTACATTTATTTTCTGAATATTAAGAGAGTTTTTACAAGGCCCCAAACTAAATAAATCTTTATGGGAATATATATCAATTTGTGATAATGAGATGTTAATTCAGAGAGGTGAAATGTATGCTCTGAAATGTTGATGACACAAAGATACATCTTCCATGACATATTTGAATATCTGATTTCCCTGAACATTTTTAATGGTACTTGGCATTGAATCCAGGGGCATTTTGTACCCCAGCTCTTTTAATTTTTGGATTGAGAATCTTGCTAAATTGCTGAGATGGGCATCAAATCTGCAATTCCCTTGTATCAGCCTCTTAAGTACAAGGATTGTAGGGATGGCTGTGGGGAGCCATTAAGTACTTCCCCATGTCCTTAGCCATTGTGGGGAACCATTAAGGTCTTCCCCTTATCTTTACTAAAAGAGTACTTCTGACTGTCCTTGGCCCAGAGTCAACAAGGTATGTTGTCATGCAATTAAGATTCTCTCAGAACGATTGATGCTATTGTTCTGTCTGCTAGATAAGATTAGGTTTGTGTTGTACCAGGGTATTGTTTCACTTGCCTGTGATGTATGTACTTTGGACTTGTCTTTCTTGCATTCCTGTGTAACCCGAAGTTCAAAAATGTATAAATAACCACAAGAGAATAACCCAGGGTCCCCGAGTAGAGACAGGTCGCCCTCCCGTGCTTGAATTCTTTAATCCTCACTCCTCTCTTCGGAACCCATACTTTTGCTGGTTGGCTCCAGCAGATGGCCCTCACATTACTCTTCAACTTGAATATACCTGATATCACACAGCAGAAAGTGCAAGTTAAAGTGCCAGGCCAGCCTATCACTTGAGTCAGAAAACGTTTTGACCTTGTCTTCCCTCGATGCTGAACTCCTTCCCCACCCGAGTATTCACCTTCTTTCTGTGAAGCATTTCCCTTTGCATTGAATAATTTCTGAGATGAAACTAGGAGACATACTTTCCTTCTTCCTTTTTTTTCCTGAGGTTACTAACAACCTAATAATATGAAAATTGAGTTGTCTGAACACTTGATATAAAAATTTCTTTGTAGGGCAAGCTGAGTTTTGCTGAGAAAATTCATTTTATTTGTTAGTTTATTTGTTTCTTTAATTATTCACTTATTTTTGAAGACCTGGGGATTGAACCCAGGAGGGATTTGCTATCATTTAGCTACATTCCCCAGCTCTTTTTATCTTTTAGTTTGAGACCGAGCCTTGTTAAGTGGCTCAGTCTGGTTTTGTATTGCGATGCTCCTGCCTCAACCTCTCAAGTACTTGGATTATAAGCCTGAGCCAACACACCTGGCTCTTTTATTTTTGGTATTGCATCTTGCAAGGTCACCCAAGTTGGCCTCAAACCTGGTGTTTGTTTGTTTCTTTGTTTCTTTGTTTGTTTGCAGGTCTGGGGATGGAACCCAGGGGCATACAACCTCTGAGCTATGGCCCCTGCCCTATTTTTATTCTTTATTTTGAAACAGAGTCTCACTAACTTGTGGAGGACCTAAGTAGCTGAGGCTGTCCGCAAACCATGATCCTTCAGTCTTAGCCTCCCAAATGCTAGGATTATAAGCGTGAACCACCACACATAAGAAGATATTTTGAAAAACCTCTAGCAGCTAGACAAGCACTCACACCCAGTGCTGATGAAGAGAAAAAGGAAAAGGAGAAGTGTGCTAACTGCTATGTGAGAGAAATTGTTTCAGCTGTGACCTTATCACACTGACGCTGTTAAGCTGTAGCTTGACAATGTGACATCTATTTCATCATTTATTATTATTATGTTTTTAGTGGTGGTACTGGGGGTTGAAACCAGGGGCATTCTACCTCTAAGCCATACCCCCAAACCTTATTATTTTATTTTGAAACAGTTCTACAAAGTTGATGAGAGTCTCACTAAACTGCTGACACTTCACTCTTCCTGTCTCAACCTGCCATGTACTGAGATGACAAGTGTGTGCCACCAGGCCCAGTGAGATATCTTTTATAAAGTGAACTACCAGTGAGTAGTGGGCTGCTACCTACCCTCCCCTTCCTGGGATCCCATAAACATTCAAAATCATATATTATCTATATTTATATCTCTTATGAAAGAGAGTAAAGGGATTTGTGGTTCAGGTAAAAATCGGCATTTCTTGGAACACAGCCAATAGAATGGGTGGCAGCAGGCTATTCTGAAGCTAAGGTTCTTAGTAGGTTTTTGCAGGAAATTTCCTCTGCCCCTTTGTTAGCTTTAGAGGTTTCCTGCCATTTTCACTCATATCCTAGACTCCAGGTTCAGGTTAGAAATGCTCTTGGAAAAGGGCTTAGATAAATAAAAAGACTAGAGGCACAGCAATGATGCAGGCTACGGCTGGTATTAACTAATGTTTAATAAAGTATGTTTAACTTCCCTAACTGCTACAAGTCTCAATTGCATCTTCTCACTCCATATCCAAGCTTGAGACCACCTGCAGTCCTACCACCCATTACATTACTTTGGACAGAAGTGTCAAAAAAGTGCAAATATTGTATCATATAAAATTTGCTAGGTACCCTACCTGATGAAACAGCCATTCGCGAAGGCTACATCTTTCCCATTGTCCTGGTTTTAGCTAAATACAGAAACTATTTTGTTAAAATGTATTGCAGACACAAAGGAAAATCATTTGCAAACCCTCCAGTCAGGTTTTTTAAAAAAAAGTCAGTGGCACATTGTCCAGAGATCTACAGCAGTGTTTTTGGAGCCAGGAGCTCACACAATGCTTCCCGCCTACCTTGCTGTTGGCAGATATGGCCTCTGGTTGGAAATAATCGTTTTTAATAATACAGATCATCACAAGAGCTCATGGGAAATCACTCTAAATATTACCCTTGGACTTTAGTATAGAAATATAGCAAAGGGAAATTGTCCCTATGATGCTCAAGGGTTAGAATAATATGGAAAAACCAACTCAGTTCAAATAATTTATTGTCTCTGCCATGCTTTTTGCATAGCACAGCTTAAGCTGTCATTCACTGAAGGGCTATTTATACAGTCTGAAATTCCAAAGGATTCCTGGATTTGTGTTCTTCTACTCTTTTTAAATGATGCATAATAAGGTACTCTACAGAGGTCTTTTGTAATGAATGTGGAGCTGTTTAGTTTGGGCCCCTTCAAAGAGATGGAAGAACAGTCACTGGCTGTTTGAAATCTTATATTATAGAAACTATACTCTGCACTACTTGAATTTGTTAGCATCTTTAAAATAAACTCTGTCCCTAGACAAAAGCAAATCAATCTTTGTATTCATGATATTTCACTGTAAAGGCTAGTGAGAGGTGGAAGTAGAAGCCCCAACAAGTAAAAGGAGAGTATTTTTCCCAGAGGTGCATTCTGAAAGAAATGTGCCGACTGTTGTTGATGGCTTTTTTTTTTTTTAAATAAAAGTGGCCAAGTTTTTCTTGGCTTCTTTGGGCTCATTATAATGCTTGCTTTCCAGCCAGCTATGACAGAGTTCAGGTTTGTTAGCCAGTCAAATACCTGCTAGACATCTCAAACTAAATGTCCTGCAGGGACCCCAGCTCGGTATGCTCAAATTCTTCCCTCCCACCCCTGCACCCAATGCTACCTGCAATGTCTTCTTTATTCTTTTTCTCACCAATAGGCTAATGATTTGTCCAAGCATCCAAAATAATAAATGTAGGAGTAGAGTGTGGAGATAGGTAAGAAGTGAGTGATGAGAGGCAGGGATGGTCCAGTTTGGGGTATGTTTGCCTGGTATCAAAACTATAGCTCTAACAAAATCTGGGATCAGTATCATTGTCAATGTCCTAGTTGTGACATTATATTATAATTTTTCAGAATGTTATTTTTAAGTGAAACTGGGTAAAAGGTACATGGGATCTTTCTGTATTACTTCTTGCAACTGCATGTGAATCTATAATAATCTCATAATTTAAAACATAAAAACAAGACTCTTGATTCAGGTATAGAAATTAGAGTCAAACTATTCATTAAGCCTTATTTGTATTTTTACCATATTATAGATGCATTCATAGGATATTCTAGTTAATTAAAGATATTTCTCTTTTTAATTTTAGTCCTTTTGATTCTCTGAATTTGAACAGGTAAATTGGAAATATTTTATTGGCTAATTATCAAGTATAGTTGATAGCCTATACCGAGAGCGAGAGCGAGAAAGTGAGAGAGAGAGAGAGAGAGAGAGAGAGAGAGAGAGAGAGAGAGAGACAGCAAGAAAGTGCATCACAAGGCAACAAAGTCCTCTCCCACTGCTCAGCTTGCACTTTGTAGGTTTCCTCATTTCACATGTGTCTTTCTCACTGAGAAACCCTTGCCCTCCTCCCCTGAAATACAGCATAGTTTTTCTAATTATGCATGACTCACTTTATATCCCATGTTTCCCAAGGGGTACTGGAGATTAATGTTGACCCTATTTGTGGATTCTGCAATATGATTAATGACCTAGCTGACAATCATTTGAACAGTTCGTGTCTGCTGGATTATGGTGTCATATCCAAGGCCATCTGAGGACCTTGGAATGGCAGGAGATAGTAAGGAACATTCTGACTTCTGTCTATGTAATGTGGGAGGGGGGGTTGCTAAAAACACATGAAGAAATCAGGATGAAGGTTAACTTTACAGAAAAAAAACTCTCAGCCTAAAAAAGTTCTACCATACTCCCAGAAGAATATCATAATTCTTCAACAAATTGCTTGCTTAAGCAACTTTAGCCTGCTGCTAAAGTTTTAACTGCAACCAACAAGTTTCCAAGTGTATAAGATATACTTTTTGTTTTTTTATTGGTATATACTTTTAAAGGCAGACTTTTTGGATGGGCTTTTGGTTGTTGAGTGGAATGTTCATCTACTAGTTTTTGATAGTTGAATATCAAAAAATTACCAAAAATGCATTTTTAATCATTTAAGCACAAATAAAGATGTGAGACAATCATAGATGAGACATAAAAGAGACTCAAAACATTTCTTCCTCTTGTCTACTGGGCTGTTGAGGATTTGCTGGGATCCAGTGCTTTGATTTCTCCCTGTTAATTTTACATGAGAAGATATATTTATTCCCTGGAAAGCTTAATCTGTAATCAATTATACTTAACAAGTTAACTCAATTGTAAATGATATGATATAAATGAAGATTAAAGCTAATTTAAGACATCATTTTTACTACTGTATAAATTAGCATTGGAAGAATCAGAAGGAACTATGTTTTTGATTAAGGTTTGGTTTAGGCTGAAGGATTTCAATAATATCATTTTTACAAAACTCTGAACTGGAGCCAATACCTGCTAAAAGATAACTGGATATACTAGAGCCATGTCAGAAGTTGAAAAATAAAGTCCCTGAAAACTCTGAGTCAGGAAACAAACTGTGCCTACCCCAGTCGCCCATACCTCGGCCATGGCCAGTGCCCTCTACCCAGCTCCTGCTCCATGGGTCCCATGCCATCCATTATAGACAATGTTTCCTCTTTCCTGAATGACATCCACTATGGACAGTTCACACTCCCCCTTAAAAGTCCCCAATTTGTTTTCCATGTTAAAACGATGTTCCACAGTACCACACTGACCATGGCAAATTCTCTGTTATCAGTTCACCACTGCCTTCAGGGTGGGGGTCTACATTCTTACCTACATTCTTACCTCAGTGCAAAGTGAACAGTAGAATCTGCTCCTGCTTAATCACTGTCCCTCACAACCCTTCCTTCCAGCCTCTGTAGCCTGTGCATGTGCAGAGCTTTATCTTACCCCATCTTTGCTATATATTTAGACTACTCATAGAGCATTTTTCCTCTTCCTCCCACACCTAACATCTAATTTCTAATACGGGCTGAAATCATCATGGCTTTTGGAACTGAAGATTTTCCTGTGTTATGGGTGATAGCTCACTTGCTTATCTCTCTGATAAATGTGAAAAGGGGATATAATTTGATAAACATGAAAAGGGGATGTAATAATCAGGGCCCAGAGTTTGCTCACCATTATATTTCCCTTTTTTAGTATGGCCTTATAATTGCCTGAATATCATCTATCAATCTCTGTGTGTTTCTGGACTTTAGTTTTCACATCTTTAAAATGGGCTTTAGATACTTTCCTATAGTGAGGAAGACTGGTAATACATTTTATCATTGAAAATATGCATATTTTATTCCCAGAAATATTTCATAATTATATTTACTCAAGATGAATACACTATAAATATGCTACCTGACCAGACATATTTTGATAAAGTCTAGCCAAGAAGCAGTTTATGGACAGGTCAAATTTGTTTCCTGCCTTTTAAAATATAAACAATAGTCTTCTGTAACATAAGTACTGGCATTACAAACAATGATGCTAATTGATGGAAGAAAAATATATTGTGCTTTAAATTATATTTTTAAACATTGAAAAGAATTTGGATACTTTTTTCCTCTTGTTGTATTACAGTTTGAGAGTCATAATAAATAAAAGCATGTGCAGAGTATATGCAGATTGAACTGCTGTCAAGAACTTTATGGAGGAAAATGTTTTTTTGCCCAGGGCAAAGTAAAAATGTCTCACTGAGGCTGAATTTTTCCTGGGAATAACAGATTTTTATAGTTTCTATATTTGTTTGCATTGTTAATATTACTTAGGATATGATTAAGACCAAGATACTGTTACATATCATTCTTTTTCAGCTATAAATAAGAGATTGGAAAGTCTCCATCATGAGCCTATAACAAACTGCAAGTCCTCCATCAAGTGTCCAATAGTCTTAAATTGCATGTGTCTAATCAGGTTTCATGTCTCTAAGGAGGACAAGGAAAGATTAAATGCAAAATAATCTCACTGAAAACAGTATGGACAATACAGAGATATCAGCCAACAACTCTGAAGGAACTCACTGAGAGTACCATAGACAGTCACTTTTGTATCTTTTATTTTTACGGGAATCATTTTATTTTTATGTGTAAATTTTGAAATTTGTCACATAAAATTTGCAAATATTTTTCCTGTTTTTGGAAAGTAAGTTGCCAACCTGATATTCAATTTAAATATTTTATGTTATTTTTCTTGTAGTAAACAACCAAGGTCATTCTCCTATATAACCACAGTGCAATCATCAAAATCAATAAGTTAACATGGATGTATTACTATCAACTCATTCTCAGACCCCACTTGTGTTTCACCAATTTTGCTAATGTTGTCTTTTATAGCCAAAGATTTCATTAGAATTGTGTGTTACATTTAGGTGTTATGCTTCTTTAATCTATTTTGGTTTTAAGTAGTTTCAGATTCTTTCCTTGACCTTTATGAGCTGGATGCTTTTGAAGATTATAGAAACATATTTAGTAGAGTTTCACTGAGCTTTAGTTACTTTGATGTGACATCATTAGATTCAAGTTATATAGAATTGTCAAAAATAACACAAAAGCGATGACACTCTTCTTTTGTCACATCCTATATTGTGGTTTATGATTTATACTTATTCTACTAATGATTACATTAGCTTTGATCACTCATACAAGCTGACTCTCTAGATGGGCATCTTTCTCAACTGAGGGCATGGACCCCTAATTTTGCTTTGCCTGACTTCCAACATTGAACCACCCTTCCAAAGAATGTCTTCTCCAGCAGAGCAGACTTGTTCTGTGCCACTGATGGTTTAGAACTGAAGTCCTAGATGATGTCAGGGAAGGGAAGGGCTGATGAGGCAAGACTAGGCAAGAGAAGAGGAAGAACAAACCTACTCATAGACATTGTACACCCACAATACTTAATGAAACACATGTCTCCTCATTTTTCAGAAGTCTTTTGTGTTTCCTATTTTCTCTTTAGCATCTACATATTTGATAAAACATACTACCCTTTACTTTCTGAGTCTGCTTTGTCTTATTTAGCATAATATTCTCTATTTCTGTCCATTTTCCTACAAATGACATAATTTTGTTCCTCATCATGGCTGAGTAAAATTCCATTGTGTGTATATACTGCATTTTACTTATCCATTCATCTGTTGATGGACACCTAGGTTGCTTCTGTAATTTTGCTATAAACATGAATAGGCATATATCACTATAGTATTCTGACTTTAATCCTTTGGGAAAAATATGGAGGAGGTATAGTTATGTCCTTATTTGAAGGTATCACTGCCAATCTTACTAATATGTAGGAAGTGGGAAAAAAGGAACAAGGTGGAATGGAAGGAGTGGGTGGGATCTGGAGGGAAACACCAAAGCTGTGTGTTTGTAGCACTTTGAACCTCACTGTGATATATCAATAAGAGTATGTTAAAAAGCTAATGTATGGACTTCTTGGTTTTGATCCTATAGATATATGTCTTAGAAGCCATCACTCTTATCCTTATAATAAGAAAAAGAGCTGAAAAACTAAAATTTAAAATTTTTTCTTAAATCATCAGAGAACTGAGGTCGCAGGGTAAACCACCAGCCCTGAACTGAAATCAGACAGATAGAGAGAATGGCAACTTACCTAGAGCAGAAAATGCCACTGGAGCCAGAACTTACCAATACTTAAAGCATACCTGAGTAAGAGTTAGAGACTGAGAATAGATGCTCAAGATATTACTCTCATGAAACTGGGAGGCTCTCACATTATTTGTGAGTTTTACCTCCAGAAGCACCTACATCTTCATGAAGATCCAAGGAAAAACAAAAACAAGAAATGATATTTCTCTCTGCAGAAGGAGGGGAAGAGTAACTAAGTATTTGGAAAAGTTCCCAGATCATTCTGTTCTCTTTTACAAAGGCCAGCCCTCAGGGACACTGTTTTACAACAGCCTGACCATAGTCTAACTGACCTGGGGGTGGGGAGATACCCAGCTCCAGCCCCTGTAGCCTCTATGTGTCACCTAAGGGGTTGAAAATAAATACTTTGGAGTACTAGTAAAAGTCACAGCCTGGGGGCAGGCTGACTAGAAGACTGGGGCCCAAGCACAGGCCTGGAGAGCACCTCCCCTCCCCTGACTTTTTTACTGCTGCATCAATATGGAACCTGTATAAGTGATTATAGTTGCAAAGAACTGCAAAGTTGAAGCAGGAGGTCTTAAAGAAATCAAAACACAACAGGGGAGACAGAAGCAAACATTCCAGAGAAAATTTTAACCTCTGAAATATATAGCAATGTTTAACAGTAAACACAGCCTAAGTCATAGACAGATAAATGTCAAACCTCATTCAGAAGGTTTATTTACTCTTGTTCACTTTTTGATATGTCATGTCCAACTTTTAACAAAAAATTACAACATTCGCAAAAAGACAACACACACACACACACACACACACAAAGTTTGAAGAGAAAGAGAAAGTTAAAAGTTAGATAAGATTCAGCTTCTATTACAGAGATTTGGCATAAGTCGGGAATTTAAATATGACTGTGATTAATATTTTAGTGCTCTATGGGAAATAGTGGATAACTTGTAAGAACAAATTTTCAGTGTAAACAGGATATGGACACAAATAAAAAAAGAAATGCTAATAACTACAAAAATGTACAATGTAAATGCAGAAGGATTGTCATGGCCCAGAAAAGAATTGGTGAGCTTAAATATAGGTTGGTAGAAACTTTCAAAAATGAAAAGCAAATATAAAAGGACTGTAAGAAGAAAAAAAAACAGGAAAAAATATTCAGTAAGAGGGAAACAATCACAATAGGCATAATGCATGTATAATGGAAATTCTAAAAGGGGAGAGAAATATTTGAAGTAATAATGCTTTGGAAATGTGCAAAATTATTGACAAGCCAGATGTGGTGGTGCACACTTGTAATCCCAGCATTTGGGAGGCTGAGACCAGAGGATAGCAGTTCATGGACAGCCTCAGCTACTTAGGGAGGCCCTCTGCAACTCAGTGAGACCCTGTTTCGACCCTGTTTCAAAAACAAAAGAATAAAAAATAGGGTAGGGGATGTAGCTCGGAGGTCAAATGCCTCTGGGTTTCATCCCCAGACCCCCCCAAAAATGATTGACAGATACAATATCACACATCCAGGAAGTTTAGAGAACATGAAGCAATATAAGTATAAATTAAAAAATTATCTAGACATATAATAGTCAAACTTCAGAAAATCAAAGATGAAAAGAGTAAAAATTACAAAACTTCTCTTTATAATTCATGCAAGCAAAAATGAATGCAGCAAAAATATTTAAGAGGACATAAACAAAATCAAGAATTCTATATTCAGACAATTATCCAGTGAAGAAGAAATTAAGACTGTCTTAGTTGTAGGAATTTGCTGTGAGTAGATCTGTCTTAAAGAAATTTCAAAGAAAGTTCTCCAGAAAAAAAGGAACATATCAGCAAAATGAATTTATATAAGTAAATAGAATAAATGGAGGATACAATTATTTATTTTATATGCTTTTTTTTGCCGGTCTTGGGATGGAACCCAGGGGCATTCGACCTCCAATCTACACCTCCTGCCCAGGGTCTCACTGAGTTGCGAAGGGCTTCACTAAGTAGCTGAGGCTGCCAATGAACCATGATCTTCTGGTTTCAGTCTCCCAAATGTTGGGATTACAAGCATGTGGACTGGGGATCGAACCCAGGGCAGTGCACTTGCCAGGCAAGCACTTTGCCACTGAGCTACATCCCAGCCCTTTTATATTCTTAATGGTCAAATAGGCAGTAGATTGGTAAAAATAAGAGTAACAATAAATCAGAATTATTACAGTTCTAGACAAGTGGTGTATACAACAGCGGTGTTAAAAGGAATCAAGAAGGAAGAATTGAGAATACTTTGCTGTAAGGTACCTGCACCACTCATGGAGTATTACCATGTTCTTTTAATGTGGGTGAGTTGTAACATATATTGCATAAAAAGTATAATTGAGCCAGGCAGTGATACACACCTGTAATCCCAGAACTTGGGAGGCTGAGACAGGAGGATGCTGTTTCCAGGCCAGCTTCGGCAATTTAGTGATATCCTATTCCAAAATAAAAATAATAAGCTAGTTTTGGGGATGCAGTTCAGAGGCAGAGTGCCTCTGAATATTCAAGCACTGGTATCACAAACACACACACACACACACACACACACACACACACACACACATGCATGGGAGAAATATAATTGATATATTAGAAAATTATAAAAAATAAAATAATACATAATCTTCAGCTGAAAATGTAATGGAAGACAAAAAATCCAAAATAAAAAACAAAGAACAGGGACAGCAAATAGAAAATAGTAGCAAAAATAGTAAATATTAATCCAATGCTATCAATAATTGCCTTAAACATTAGTGGTCTTAGTACAACAATATAAAGCAGAGCTTGTCACACAATTATGTTTTGTCTATAAGAAACCCATAACTCATACACAGATTATTAAAAAGAAACAAAAGAAACAGCTAGTACAGCCACTGAAAAGCTGAGGTAGGAGGAATCGAATTTGGAAGCCAGTCTGGGCAATTTAGTGAGACACTGACTCAAAATGAAAAATTATAAGAGTTGGTACTAAATGGTAGAACACCCCTGGGGTTAATCCCCCCACACCACCTCAAAAAAATAAAGGAAAATATACCATGCTAACAATAATAAAAAGAAAGCTAGATTCTCTGTATCTGTTTCAGGAAAAGTGAACTTCAGAGCAAGGAAAGTTATCAGAAATAAAGATAGACATTAAATAACAAAGTGTTCAGTTATCCAAGAAGACACATTTCTGAGTATATATACATCTAAAAACAAATAATTAAATACACAGGACAAAACCTCTTTGAATTTTAAAGAGAAATTAAGAAATTCGGTGTTATAGTTGGAAACTTCAACAATCAGAAATTTAATAGATCCAGAATTGAACTAAACAACCCCATCAAACAATAACATCTAATTGGCATTTATAGTTTATTTTACCTGACAGCTGCAGGATACACTGTTTTAATCTTGCATGGAATGTTCACTAAGACAGACCACATTCCTAGCTGTGCACCAAGACACCTTATCAAATTTAAAAGACCAGAAATCATACAGTGTCTGCTTTAAGACCAAAATAAAATTTGGCTAGACATTATTAACAGAAAAATAGCTGAAAATCACAACATATTTGTGTATTTAACAACATACTTCCAAATGCTACATGGTCAAAGAAGTCTCAAAACTTATAAATTTTTTAAACCAAATGAAAATAAAAATATAGCATTCAGAACTTACAGGATGCAGCAAAAGCAGTGCTTGGGGAAAAGTTAGAGCATTGAATATATACATTGCAAAATGAAAGACATCTATATTTAATATGTGAGCTTCCACATTAGAGAATTTAAGCAAACAGAAGAAAACAAATACCAAAAATTATTAGAGATAAATGATGTTGAAAATGAAAATTCATAGAGAAAAACCAAAAGATAGTTCTTGATAAATCAGTAAAATCAATAAACTTTTAGCCAGGCTGAGCTAGTAAAAAAGAAAGAAGATGGAAATTACTAGTTGTGAAATAAGAGAAGTCATCACAGCTAATAGTATAGACATTAAAAGGACAACAAAGCAATGTTACTAGAATTATTATTAGTAGTATCATTATTATTATTATTAGTATTAGTAGTATCATTATTATTATTATTATTATTATTAGTAGTAGTAGTAGTAGTAGTAGTAGTAGTGCTCAAGATTGAACTTGGGGGCATTTTACTTCTGAAATACACTTTATTTATTTATTTATCTATTTATTTATTTAAAGTAGGATCTCACTAGGTTACTAAGGTTGGACTTGAATCAGTGATCCTCCTATCTCATCCTCTCAAGTACTGGGGTTACAGGCCTGCACCACCTTGCCTTGGTAACAAAGCAATATTCTGATAAACCCTATGATGACAAATTTGAAAAAGAGATAAAATGGGTCAATTCTTTGAAAGATAACAGCATACCCAAACTCAGAGTGTACATCTGTTAGGGAAATGTTACTTGAATAGGCCTACATTAATTAAGGAATTTAAATTAACAACTAATAACTTCTCAAACCAGAAAACTCCAGGCTAAAAATAGTTTAACTGATAAACTCAAATACTTAAAAAAGAATAAAAACATGCTAGGTACCCAGAATCTCTTTCAGAATATAGAAACAAAGTAACACTTCCCAGGTCCTTGTATGAAACCAGTTTATCCTCACCTGAAAAGCAGAAAATGATATTATGGGGACGAAAATTGCAGCCAAATATCTCTCAGGAATATACATACACAATACTTAACAAAACATTGCAAAGCACATCTAACAATTTATAAAAATAAGAATACACCATGATCAAATGAGATTCATTTCATGTGTAGAAGGTGGGTTCAACATGTGAAAAACAATTTAAAAAGTCTAATACATTAACATTCTAAAGAAGAAAATTTATGATCATATAAATAAGTATAATAAAGAATATTTAACACAATTTAGCAGGCATTTCTGATTAAAAGCTCTTAGAGAAGCCGGGCATGGTGGCACATGTCTGTAATCCTGGTACTTGGGAGGCTTAGACAGGATGATCAAAGATTCGAGGTCAGCCTCAGCAATTTAGCAAGATCAATAACTTTGTGAGATCCTGTTTCAAAATAAAATTTAAATAAATATTTAAAAAGGTCTGGGAGTGTAGCTCAAAGGTTCAACCATAGTGCCAAAAACCAAACCAAACCAAACAAAAAAAATCTTTCATTGAACTAACATTATGTCTATTGGTGAAAAAACAGATGCTACTTAAAATCTTGAAAAAGCCATAGATAAACTCCTTCATTATCCTACTCAAAGTTGTTCAGGAAGTCATACTAATGCAATAGGATAATAAATAAAATAAAATATATATGATTTGGGATTGAAAAAATAAAACTCTCTTTGATGAAAAAAATTCCAAAGAACAGACACAAAACCTCATGGAACTACTAAGTAAGTATGGCAAGGTGGTAAAATACAAAATTAATGCACAAGTGTCAATGATCATATCACAGCAATTAACAACTAGAATTTGTTTCATTTACAGTAACATTAATTAGTAAGATGGTAATTTATTATATCATAAAAAATCCTGAAGTACATAAGTATAAAATATATAAAAGACATAATGAGGATAACTACAAATTCTCTTGAAAGAAATTCAAGATCTCAATAAATACATAATAAGCCCAAAGTCAACATCATTTTGAACAGAAAAAAAATGAGAATTCCCTTTAAAATCAGGAACAAGCATATCCATTATTATCATTTCTTTTTAATATATTACTCAAGACTCTAGTCAAAGTGATAAGCCAAGAGAAGAAAACCAAAGGAATTCAAAAAGAAATAGAAGAGTTGAAATTATCTTTATTTGCAGATGACATGATTCTATATTTAGAAGACCTAAAAATCTCAACCAAAAGGTTTCTAGAGCCAATTAAAAAATTCAGCAAAGTAGTGGGATAAAAAATCAATTAAAAAAACTAGTAGCTTTTTTTGCCAGCCATTTATTTTGATAATGTAACTTGAAGGTCTTTTATGTTAGCAGATACATACATAACTTACCTTTCCAAAATACTGAGACCTGGGGATGTGGATCAATGATAGAGTCACCTACCACATGTATGGCTCTGGTTTTGATTCCCCAGCACTGTATAATAAAAACTGAAAGAATAAATAGATAAAATTGGTGAACATTTGTCCTATATTGATGAATATTTAATTTTTATTATTGTCCTTGATTCTTATTGATTTTATTACCAACATTTTATAATAATCTTTGTTAAAATACTTTTGTTTAATGTAGTTATAGCATATATTCCTGGGTGGAGAATTGTTAGGTAAAGGATATGGTGGCACACATCTATAAACACAGTATTTGGGAGGCTGAGACAGGAATATCACAGGTTGGAGGATAGCCTCAACAACCTAGGACTCAAAAATCTAGTAAGATTATGTTTCAAAACAAAAAAATTAAATAATCATTTAATTAAATTATAAACTAAATCTTAGAGGTAGAATGCTACTGGATACTATTTCCAGTACCACAAGGGGAAAAAAAGGACATGTGCATTTTAAATTTCAGTAATAATTACTAAGCTATCCTACAAATTTTTAAAATTTTTATTAGTGCATTATAGTCATATATCTTAATGGGATACAACACTTGTGTAGACATACATGCACATATCACCCAATTAGCCTTTACCCAATCACCACCCATTTCCTCCCCATCCCTACTTCTCATGCTTGGCCTAGTGATTGACTTTGATATGTTTGATTAAGTACATCATGTGCTTTAGAAAGTTTCCCTCTTCCCCACTCCCATCCCCTCAGTTAGGTCACCTTATTTGCTCCTCTATAGATCTCTCTTTCTTCATCTAGAGTTCCTCCTGTTACTCATTTCTCCTTAGCAAAAACATATTAGGGAAAGCATCTGATTTCTTATTTTTTTAATATGGAACATATTGAAAATGCCATACATTCAGAATATGCTTGGTACCCTCCCCCCTTTCCTTTCCCCCATCCCAACAATGAGTGTCCAGGTTGACCATGCTATATTTATATTTTTATGCAAATTCAGATTTAGCTTCTTCATTAATCAACCTCAGCCTTCTTCCTCTCCTATCCTTCCATTCTAATCTTGATGATGTTTCTCCTCCATTGTCTGGAGTCCCTCTGGTATCCCTAATGCTCTCTAGTTTGGGCATATTAGAGAAAACATAAGTCCCTTCACTTTCTGTGCTTGGCTGATCTCACTTAACATAATGTTCTTCAGGTCTTTCCATCTTCTTGCAAATGACATGATTTTGCTCCTTTTTAGCTGAGTAGAATTCCATTGTGTGTATTTCCCATAATTTTGCAATCCATTCTTCTGTTGATGGAGAACTAGGTTGGTTCCATATTTTGGCTATCAAGAAAGAATTGTACTACTATAAACATAGGTATGCATATGTTACTGTATTTCTCTGATTTCAACCCCCTTGGAAAGATACCCAGGAGTGGTATAGCTGGATCATATGGTGGGTCCATTCCCAGTTTTCTAAGGAATCTCCAAACTGATCTCCATAGCAGCCAAACTAGTTTGCAGTCACACCAACAGTTTAAAAGAGTTCCTCTTTCCCTATATCCTCACCAGCATTTGTTGTTATTTGATTTCTTTATGTTTGCCACTCTGATTGGGGTTAGATGGAATCTCAGTGTAGTTTTGATTTGCATCTCCCTGATGGCTAATGATGAAGATCATCTTTTCATGTATCTATTGGCCATTTGTATCTCTTCTTTTGTGAAGTGTCTATTCAGTTCAATTGCCCATTTCTTGATTGGGTTATTTGTTTTGATAGTGTAGAGTCTTTTGAGCTCTCTGTATATTCTGGATTTTAGCCCTCTATCTGAGTGGTGGCTGGTAAAGATCTTCTCCCATTCTATAGGCTTTCTCTTTAGGTTCTTGATCGTTTCCTTTAATGAGAAGAAACTTTTTAATTTGATGCCATCCTACTTGTTAATTCTTGCTTTAATTTCCTGTACTTTTTTGGTCTTGTTGAGAAAGTTACTGCCTGTGCCTATATGTTGGAGTGTTGAGCCTATGCTCTCCTCTAATAACTTCACAGTCTCTGGTCTAATTTCTAAGTCTTTGATCCATCTCGAGTTGATTCCTGTGCATGGTGAGAGGTAAGGATTTAGTTCCATCTTTCTACAAATGGATAGCCAGTTCTCCCAGCACCATTTGTTGAAAAAGCTGTCTTTTCTCCAGTGTATGAGTTTGGCCCCTTTATCAAAGATCAATTGACTATAGGTATGTGTATTTGTTTCTGTATCATCTATTCTATTCCACTGGTCAGTCTTCCTGTTGTTGTGCCATGCTGTTTTTACTACTATTGCTTTATAGTATAATTTGAAGTCTGGAATTGTGATGCCTCCTGCCTGATTTTTATTGCTGAGGATTGCTTTGGCTATTCTGAGTCTTTTCTTTCTTCATATAAAATTCATGAATGATTTTTCTAGGTCTATGAAAAATATCGTTGGTTGGTATTTCTTTTTTCAGTACTGGAGATGGAACCCAGGGTCATTCTACCTCCAAGCGACACCCCCAGCCCTATTTTTTATTCTTTATTTTGAAACAGGGTCTCAATGAGTTCAAAGGGCCTCACTAAGTAGCTGAGGCTGGCCGGCCATGAACTGCAATCCTCCCATCTCAGCCTCCCAAATGCTGTGATTACAAGTCTATGCCCAGCTTCCTTGGTATTTTAATAGAAATTGCATTGAATCTATAGATCACTTTTATCAGAATGTCCATTTTGATGATATTTATTTTGCCTATCCATGAGCAAGGTAGATCTTTCCATCTTCCAAGGTCTTCTTCAATTTCTTTCTTTAATGTTTTATGGTTTTTGTTATAGAGGTCTTTTACATCTTTGGTTAGGATTATTTCTAGGTATTTTATTGGTTTTGAGGGTATAGTGAATGGAATTGTTTTCTTTATATCTTTCATTGTGTATTCATTGTTGGCATAAAGAAAAGCAGCCGATTTCTTTAGATTGATTTTGTATCTGGTACTTTGCTGAATTGGTTAGTCATCTCCAGTAGTCTTTTGGTTGAGTTCATTGATTCTTCTAAATAAAGAATCATGTCATCTGCAAATAAGGAGAGTTTTAATTCTTTTTCTATTTGAAATCCTTTGATTTCCTTCTCTTATTGTTTTGGCAAGAGTCTCAAGGACTATATTGAAAAGGAGTGGTGATAGTGGGCATCCTTGTCTTGTTCCTGATTTTAGAGGAAATTCTTGCAGTTTTTTCCCATTCCATTTGACATTGGCTTTGGGTTTATTGTATATTGCCTTAATAATGTTGAAATACATTTCTTCTATTCTAATTTTCTGCAGTGTTTTTAACATAAATGATGTTGGATTTTGTCAAATGCTTTTTCAGCATCTATTGATAGGATCATGTGGTTTTTGTTCTCAGTTTTATTTATGTGGTGAATAATGTGTTTTGATTTGCATATGTTTAACCAGCCTTGCTTTTCTGGGATGAAACTGACTTGGTCATGGTGTACAATTCTCTTGATATACTTTTGAATGCGTATAGCTAGTGTTTTGTTTAGAATGTTTGCATGTATGTTCATCAAGGATATTGGTCTGTAATTTTCCTTTTTTGAGGTATATTAATTTGGTTTGGGGATTAATGTGATACTGGCCTCATAGAAAGAATTTGGGAGATTTCCATCTTTTTCAATTTCCTGGAACAATTTGTAAAGTATTGGGATTAGTTCTTTACTGAAAGTTTTACATAATTCAGCTGGAAACCCATCTGGGCCTGGGGTTTTCTTTGATGTCAGAATTTTTATTGCTGTTTCTTTTTCTTTGGCTGCTATTGCTTGGTTTAGGTTTGCTATGTCCTCTTGGTTCAGTTTAGGTAGGTTATATGTGCTTATAAATCTGTCGATTTCTTCCATGTTTTCCAGTCTATTGGAGTATAAATTTTCAAAATAGTTTTTGATAATCCTTTGAATTTCTTCACTGTGGTGATATCTCCTTTTCATTTCTGATTTTAATAATTAGAGCTGATTCTTTCTTTTGGTTAGGTTGGCCAGGGGTTTGTCAATCTTATTAATCTTTTTAAAGAACAAGCATTTGTTTTGTTGATTCTTTGAATTGTTTGTTGTTGTTGTTGTTCTCTATTTCATTTATTTCAGCTCTGATTTTAATAATTTCCTGCCTTCTGCTGGCTTTGGGGCTAGACTGTTGCAGTCTTTCTAGTTCTTTGAGATGTGTCATTAGGTTGTTTACTTGGCAACAATCTGTTCTTCTTATGTGGGAAATCAATGCTATAAACTTTCCTCTTAACACTGCCTTCAAGTGTCCCATAAATTTTGGTAAGTTGTTTATCCAATTTCAGAAATTTCTTTATTTCTCCCCTAATTTCTGATCTTACCTACTTGTTCAATAGTGTATCATTAAATATCTATGTATTTAAATAGTTTCTTTTGGGTTTCCTGTTATTGATTTTTACTTTCATTCCATTATGGTCTGAAAAGATTCAGGGAATTATATTACATCTTTTGAAATTGCTGGTGCTTGCTTTATGGCCCAGGATGTGATCTATTTTGGAGAAGGTTTCATGGGCTGCTAAGAAGAATGTGTATTCTGTTGTTCTTGGTTGAAATACTGTGTATATGTCTATTAGGTCCATTTGGTTTACAGTTTTCTTTAACTTTGAAGAGTCTTTACTCATCTTTTGCCTTGAAGATTGATCTAGTGGTGTGAGAGGTATGTTGAAGTCTCCCAATATTACTGTGTTTGGGTTTATTTTAGATGATGTCCAAAGGGTTTGTTTTACAAATGTGGCTGCCCCCATATTTGGGGCATAAACATTTACTGCCATTATATCTTCTTGGTGGATTGTTCCTTTTAACAAAAGAATCATATCAGCTTTGCTACCCCTGCCCATTTTTGGTCTCCATTGGCATGGTATATCTTTTTATATCCTTTTACTCTTAATCTGTGAATGTCTTTAGCTGTAAGGTGAGTTTCTTACAAACAGCATATTTTTGGATTATGTTTTTTAATCCACATTGCCAGTCTATATCTTGATTGGTGTCTCTGAAGGGTTGTGCCACTGCAGGTGCACCTTTGGTGAGCACAAGGGATTTGAGCTCTGGCACTGATCACCGCTTAAGATGTTGGAGATCTGTGGCCACTTTCAATCACTTGGATTATTTATCTGGATTTCTTGAGGCTGCCGCACAAGGGTTCATGGTTTGGGCCCATGGTCAACCTCAGCAACTTAGTGAGACTCTGTTTCAAAATAAAAAAGGGCTGGGGGTATAGCTCAGAGATAGAATGCTCCTGGGTTCCATACCCACTACCATAGAATAAAATTTCAAAGCTATATGAGTATTTTACCTCCTGTTAATAATTTTTCTCAAACTATTCAACATTCAGTCTGTGGTATATTAGTGCCAACCCTAGGAAGAAACACCTTATACTTGAGTTATCCTGAAGCACCTGATATGCAGAATGGATTTACTGCTTATCTGTTCTTTGCTCATCTCTAGTACACCCAAAAATATTAGAATCCTGAGTCTCTCTTATGACATGAACTTTATGAAACTAAGATATTAGAAATCAGTAATTGGCTTCTTTTTTTTAACTCCAGGTTCAAATATTATAACAGGAATTATCCAAGTAGGGGAGTTAATTTTCTGGGTGGTGTAGGATGAGATAGTTAAATAAAAACACAAATTGTAAAGAGAAAAACTTAATCTATCCAGAGTTTTGGGCAAATAAAAAAAAAACTGGAAAGTGAAAGAAAATGAGATCTGGGAGTAAGATGTAGCATCACCTGTGTGTTATCACCTTTTTATGCTGCAACTTTATGTATACTCTACTTCAGAACAACATGGTAGGACACATTCCTTGTTATTTCATAGAGTAGAAAATATCAGTCCACGATAGGTGTGGTGGTGCAAACCTACAATCCTTGTACTTAAGAGGCCAGGACAGGAGGAAAGCAGCTTTAAGATCAATCTTAGCAATTTAGCGAGATTAGCAGCAACCTAGTGAGACTCTGTTTCAAAACAAAAATAGAATAGGCTGGGGTGTAGCTCAGAGGTAGAACACCCCTGAGTTCAACCCCCATGCTATGGTTAGATATAAAATGTCCCCTAGAGAGATCATTCCCATGCTCAGGATTGATGTGTTTAAGTCAAGAGTATTATAAGCTCATCAGCGATGGATCTATTGTGATGGGTTTAATGGGAAGTAACCTAGGCAGGTGGGTGTTGCTGGAGAAGGTGGGTTCCTGGGGGCTTGGCCTTGGGGACTGTGCTTTATCTTTGAATCGTCTTGCTTGTTTGCTCTTTTTTGCTCCCAGTCTCTCTAGGATATGAGATCAGAGCCTTAGCTCTCCCTGTCTCTGCTTCCTGCTACTATGCCCTGCGATCTGCAGTTATAACCCATGCTGACATGGACTGAACCTCCAGGATCTCCAAAAAACTGTGAGCAAATAAATCTCTAAGTTGTATTCCTTCCTCTATTTCTCTAAGTTGTATGGTCTATTCCTCTAAGTTTTATAGTCTATTCCTCTAAGTTGTATGGCTGGTGACTGAGACACCCCAGTAACACACACACACACACACACACACACACACAAACACACCCCAAGGTTACATTCAGAGACTTAGTTATGACAACCTGAGACTTGAACTCAGACCTTGCCTGACTTAAAATCCCATGTTCTTTTCATTATGTTGCTGGGAAACCAGTAATTACAAATGGAAAGAATATCAAGAAATCGACTACAGGTGATAGGCCAGGATACTAAAGCAGAAGTAATATGCCTAAATAAAACTGACAAAGTCCTAAACTGCCATCTTTTCCGCTCTCATTCTGCAGGCAGTTTTACCAGACATTTCACATTGCATGGTACAGACAGCATAAACACCACTATTTATGCACAATATGGGTGTTAAATGCCCAGCTGTGTTATATCTCTATAGCACCTATGGCACCTACTATATAGTCTTTTCTGTGAACAATTTCCATAGTGAGCTAACTGAAATCCTGAACAAAATAAGGACTTTATGAATTAGGGCTCAATACTAATTATTTAATAGCAAGTAGACTCTTCCCATTTTCTTTTACTATTCAACTTCCATTCCTTCAAATTTGTCCTTGGCATGATAATCTTCCTTTTTACCTCCACCAACTCACTCATCCACAAACATATTTGTCAGGCTATAAGCAGTAAGCTGGTAGGGAAAAAGAACTCAATGAAAGAGTCTAGAGTTGAAAAGGGCCCTGGAGGTGATTTGAAAGACCCTCCCTCATGATACCTCAGATGCAGCTAGGAACAATGTGAGAAATTACATCCAGAACTGATCTTAGAAAGGCATTACTTCTCCATAGATTTTCTTTATTTTTACCTGTGATAGCATCCATTGCATGACTTCATTCCAAGGCTTCAAGAAATTGGATTTACAGCCCTGATTCTACCCCTGCTAGAATAAATTCTAAGTATTCCCTGCTGCTTCACATATCTGGCTCCCAGCACAGGTGCTTCAGATCAAACCCTGGCTTTATACTGCACCTTAACTTCAAAGGTATAAGAAAATAGGTATCTGATGGTGAGGGAAAAAATGTCAGACATCTACCACCACATTTGTCAAGGTCACTGTTACAACATGGCTCCCTCAATTGAGTGCATTGCTCTAGGTGGCGTATGATCAATGCAGTGTGCAATGGAATTAGCCACCTTCCTCTGGACAGAATACATAATCATATCAAAATGATGCCAAATATCTAAGCATATTTTTCATATCCACATAAAAGGAGTGGATCATAATTGAGCTTGCAGTTAACCCTAAAATTGGTTCACCTCTTATGCTGCTGAGCCATGTGTTCTACATCCTGTATTTGTATAATTGTGGTTCGGTTTTTCTAACCCAGATACAGAACTTTATATTTAACCATTACATTTCATTTTGTTATTTTTGGCCCATGTTTGCAACTTTTCGCAATTCTATTGAATGCTGTTTCTGTCTGTTATCCAGTAAAGTAACTGTTAGCTCCAAGCTTTGTGTCAGACACAAATTAGATAAGAATGTCTATTGTTTCATCCAAATCTCTGATTAAAAATTGTTAAAAAGAATAGCAGTAAATATAAATCATTGTGGAACACCACAAAATATTTTCATCCAGGGTGGCATCTAACCATTAATTACTATGTTAAATCATATTGACTAAACCTAATTTTGTTCAGAGTTATTTTAAATACTTGTTCCCTATTTTTGTTTGTTTTGCATTATGATGATAATGATGATGAAAAAGAACATATGAAAGGCATTTAAAGGAAAAAAATCATTATAGTATGAGCATTATATAGTAAGGAGGTAGAATATGATTCAAAATCAAAGGTAACATTCTCCAATGTGGAGGTAACTTGTTTTAAAAAAATAAAATTCGAAATCCAGATCATTATCAATTGTACATTCAAGACCAGTATTGATATCACATTACCATGACTTTCAGAGTATATTAGAACAGAAGTCAGCAAATATTTTTTTGTGAAGGTCCAGATAAAATACTTCAGACTTGTCAGGACATACAGTCTCTGATGCAATCATTCAAATTTGTTCTTTTAGAGAAAATTCAGCCACAGAAAATAACTATGTTTCTATAAAACTTTACTTTTAAAAACATGTTGGCAGGCCAGATTTGACTTTTGTAGACTCTAGCTTGTCCCACTTCACTTAAAAGATGTTTTTTCTAGGGTCAGGAAATTGGGCATGTTGATTCTTATATGGAGAACAATTCTACAGTCTTCCCAAATGTAGGGTCTATTTAGTATTTGAGAAATTTCTTGTACTAAGTCTTCAAGAGAAAGAACAATCTCGTTCCAATTGGAACTTCAGTATCTAACAATATTCTAATACTTGAGAGTGGCTCCATAAATATTTTCTGAGTTAAAGAATGAAAACCTTGAAAGATCTTGTTTAAGGTCAAATTCTCCAGTTTGATTATCAATTGATCGCTATCCATATAGCAAGAACATGCTGTTTAAAAAATAGGGAGCATTCATGCATAAGTTGGAATGAAGGCCTTATTGCTTCAACCACTGGGAATGCTACTAGCATATAGCACTTAACTGAAACCCACTTTAGGATTGCCACAAAGTCCAAGGTTTTGACCCTTTCCCAGGATGCTCCATATTCAATGATTGAGCAACAGGAGTTGCTGTAGATGAATAAAATTCATCTACCCTGAATTCTAATTCAGAACAATTGCAAATGTCATTTCAATTCCAGAGTTCCTAGATGGGGCCTTTAGTAAACTGCATTAGCTAACACCTCTCTTCTCAAACTTTCCTCCCCAAATGTTGATCCAAATCAGTTTCTGACAAATCCCCTAAGTGCTCATCTCCCTAGTAGAGTCTTTCAAATGAATGCAGCCTGCAACAATACAAATAACATCAGTCAATAAATTGCATGCCATAAAATTAAGATGCTTTTGTGCAGCAAAGGAAATAGTCAAGAGTCTGAGAAGAGAACCTACAGAATGGAAGAAAATCTTTGTCAGAAAATTCTCTGATAGAGGACATATAGTGAGAATATATAAAGCACTCAAAAATATAACACTAGAACATACAAGTAACACAATTAAAAATGTGCAACTAAACTGAACAATCACTTCTCAAAAGAAGAAATATAAATGGCCAACAAATATGTAAAAAATTGTTCAACATCATTAGCAATTGGACAATGTAAATCAAAACTATCCCAAGACTTCATCTAACTTCTATTAGAAAGGCAATCATCAATAAAACAAACCATACCAATGGCTCATAAAGATGTGGGAAAATACGAACACAGTATCTATTCTTTATATAATACTAAGCAGGTCTACATGTGCTAAAACAATGTTTTTACTCTAATCATGACATATCATGTCAATTATACCCACTGAAATTTTTTCTACCTTCAACAGATCTTGTAAAAACACAGGCTAGCCTCATTCTTATTTTTGGATGCCACCAGAGACCATACAGACTCCTTTTGTCTTTACAAAACAATAAGGTTCACCCATTACATTTGGTCATACTTCTTGCAATTTCTGGAGTGGACACCACCTGATTACTGGTTGAGGGTCACTGGAACCTTGCTTTATTGATCTTGAAAGTCTTTAACCATTACCAGAAGAGACAATAAATAAATCTTCAATGATTTTCTACTTCGGAAAGGGGCTTTGTAGAACATTATGAAATAGAAGATGTAAATATAAGGTTGTGTTTCTGTTTCATATGAGTTCAAAACTAAATTTTTTTTTGCTTGTTTGTTTTTGCAACACTGGGGATTGAACCTAGGGCCATTCTACTTCTGAGCTACACCCTCACTACCCACTTTTATTTGAAACAGAGTTTCATTAGGTTGCTAACTTGCTAAACAGCAGATTCTATTCTGGAACCTGTAATCCTCCTGTCTCAGCCTCTCAAGTACTGAGATTATAGGTGTGTGCCAACAAACCCAGCTAAAACTCAATTTTTTTGTGTGGTACTGGGGTTCCTGGAAACCCTTCTACCTCCGGGCTACACTCCGATATATATATATATATATATATATATATATATATATATATATATATATATATGTATATATATAGAATATATATATATATGAATATATATATATATATATATATATATAGAGAGAGAGAGAGAGAGAGAGAGAGAGATTTTTTCTTTCTTTTTTTAATTTGGAAACAGGGTCTCTTAAACCAGCGCAGCTGACTTCGAACCTGCACGATACTCCTGTCTCTGCCTCTAAAACTAAATTTTTGAGACAAATAAAAAGGAAACTAGTGCTTCCTAAGAAACAGGATGTTCCCAAAGAAAGGAGAGAGAAATTCAGAGAGCGAAACAAGATTATTGCTGGGTGCCTGTAATCCCATTGACTCAGAAAGTTAAGGCAGTAGGACCACAAGTTTGAAGCCAATCTGAACAACTTAGTAAGACCTTGCTTCTAAATAAAATAAAAAGGGCTGAACATGTAGCTTCGTGGTAGACCTCCTGTGTATTATGCACGAGGCCCTGTGTACACTCCTCAGTATGGATAAAGAATAAATTAAAAAAAATTGATGACTGAAAAAGGGTTATAATGATGGTCATTTTTCCCCTAACTACTTTCCTCGATTGTTTTTAAAGCCATGTATTGAAAGCACAAAAAAAGCAAAAAAAAAAAGAAAAAGAAAAAGAAAACTGAGAGGTAAAGATAATTAATCTTTACTTAGCACATTCTATTTCAAGAATCTTATAAAGCACTTTATATACTTTATATCTGTTAGTCATTTAACCATGAACTTTCTGTAGAGAAGGTTTGGTTGATTGCTGTTTCAGATTTCTGAAATGATTGATATTGTTGGACCCATCCAATGGGGCAGTAGTAGCCTTGGGTGGAATTAATAGGGCATTGAATAAAAGTAAGGGGATGTTGGAAGTACTCAGAGAAACTCTTAAGTAATTTTTCTTTCTCTGAACAGGGATGGTAAGCTAAGTTTGGGGACCTCTGCTACCAGTGAGGGGTAGGAAGGTCAAATAGCATAGGGTTATGAACCTCTTCAATAGAATACTGAGACTCCAATTCATTATGATTCTATTTCTTTCTCTCTCTCTCTCTCTCTCTCTCTCTCTCTCTCTCTCTCTCTCTCTCTATACTGTGTGAAAGCATAAAACTTGCCAACAGACCTAAAAGGTTGAAGCTCTATACTTAGTAATTTTAACTGCAGACCAGAGAAAATGGTTAGGGGGTATTTCTTAAAATTAGCATCAGAGGAGGAAAACTGATAAACTGATATATTCTTAATTGCTGAGTAGAATTACATTGTGTGTATTTCCCATATTTTTGTAATCCACTCATCTGTTGATGGACACCTGGGTTGGGACCATAATTTGGCTATAGTGAAGTGTGCTACTCTGAATATATGGCTATGCATATATTACTGAAGTTCTCTGATTTCAACTTTTTTGGAAAGATACCCAGGAGTGGTGTAGCTGGATCATATGGTGGATCCATTCTCAGTTTTCTAAAGATTCTCTACCCTGATCTTTATAATGGCTGAATTTTCAAGAAAATAGAAGGACTTGAAGAACATTATATTAAGTGAGACAAGCCAGTCTCAGAAAGTGAAGGGTCATGTTTTCTCTAATATACACAAGCTAGGGAACAATTAGGATACAAGAGAGACTCCACGAAATGGAGGAGGAACCTCCGTGGGGAACCAGGAAGGAGGTCTAAGAGAAGGGGAAGAGGAAGACTGAGCTTCATTAACAACAATGTGTATATATGTGAATGTACCAACATCAATCTCAGTGTTCTGTATTGGGATGGGGGGAACATGAGGTGTGTGCATGGATGTCACCGTCAACATGATTTGCATTATGATGTGTGACTATAATGCACCAGTAAAAGCACATTTGAAAAAAAAAAAACACCCTGACTTCTAAGTCTATCATTATGTGGGTTGACTATGAAGTTTCTAGACTTTGTTGAAACAAAGATTATATCCATCCAACTTATAGCATTAACATTTTAGAACCAAAATAGTTCCCATGCTGTGGTGTTTTCAAGAAAAGTGTGCATTAATTATTTAACAATTAAAAAATGTGAAAACTGCAGGCATTTTGCATTTTTAAATATTTTTACTAAATATTGGTACAATTTTTAAAAAATAATTACATTTTGAAAGTATGAAGAGAATGTTAACTGGAAAAAAAAGAGGCTCGGGAAAAGCTCTTTAGAGCTTGGCGCCAAATGTATAGAACCAGATGTTAAATTTGAGAGTTTCAATTTAGGCACGGGTAAAATCAGGGCTGATTCCAAAGAAGTTGCTAGAGTCAGGCAAGTTACAAAAGACTACTCAAAATCTTGTAACATGCCTTAAGCATGTCATGTGCACGAGGCAGCTGAAGATGAGTCTTTTAGCAAGGATTGTGTTTTGAGTACTATGTACTCTGTAACTGTATAATGGGCTCAAGTTAAAACAAAAGAGAAAGATTTTTAGTGGCACCTTTCAGAGCACTCCTGGGAGTCTCTTAAAATGGGAAACACTTCGGTAGAGAAGTCAGCAAGACACTGAAGGCAGAGTGAGGCACATGTTTGCTGTGCTGCGATTGGGCTTCACTTGGAGTTTGCAGAGGCGTGAGATACAGGAGTGCTTTCTGAGGACCAGATGCAGTGTGTGATTACAGGCTGCCTTAGATCTTGTCCAACAGGGCAACCTACAGGGTAAGCTGAAGCAGGAGAATGAGTTCTGTGGGTTGAGCATCTTTGTGAAATAAAATGGTGGAGGAGCCTGCAGGTGCAATCATTAGCTGCAAGGTCACTGTGAAGACCAGGAAGGCTGTTTAAATACCCCTCGTGCCACTCACTCCTGATCCCAGCCCAGAAAAGGTCCAAAACAGCAGGGAAGACTGGGATAGGGGATATGCAAAAAAGGGAGAAGTCAAGTCAATTACACTTCTTACATCTACCCTTCTTCCGGTGGTATACAATAGCTATCAGGCAGCCACACTGAGGAGACTGCAAGGAAGTCTCAGGTATGCATGGAGATTCAAGGGCAGTGATTTACACTCAGATTCTTTTCCTGTGGCCTTGATGGAGGCAGGCTCGGTATCATCCATGATGGGATGGGATTGGTCAAGATGGAGGCAGGCCTAGTAGCAATGATTATATGGCATGACAACCTTTCTTGCTGGTTGCCAATCTCAGTGCTCACATAATGCTGGCTTTGTTAGAAAAAGGGGATCATGGAGGCTTCTCCTCAGATTTCAAAGGAATGTCTGATAAGACAGGCAGTGTGTGGCAGGGTCAGAATCCCTGACAGCAGGCCCAAATGGGGCAATTTGTGAAGTGTCTGGGTGAAGCCAAGGCTGCAGAAAAACCCCTGAGATTTTAGAAATGTCAAGAACCTGGAAAGACCTCAAAGAAAGGCTGAAAGTTCAGAGCCACAGAGCCACTCATGGCAATCAACCAGGGCACCGGGCCAGGGCTGCAATCAACCAGGCCATGGGGCCGGGGCTGCCAAGGCCTTTTGGAGGACTCATCTCACCGCCATGTGCCCGAATGGCAAAAAGGGATCCTCAGGATCAAATGCTAGCCCTGCCAGATTTCAATACTGTTTTTCTCCCTTTCCTTCTTTCTATGACCCTGTTCCTCCTTTTTGAAATGCAAATGTTTACTCTGTGCCATTGTAGATTGGACTCAAGTAATTTTCTTTCTATTATTATTCTCAATTTTCTTTGGCAGGGACTCACAAGAGTTCACCTTGAATCTTAGAACTTTTGAGTAATGCTGGAACAGTTAAGACTCTGGGAATTCTTGGAGCAGATTAAACACATTTGCATTCTGAATTGGTCATGAGCTCTCTTTTGGGGTCAGGGGTGGAATGTCACAAATAGGTAGAAAGTGACCCCCTAAAGAGCTTATGTATTAAACTCAGAGCTGATATAGTTAAGTCACAAAAATTGTAATGTCATCAGTGGATAAATTCATTATAATAGATTTATCTGAGTGATGTCCCAGGTTGGTAAGGTGCTGGAGATGGTGGGTCCCTGTGAGTGCAGCTATGCAAATTATCTATGGTTCCGCCACCCCTTGCTTGCTCTCTTGCTTCCTGTCTCGACAGTGTGAGGAGAAAAGCCTTATGCTCCTTCGCTCTCCTCTTCCCACCGCTGCCATGCCCTGAGATCTACAGTCCCTAGCCTCAGGTGGACTGAACCCCCAAACTGTAAACAAATAAATCCTTCTTCTTATAAATTACATAGTTGGGTCTTTGGATTATAGCGGTGACAATGTTGACTAATACATCTAGGGAAATTGATAGGGTTGGATATTAGTTGATAAGAGCACCACCATGAGTATCAGCCAAAGGCACCTGGGTTTTGTCTTATAGGAAATCAGGAGTTACTGAATATTTTTAATTAATCCATGGTATATGGTAATTAATGACAAAAATTGTTACTATTTTCAGTAGTGATACACTGGTTCCAGATGGAAAGATTGGTAATGCAGAAGCCAATAAAAGGCTCTGGAAATGCTAAATACCTGGGTAAAAAGTAGGCTCTTTTATCTTCAATTTATTTTTGATGTTAAATATATGTGAAATTAAAATAAATGACATTAACAGCACAAGATAGAGGCGGCACTGAAATTTGAGTTTCTAATTTTATTCTTGGAATATTTAAAGTACAAATTGAGAAAGGCCAAAATAATTTTAATATGTGTATAAAAATCTCTAGAACAACTGTTAAAGAAAAATAAGACAGAAAATAAAAACCTAATAAATACAGAAAAGGAGATTAAAAATACATAAGTTAAGAGAAAATAGAAAATAAATAAAATGAAGTTTCAAATTCATGTATCAGCAAATGCATTAAATATAAACTGACCAAATTCCAGTTAATGTAAATATTTTCAGATAAGAATAAAAATGTATTCTGCTTTCATGAAATATTATTTAAATATTATAGGCATGAAAAGATAAAACATAAGATCTACCCTCTTAGCAAATTCAAGTATAGCTTTCTTGTTACCCATTTTCTCTGTGTTTCATAGAACTATAGAACTTATCTTGCATAACTGAAACTTTGTACGCTATAACTATCGCCTTTCCATTTTTCACCTGGAGACCACCATTCTATTGCTTGCTTTATGAGTTTATAAGTTTGGTTGGTTTAGTTAGATTCCACATGTAAGTAAGATCCTACATTATTTGACTTACTATGTTTGACTTAATATAATGCCCTCCCTTGAGCAAGAGATCTGTGTATGTTTAAGAAAGAAAATCCAAGATAAAGACACTCGCTTTCATTAACTGAGTATCAGAAATGGCATGTGATCACTTGTACTGTATGCTATCAATGACACAAAGCAACCCTGATACAGCATAGGAGGACAGGCTGTGAATACTGGAAGTCAGAAATCAGTGAGAGCCCTCTGACAGGCAGTCTACCACACAATACAAATCAGAGAAGTGGTTGCCTCAGCAAGTTGAGTGAGGGCTGGGAGTCTAGAGAGAGCCCTGATGTGCTGATGATATACACCTGAGTGGTGGTTGCATGGACACATAATAATTCATATTTATACATTAATTTTGTATGTTTTTAAGAGTATATGCTATACTTCAGAAAATAACAAGAAAATAATTTTTAAAAATCCCTTTTGATAACTTCCTATGACATTTTATTTTACTTTATCTTATTTTATTTGGGTACTGGGGATGGAACCCAGGTAGCTTTACCTCCAAGCTATCTCTCAACTCCTTTTATTTTGTTTTATTTTAAGCAGGGTCTCTCTAAGTTTCTGAGGCTGACCTTGAACCCACAATGCTTTGGTCTCAGTCTCTCAAGTACTTCGATTACAGGCACGGGCCATCATGCCCAGTTTCATGTGGCTTTTATCACATCAGTTTTGGAATGCACACACACACACACACACACACACACACACACACACACACTCTTCTGTTGCCCATCATCTTCTGTTCTTCATGTTGCAAGCTTTTGTGATATTTTGTAAACTTTGGCTTGTGCCAGAAGTATTTTCAGATGTTCCTCCACAAATCTGAGATTCCATTTTATTATGCCACTACAAATTTCAATCAGTCGTAGTCTGGTGATGTCATAAAGACAGAATCTGTGTAACTGAAACACTAAAAGATGAAGTAATTTTAAAGGAAATATAATGTCACATCAAAGGGAAATGTCATTTTCAATTTACTCATTGCAAATGTGGTCTACAATGTGAAAAAAAATACAATGTGAATTTTTTTCTTTTATGGACTTAATGCTGATAAACATAAGCCTTGTTCTCCTGTCTCTTCTATTAGAATTGTGCACATGGATCAAATGCAGAATTGCCTTGAGAGATTCAAATAAAATAGGAGACCTTTGGGTCATAGCAATAGTGCATCTCCTGGCCCCAAGAGAAGGCAAACCATGACTTTTTATATTCAGATTGGCTAGATGAGAATTCATTCCAAATTTTATATTCCTGTGATCATTTGGCACAAGATTTTAAGATTGTAATAACTTTATCCCTGGAGTTGAAAAATATAAGTCCCAAGGGTTAATTATAAACAAAGCTGTCCTTGGTAGAAAATGTCTTTTATTTCAATTATGAGGAAAGTACAGAATAAGGTAATAAACCGCTCTGGAAGGAGAGACAATGGTCAGGTGCTTTTTTTTTACACTCTTGGGAAAAACACATGACTCTGTTGGAAAGCAAGCATACGGCTTTAGATTCCTGCTTCCTCACATTTTTATCTTCATTTCTTAGGGTGCTCCTGTGAAATTTTTTTAACCTTTCCTATCTGAGGTGATGGTTTCGCAAGCACATTGCTTTTTACTCAGAGGTTTCAAGAAACAATCTTATCTATTTTTTGTTAAAAAATTTTTTTGTGAGTTTTTCAAAGCAACTTTTTTTTAATGTACTAGCATATTTATCTACCTTCTCAAGGGTTTGATTGCTCTAACTGCCAACTGGAGAGAATGTATGGTTTTTATTTTGTGAAATAGTCTGTGGTACAAAGAGAAAATGGACAACTGAAAAATAGTTAATTTAGAAGCTAGTTGGATTTTCTTTTTGGCTACACACATTGTTCTTTATGGGTTCATGGTTTCTGGGGAATTTGCCTGAGGTATGGGTCTTGGTTCTTGAAAGTATTTATATAGGCTTGATGCACACATGTGTGAAACATTATAAGAATTCTCCATTTGGGTTTGAGAACAAAAGAAAAACTGCTAGAAAAGTAGATAAGGAAGTAGGAGTTCCTGTTGATTCCGCTTGGGCTATATAATTATGTCTGTTTTTTGTCAGGCATCTGTGTACTTTCGGGAGAACTCATACCCTGACCAACCCAAAACTACAATGCTTAATTCAGCATTTTTAATTTTATCAGCGTGCCAAAGGTTATGTCTATTAATGGACAAATACTGAATCCACATGACTTTATACCTGACAGCTCTCTAACCCCTGGGTCTGATTGCTGTTATTGATGTCTAAGAAAAAAAGTAGCAAATTTGGAACATTTCTCTTTTTATCTCTTTTAGCTTTGTTTAAACTTCTCAAAATGTGTGAGTATCAGGAATAGAGGTAGAAGATTAATTCTTTAGCATTCTAAGCAAGGAGCTATATAAATGCATGCCATACAGTTATTATGGAAACACATCCCCTCATTAACCTGCACTTTCATGCCAACAAATAGCTACCAAAGAGTTTATCTTTGACCACTTGATATGCAGTCCTTAGCTGCCTAGTAAAATCTTTTGTATTGTGTGTACTGCTTGCAAATATTTTATTATAAATTGAAACTTTCACCTGATTGTCACAGGAAAAATAAGAAGCATAATAAAAAAACAACACTTCAAACTGAAAAGTAACTCAAGCAAGCTGGACATGGTGGTACATGCTTGTAATCCCAGTGTTTGGGAGGCTAAGACAGGAGGATGAAAGATTCACAGCCAGCCCCAGCAAATTAGTGAAGCCCTCTGCAATTTAGTGAGACCATGTTTCAAATTAAAAAATGAAAAAGGGCTAGAAGTGTATTTCACAGGTAGAATTCCTCTGGGTTCCATCCCCAGTACTGAAAAAAATATTTTTTAAAAAGTGAAAGAAATTTTAATCCAGAACAAACCAAATAGGAGTCAACATCTTCCATCCCAACTTATTTGCTCATTTATGGTTTCTCCTTCTTCATCTAAAGTTTCTTCTCCAACCCTTTTTCTACAAGCTTCAACATATTAGTAAGAACATCCTAGTTTTTTTTTTTTTACTATTTGTGACTGACTAATCTCATTAAACATAGTGTTCTCCAATTCCATCCATTTCTCTGCAAATGACATAATTTTGTCCTGCTTTATGGATGAGTAAAATTCCACTGTGTACATACCCCATAGTTTTGTAACTCATCATCTATTAATGGACATTTTAGCTGGTTCCATAGTTTGGCTATGGTGAATTGTGCAGCTGTGAACATAGATACGCATGCATTAGTTTGATAGTTTGGTTTCCATTCTTCTGTGAAGATAACTCAGAAGGGTATTGCTGGATCATATGGTAGGTTGTTTCCATTCTTCTGAGGATCCTCCATACTGTTTTACAAAGTGATTGCACTAATTTTCAATTCCACTACCAATGTATTAGAGTTCCCACTTCTCCACATCCTTGCCAGCATTTGTTGTTGTTTGTGTAATTGGAGTTAGGTGAAATCTCAGGGTAGTTTCAATTTGCATCTCTCTGACTGCTAATGAAGTTGAACATTTTTGAATACATTTATTGGTCATTTGAAATTCTTTTGTGAAGTATCTATTTACTCCACTTGCTCATTTTTTGATTGGGTTATTTGTTTTTTTTAGTGGTGAGTTTCTTGAGTTCTCTGTATATTCTAGATAGTCCTCTGTTGGAAGAATAGTTGGCAAAAATTTTGTCCCATTTTGTGGGCTCTTTGTTGAGGTACTTGATAGCTTCCTTTACTGTACAGAAGCTCTTCAGTTTAATTCAATCCCACATATTGATCCTCCTTTTAATTTCTTGTGTTTTGGGAGTGTGTTTGTCAAGGCCTGCCTTGACATAAAGAGGAAAAGGACAAGGCCTGAGAACAAAGGAGGGGAGCAAGAGGAATTTAATTTAGAAAATGTTTCAGTTAGATAAAAGGCCATCTGGTGTTTTGGACATACTCACATAAACCACATCCTGGAAAACATGTCAAAACGAGCTTATAACGATCTATGCCTTCCTGCAAAACTTGCAAACTTTACATTGTTGCTTTGTTTAAGTAAAGGTCAACCAATCAGTTTTGCACAACAACAACTTCATTGCAAAGGTATAAAAGATGCTTGCTAACTATGATCGGGGCCCTTGCTATCTCTGTTGTGACAGATGAGGCTTGGGTCCGGATTCAAATCTGCATTAAAGGCTTAATTTTTTCTTTAATTTGAGTCAGTGGTCTTCTTGTTCGGGCACAATCCATAACATCTGGAGGCCCCAGAGAGATGCTGCTCAGACCTCTCCCTAGTCCCGGTCCTGGGTTCCAAGGGGAACAGGCTTGAGAGGTCTCTAAAGTCATCCAAATTTCTGAAGCCTCAACTCGTTGTCCGACAATGTCAGGTAAGACAGGCCTGTCAGTCAGATTTTGTGGTTTCTGGGGAGCGCCCCATTTGGGACCACGGATAAGCGGGACGCAGCATTATTTTCCCGGTACATGTCTGCTGCTGCTTTGACAACAGCCAAAGACTCTGGTAAATTGTTGGTCTGGAAATTTTCGTTGTGGTGTTTTTCTGTCTGTAGTCCGTCGCTTTGCTTTTGTCTCTGTGGTTTGGTGTTGACATGAGGCAGGGATCGTCCTCCTCAGGGAAAAATTTCTTAAAATTTTTCAGGATTTCAAGAAACGGGGAGAACATTATGGTGTAAGAGTTGATGCATTCATTTGAAAAAGATTGTGTGAGCTTGATTGGCCAACATATGGTGTCGGATGGCCCTCAAATGGCACTTTAGATAAAAATATTTGTTTTGCAGTTCAAAATGTTATCTATGGACCCAGTCAGTGACTGGCACGGCACCCTGATCAAATACCCTATATAGACATTTGGATTGATATATCAAGTGACCAGCCTTCATGGCTTAAAGGGTGTCACCCTGAGCTGGAAAGAGTCTTTAAGGGACAAGTCCTTGTTACCGACATCTGGAATCACAGGCCAACTGCCTAATCAGACACAGTGGTGGAGTCCGGAACGCCTTCCTCCCCAAATCCTTCCGCCTTCGGTCCTGGAGGACTCTAATGAAGAAGTCCCAGTCCTCCATAGGCCTCCCCCCTATGCTCCCTCAGGCTTGGCCCCCTCTGAAACGGGAACCAAATGGTCTCAGTCTCCCAACCGGGACCATCCTAGGTCAACAGAACCCCTCAAGCCCGGACTTTCAGGTGGGGATAAGACTTTCAGTCCTTCCCATACCCGGTCCGGGGCCCATTTAACTCACAGTAAATTGCCACCGCTCCCATTCTCCCACTCCGGGAAGTGGCAGAACAGGATTTGGGAAGTCGCCCTTTCATGGTTTATGTCCCCTTCTCCACTAGTGACTTATACAATTGGAAAAACCAAAATCCCTCTTTTTCTCAGAACCCCCGAGGTTTAATTTCTCTTTTAGAATCTGTGTTTTTTACTATTTTTACCCATCTCCCCACGTGGGATGATTACCAACAACTCCTCCAGACCCTCTTCACCTCAAAGAGAGGGAGAGAATTAAAATGGAGGCTAAAAAACAGATTACTGGACCAGATGGATTGCCCTCTGCTGATGCTGAACTTCTGGAAGATGTTTTCCCCAGCAGTTGACCCAGATGGGATCCAAACTTCAGCCATGGTAAGGAGGCTCTCGATCATTATTGCCAACTTCTACTCAAAGGTATTCCGGCAGCCGCCCGTAAACCCACAAATCTTTCTAAAGTCAGACAGTTCAGGGTCCAGGAGAAAGCCCTACCGCCTTCCTGGAGCAGCTATGAGAGGCATACGGGACTTACACCCCCATCGACCCGGATGTCCCCCAAAATAGGCGAGCACTGGCTGTCCAATTTGTGGCCCAGTCAGCCCCAGACATTAGAAAAAAGCTACAAAAGTTAGAAGGATTTGCGGGGAAGTCACTTTCGGAATTGGTTGAGGTTGCCCAGGAGGTCTTTGATAATCAAGAAGACCCCTCACAGGACCTAAATAGGAAAATGGCAAAAGTCTTGCTGGCCATGAATGACCCGGCCAACCAAGAGCCGAAAAGGGTGGGAAAAGGGAATGTAGAGGCCCGCCCTGGGCCCCACTGGAGAAATAAATAACCCAGTCAAGAAATGGGCAACTGAATTGAATAGAAACTTCACAAAAGAAGAGATACAAATGGCCAATAGATACATGAAAAGATGTTCAACATCATTAGCCATCAGAGAGATGCAAATCAAAACTACACTGAGATTCCATCCAACCCTAATCAGAGCAGCAAGCATAAAGAAGTCAAATAATAACAAATGCTGGTGTGGAAGTGGGGAAATAGGAACTCTTTACACTCTAGGCAGGAGTGCAAACTAGTTCAGCCATTATGGAAATCAATGTGGAGATTCCTTAGAAAACTAGGAATGGATCCACCATATGATCCGGCTATACCACTCCTGGGTATCTTTCCAAAGGGGTTGAAATCAGAGAACTACAGTAACATATGCATACCCATGTTCATAGCAGCACAATTCCTAATAGCCAAAATATGGAACCAACCTAGGTCTCCATCAACAGATGAATGGATTGCAAAATAAAGGGAAATACACACAATGGAACTCTACTCAGCTATAAAGAAGAACAAATCATGTCATTTGCAAGAAGATGGAAGGAACTAGAGAACATCATGTTAAGTGAGATCAGCCAAGCACAGAAAGAGAAGGGACACATGCTCTTTCTAATATGCCCAAATCTAGAGTGAAAGGATAGGAGAGGAAGAAGGCTGAGGTTGATTAATGGAGGGGCTACATTTGAATATGTGTATAAGTGTGAATGTAGCATGGTCAATCTGGACACTCATTGTTGGGCGGGGGAGGGGAGTGGGAGGAGGACCGCCTACTTCACTTCAAGTCCTTGGCTCTTGCTGGGGTCTCTGAAGGTTCAGTGCTGGCAGTCCCAGCATGGTGAGGCAAGATGGGGCCGCAGCTGTTGGAGGCAGGCGGGCAGTGTAACTTTCTACTCTCTAATCTGCACTGTAGCTTTGTTTCTGCCACTTTTCAATTCTTGGTACTCTATTTAAATTTATGCTGGTTCCTAGACGCTGTTTTTACAGTGATAGAGATTGTCAGAACTGATGTGCAGCTTTCCTCAGCCGTCATCATTCAACATTTTTATTTATTTATTCACTACTTACTGAACATTTTCTATATGTGGGCAATTTGCTGCAATATTCTATGTTAAAAAATGTGTGTGTGAGGCCGGGTGTGTGTGTGAGGCCGGGCGTGGTGGCACATGCTTGTGATCTCCGCGCTTGAGAGGCAGAGACAGGAGGAACGCTCAGGTTCGAAGCCAGCCTTGGCTGGCTTAAGAGACCCTTTTTCCAAATAAAAATATAAAATAGGTTTGGGAGTATAGACCGAAGGTAGAAGGGTTTCCAGGAACCCCAGTACCACACACACACACACACACAAAAAAAAAAAAAGTTTGAAAAAAAAATGTGTGTGTGAGGCCGGGCGTGGTGGCACACACTTGTAATCCACCCCCCCCCCCCCCGCCCCGCTTGGGAGCTGGAGACAGGAGGATGGGGCAGGTTTGAAACCAACCTGGCTGGCTTAAGAGACCCTGTTTCCAAATAAAACTATAAAAATGGGTCTGGGAGTGTATCCCAGAGGTAGAAGGATTTCCAGGAGCCCCAGTACCACAAATAATAATAATAACAATAATAATAATAATAATAATGTATGTGTGTTTGTGTGTGTGTGTGTGACTAGATAAACCCAGGGGCATTTTACTGCCAAGATATACCAGAGTCCGTTTGTTTGTTTGTTTATTTATTTATTTATTTATTTAGAAACAGGGTCTTTAGGTTGATGAGAATCTAACTACTCACTGAGACTGTTCTCAAACCTTTTATCCTCCTGTCTCAGCTGCCCAAGTACTGGGATTACAGGTTTAGGCCACCATTACTGTCTTGTTCAGAAGCTTTGAGAAGTACCTTTCCTATAAGTACTGTAAGAACAGATAATTGACCCTGAATCTGCTTAGTCAGAGAGAGAGAGAGAGACAGACAGATAGACAGACAGACAGACAGACAGACAGACAGAAACAGACATGATTGTAGAAGCCTAAACACCTGTAAATGAGATTTCCTGACTCATGTGTAATTACCCTACTTAGTTGTGTGTGTGTGTATTTGTGTGTGTGTGTGTGTGTGTGTGTGTGTGTATGTGTGTGTGTGTGTGTTACTTAAAAAGTCTTCATGTAGCAGGGCGTGATGGTGCATGCTTGTAATCCCAGTACAGGAGGATCAAAGCAGGTTCGAAGCCAGCCTCAGCTACTTAGTGAGGCTCTCAGCAACTTAGTGAGACCCTGTTTCCAAATAAAATATAAAATAGGTCTGGGAGTGTAGCTCAGAAGTAGAAAACCCATGGGTTCCATCCCCAAATCACACACATAAAAAAAGTCTGCATGTACATGCAGCTATCAAACTAATGCCTGGTAGAGTAAAATGCAGTTTCTTTGCCTTAGGATAACCTTTCAATTTATTGAGGGTCCTAAGAAATTATCTAAAATCATGAGTTAATATTAACAAATAATAGTGTATGTACTCTTACACCACTGAGCTTAAAGAGCATAGTTTTATATACTATAGCCAGGTACAGTAGTGCACATTTATAATCCCAGTACTTGGAAGACTGAGACTGAAGGATCACAGGTTCAAGACCAGGCTCAGCAACTTAGTGAGACTTTCAGAAACTTATAAAACCCTGTTTCAAAATAAAATATATAAAGAGATGGCAATGTTGCCTCGAGATAGATTGTTTCTGAATTCAATTGCTGGTACAAATAAATAAGTAATTTTTTGATACAGTGAATTGAACCTAAGTTTTTCTGCCTCTGAACCACACCTCCAATTCTATTTTATTTTTTATTTTGAAACAGGATCAGGCCCTTAGTAAGGGCCTCACTAAGCTGTTGAAGCTGGCCTTGAACCTGCTGTCTCCAAAATATTTTAAAAATAAAAAATAAAATGATTGGGGATATAGTTTGGAGATAGGATGCCTCTGTTTTGGGGGTTTTTTTTTGTTTTTGTTTTTTGTTTTTGTTTTTGTGATACTGGGGATGGAACCCTTCTACCTCCAGGCTATACTCCCAGACCTATTTTATATTTTTATTTGGAAACAGGGTCTCTTAAGTTAGCAAGACTGGCTTCAAACCTCTGTGATCCTGTCTCTGCCTCCCAAGTGGTGATTGCCTTGGGTTTTAATCTCTCCCGGGGTGGGGGGCGGAGGGAAGGGGAGAGAGAGGGGGGGGGGAGAGAGAGGGAGAGAGAGAGAGAGATCATTAATAACAACTAATATAATATATGCAAATAATGGGACTGGGACATTTTTGCCTGGATGAATGAATGAACACAGCCATTCTCCCCGCCTTTACTGGATCACAGGAGTTCTCCCTTCACTCCCATAGTTTGGTATCTGGCACCCTCCCTGACCACTCCAGGCTCTGCTGATAGAACTTGTATCATGTCTTCCCTTGACTTAGGCAACAGTGCATTGCTTTGTCAAAGTCCTAGTAATTATTGGCTCATACATGAGATCAGCTAAAATTTATGAACACTATTTCACACATAGTCTCACATATAAAGAAAATATCTTTCCTTTGTATTAAAATGTAAATTGACCAAATATTGAGTGTACTTGAAAAGATTGGATTTGTGTATTTGATTTTTGGTGGTACTGGGGTTCCTGGAAACCCTTCTACCTCCGGGCTACACTCCGAGACCTATTTTTTATATTTTTATTTGGAAACAGGGTCTCTGAAGCCAGCGAGGCTGGTTCTGAACTCGCGCGATCCTCCTGTCTCCACCTCCCAAGCGCAGGGATTACAAGCGTGCCCAGCGTGGATTTGTGTATTTGTGTTGTTCATTGGTAAGAAGTCAAATACTGGAACTCAAGTCTTCTATGATATGCTTACAATGTTTTTTTTGTGTGTATGTGTGTGTGTGTGTTTTGTCATAGTGGCCAACCCAAAATCTTCAATTTCTCTGCAAAATTAGATTTCTCTTCTATATATGTAGCATTTTATACTTTTTTGATTAAATAATTTTTATTGGATAGAGAAAAGTTTTCCCATAACTTTTAAAGGTTCAAAACATTCATGTCCTTGGATATTAGAAGTAATGTTAAATTATTAAACCTTAAGCCCAAGAAATATGGCTCCTTCCATTACTAATAGTCATTGTCATTGTACTGAAAATGCTTCCTTGAGTGAGCTCATTGTCACAAATCCTCATATTTGATGTAGTCATCTTGTATTATTTTTGTAGGTTTACTTTAAAATATTACCCCTGAAAAAAATTATCTTGTTTACACCATTTGATGAACTAGGACAAAAAAATACCATCAACTTGATTTGTATCTGAGGTGGTAAAAGTAGAGGATAGAATCCCTTACAGGAAAACAAGTCAACTAGATTGTCACTTTAAGAGACTTCTTATGGAGGATTTATTCTTTGGCTTGTTATGATTTCATTTTTATAGAAGCAGCTGTACTTGTTATCGCACTCTGCCACATCATCAGTCATCTAGCTACTGCAGAGAACTCCCCCAAGCAGCACCGCATAGTCACGAGTTTATATTACTGCCATAAATTTTTGAGCTGTAAGTTTTTATACAAATAATCCCATGTCTCTTGTATACATTGCACCAATTGGTTAATAACATGATCTCTACTGGGAGATTTCTGGAATTTCTCTCTCTTTTAAAAGCAGTGTTCCCAAGTACACTTCTACATATGTTAAAAATCTTCTAAGTGAAATTGGTCAATCTGAGGACATTTCTAAGATGAGAATATATGCTTTTCCTTAATTTCACAATGCAACCTGATGAGTCATTTTTTAGCTGAATGCATGACATGCAAGCAAGGTTTTTGCAAAAAAAAAAAAAAAAAAACCAACTCAGATACTAAAAGTAGTTATATCTTAAAAAAAAAAAAAAAGGCAACAACTTCTCAAAAGAGAGTAGGAGGTTTCTGGCCAGGAAACTTATTTCACAATTCCTCCTCTGCTTTTCAAAGCTCAATACTCTTCAAAAAAAACACTTGCAACTTCCATGGTGCCAAATATTATGTAGATTAATGTGCAGAGTACACAAGTTGGTCTGTCAACTGATTCCTAAATGTACTAGTCTGATCTACTGATCCCTTATCAGTGAAAGACAATGTCACTAGAATGAGAAATAAAGACACAGTTCTAGAGGAAATATTTTCAAAATACATATCTGATAAAAGACCACTATCTGAAGTATACATAGAACTCTTAAAACTCAATATCAAACTAACAAAATATCCATCAAAAATTATATTAATAGTACAAATACATTTTAATTAGAATACACCAATAAATCAATGATCTTAATAGGCGCCTCCCTAAAGAAGATACACAAATATCAAACAAGCATATAAAAATGCTTGAAATTGTGTGACATCAAATAAATGCACATTAAAATAAATCGAAGATACCACTACATATCTGTTAAAATATCCCCAAATCTGGAACACTGGCAACACCAAATGCTAGTGAAGATGTAACCAACAGGAAATCTCCTTCATAGCCCATGGTAATGCAAAATGGTAGAGCTACAGTGGAAAACAGCTTGATCGTTTCTTAGAAAACTAAATACAAGCCGGGCGTGGTGGCGCACAGTTGTAATCCCGGCATTCGGGAGGCTGAGACCAGAGGATCGCAGTTCGCAGACAACCTCAGCTACTTAGTGAGGCCCTCGGCAACTCAGTGAGACCCTGTTTCAAAATAAAGAATAAAAAAGCTGGGCAGGGGGAGTAGCTCCGAGGTCAAATACCTCTGGGTTCTATCCCCAGACCCGGAAAAAAAAAAAAAAAAAAGAAAAGAAAAACTAAATACACTCTTACTGTGCAGTACAGCAATTGTGCTTCTTGTTAATTACCCAAAGAAAATACCAATAAAAAATTAGGCCCATTCTTTTCATAATTGACAAAACTTGGAAGCAGAGAAGATATCTTTCTGTAGGCAAATGGATACTTAACCTGTGGTGCATCCAGACAATAGAATATTATTTAATGCTAAAAAATGAGCTGTATCAAGCCAGAAAAAAAGAAATGGGGACACTTAAAAACACATAACTACTGTGTGAAAGAAGACAATGTGAGAAGGCTATCTATTGCATGATTACAACTGTATAATATTTTGGAAAAAGGAAACTATAAAGATAATAAAAAGGTTTCTAGAGATTGGAAGAGTTGAGAAACCAGGATGAGGAGGCAGAGCACAGATGAGTTTTACGGCAGTGTTGGTGACCTAATAATGCATAGTATTACACATCTGTCCAAAGCCACGACTGTAGATCAGCAGGAGTGAACCCTCAAGTAGACTGTGGACTTTGAGTGACTAGGATGCATCAACCATAACTAATGGACCACTCTGGTGATGTTGATACTAGGAAGGCTATGCCTGTGTAAGAGCAGGGGATGTAAGAAAAAATTGTTTAGCTTCCCCTAATTTTGCCTGAAAAATGAATAAAACTAAAGTTTTTTTTTTTAAAAAAAAACAATATGATTGATTTTTATGCTAAGTGAGATCAGCCAGTTTCAGAAAGCCAAGGGTCATAATTTTTCTCTCATATATGGAAGCTACAGAAAAAAATGGGAAACAAAAGAGACTTTAGAAAATTGAGGAGCGAGACCAGTGGACTAGTGAGAGGAAGTCAGGGAGGGAGATGGGGAAGAAAAAGAGAAAAAATGAAAGAAACGGCTCACATCATGCTATGACCATAAATGAAGGTATCACTACCACTTTCACTAAAATGTACAGAGGAAGGACGTGAGCGGGTGGAATCAGGAGGGAAGCACACTGCATGTTGTGTGAGCCTGTGTTTGATCACTTTGAACCTTACTATGATGCATCATTATAATTCCAATTAAGGTATATTAAATATATATCCAGAAAAAAAACTATATGATAATTTTCCATCCTTGGAAGCAATGTTATACTTAATATTAAAAAACACATAATAGTAGTTTGTTATTCAGAAATATAGAAATACATGCCTACTTAAAGAGTTGATCGTGGGCATAAGACGAATACAAAGTGATACCAAAAGATTGCTATTTTTTTCTTATAATCTCTACTAAACAATGTATATTTATAATGAGAGAAATTATAATGAGAGAAATAATATTGACAATAAAGTAAACAAGGTTTTGCATAATCTAACTGAAAATGGAATGAAATTTTGAGAGTAAGAACTGAGTGAATTTTAATATTTGTATAGAAATATAAAAAAGTCAAGAAAAACTTCTGTTAAGTCCTAACTACATCCAGAGGAAACAGCCCATGCTGCCTTTACCCGGAGCAATTTTGGCTCTAGCATATGTTCTGAAAACTGCAGTCCACTCTTCTTTCCTTTATAAACATTGAATTCATTTTGCAGAAAATTTCTTCCCTGGAATAGTTCTGTAATATGTTAAAATTTTTAAATTAATTTGAATAATAATAATAGTAAACATAAACATGAGCTCATGAAGATGTTAACTAAATGGATTTTCTATTCTATCAAGGAAAAATGCTAAAAGGCTTGATTGAATCTTTCTTTGATCAAGGGATAATTTTCCAATTGTTATATAATTAAGGAAAAATCGCGGTTATTTGAGATAAAATCGAATGACAAAGGAGTTTCTCCAAAAGAGAATTTTAAGAATCAACACTCTTGACAAAACTTATTTTAATAAAACATAGGTAAATTTATTGGTGGTGGTGGTGTTTAGTTTACAAGGGCTTGAACCCAGAGGCATCCTACCACTGAGCTACACCCCCAGCAATTTTTCTTTTATTTTGAAACAAAATTTCACTAAATTGTTTAGGCTGGCCTCCAACCTGCAATCCTTCTGTCTCAGCCTCCCAAATATTGGGATCACAATCGTACCCCACCATGCCTGGCTATTGTTTGCATTCTTGACGATTGCCATTTTAACTAGGTTTAGATGGAATCTCAATGTAGTTTTGATTTGCCTTTTCCTGTTATTTACTTTCTTGAAAAACTTCCTTCAACAGTTCTTCTCAGGCAAACCTACTGGTGATGAGTCTCTTACTTATTTTTAACACGATGTCCTGGTCTTGAGGCACAGGCCATAGTTACCACGACGCCCCATAGTTTCTGAAGCAAAAATCTCTCATCAGACTTCTTTTAAAAGCAATAAATTGTTTCTATTTGAATGATTTGAAGGTTTTTTTTTTTCATTTTGGTTTTTTTTTTCTGAAGTGATTTTGATGTGTCTAGGAATGGATTTTTTTTTTCTTTTTTGTTTCATTGTATCTGGGATTCATGGAGCCTTTTGTATCTAGAATTTTAAGTCTTTCACTAAATTTGTGAAGTTTTTATTCTTTATGTTGACCAACATATATATAATTTTTAAATTTCACATTCCCTTCTTCTTCCTGGGAATTGGATGTTGTAGAGTTAAGATCTTGTGTTATCGCCTGCAGGTTCCCAAGTTTCTCTTTATTTGTCTTCAATCTATCTTCTTTCTGTTGGTCAGACAATAATTTTATTGATATATCTTCAAATTTACTGTTTCCTCTGACCTCTCAATGATAGTGTCTATCGATTATCTCCCTTTATTTGAATTAATATTTCTTGTTATGTTGGGTTAGTTTTTCCTGCCTGGGCATTTTGGTTATTATGAGAATCAGTGTTTTTTTTTTTTTTTTTTTTTAAGTCTAATTACTGCTGATTACTGTCAAGGCAGGGTGATGGGCAGGGCTGTGTTCTCAAATGGGGGCCCTGCAGATGCCCCGAGGGAAGAGGGCGCTGTCTCTCTGCTGCCTGCCTGTGTGGGGTAGGAGTTTCTCCTCAGACAGGAAGCCCTCCGGCTGACACCAGCTGGGTGGACTCCGCCCACACCACTGCACTGAAGTCCTAGGTACTTCTTGCAGTCACTGAGCTATTGTGAATAGTGCTGCCATAAAGAGAGGGGTGCAGATATCTCTTCTACATGTTGATTTCACTTTCTTTGACTATATTCCTAGCAGAGGTGCGGCTGAGTGATAGCATAGTTTTCTTTTTAATTATTTTGGGGCATCCACATGCTGTTCTCCACTATGAATACAGTAACATTCCAAACAAGAGGGGAGGCAAGCGCCCCTTTCTCTGCATCCATGTCAGCATTTGTTAGTTTTTGTCACTTTAATAGCAATTAGTTGCCAGGCGTGGTGGCGCACGCTTGTAATCCCCGCGCTTGGGAGGCAGAGACAGAAAGATCGCGCGGGTTCGAAGCCAGCCTCGCTGGTTTAAGAGACCCTGTTTCCAAAAATTAAAAAGAAGGAGAAGGAGAAGGAGAAGGAGAAGGAGAAGGAGAAGGAGAAGGAGAAGAAGAAAATAGGCCTGGGAGTGTAGCCCAGAGAAGGGCTTCCAGGAACCCCAGTTGGGTACAATACTCTCTCATTGTGCGTTCATTTTGCATTTTCTTCCTCTGTGGCCCTGTGTCTTCTTTTGAGAAATGTCGATTTGTGCTTTTTGTCAATCTTTAAATTAGATATTTTTCTGCCATTGAATTGTTTGGGTTCCTTTTACATTCTAAATGTTAGCCCCTTGTCAAATGCATAGATCACAAGTATTTTCTTCCATTCTTTATACTTTTAAACTGTCTTTATTTTTATATGTAAGGTGTATCTCATTTAAGAACCGTATAGTTTCTTTTTAATTCAATTTAAGAATATTTGTATTTCTAGTACAAATATTGTGATGAGAATATTCTAAATCAACTCTAACAGCTATTTTGAAATATTCAGAATAGAAACTATTTTTGCACCCTTAATATACTTGGATTATATCTACTATCTGGTTACTGGATTTCTAATTGTTCAAATATTTAAATAATTCAGTATACCTCTTTTTTGTTCTGTAATGATTACCATGGCATTCTGAAATTATTATTTTATTATAGTATAATATAATTGAGGGTGTATTCATTCGAGTCACCCCTCTATGCCAGTCTGGTATGGAGCTGTACCTGTCCTCTGTATTTCTATCTTTCTGATAAACTTCTTTAAATCTTCAAAAAATATAATTGATAATCTTATAATGCTGACTGTAGTCTTCCAATTTAATTTAATTCATCTTCTTACACTCCATGTTTGTTGTGCATTTTTAACACATACCTACAGCCCACAACACAAAAAGACCTTATTATTTTGTAAATACATTTAATTTAATTGATCTTTTTCTCTCTTTTATTACCTACTTTCTGACCATAATCATTTCTTTCTGTCTGAAGAACTCTCTTTGGTATTTTCATACTATAATACTGCCAATAACAACAACAAAATTATACCAGCTTTACTTTTCAGGAAATACATGTTCCATTTAAAAAAAAATAGTATATATCACTGGATATAAAGTTCTAGGTTGGACATTGCTAGAAACTAAATATTCATGTTCTCTTAAAATTCACAGGGAAGCCACAAAGAAGGAGAGTAATATTTTGTTCTTCCTATCTTAAATTTATTGGCTGGGACTCCATAACAAAAGACTTGTTATTAAGAGAAAATCTGCCAGGCACAGTGGCACATGCCTGTAATCCCAGTACTTGGGAGGCTGATACAACAGGATTACAAGTTAGAGGCCAGATTTAGCAATTTAGTGAGACCCTCAGCACCTTAGAAAGACCCTGCTTCAAAAAAAATAGTAAAGCCGGGCGTGGTGGCGCACGCTTGTAATCCCAGCATTTGGGAGGCTGAGACCTGGAGGATCGCGGTTCGCGGACAGCCTCAGCTACTTAGTGAGGCCTCTGCAACTCAGTGAGACCCGGTTTCAAAATAAAAGGAAAAAAAAAAATAGGGCAGGGGGTGTAGCTTGGAAGGTCAATGCCCCTGGGTTCCATCCTCAGACCCGCGCAAAAAAAAAAAAAAAAAAAAAAAAAAAATAGTAAAAAGGGATGGGGGTGTAGACTGAAGGTAGAATGTACACAAAGAAAGAGAGAAGAGAGATGAAGGGGGAAGAGAGAGAATATTAAACAAACATTGATATATTTATTCCAAATTATTTATATATATATATATATATATATATATATATATATATATATACATTTATATGAGATACAGAGAATAAGTACTTTTCACAGAGATAGTTCAAGCTCTTGCTTATATAGCATCTTCAACAAAAAAATAATAATTTTTTAGAGAAGTGAGAAGACAAGGTAAAGCACTCTGGGTCTCCAGGAAAGGCAATTTGGGGAAGGCAAATCATGAGGATTTGTTATATAGACCTCTGGTGTGGTCTTCAGGCACATAAGGTTGTAAAGTTGTATTTATGATCAACTTTTGTCCTTTCTTGTAGGGAGGGAGGAGGAGAGGAACAGCTTCATAAATTTATGTCCTACTTTTAATAAGGCAGGTGGAAGGCAGAGAGCTCTGACCCCATTTGCTTCTCCTCAGTTGCTTTCAGCTGAAAATAAACCCTATACCAAAATGGTATGTATTAGGGTGAGGCATTTTGTTCTCCTGTGAAACCTAATTCCCAGTGTTAGGAGGCAGGACTTTGGGGAGGTGTGTAGGTGATGATAGTGGAGCCCTTCTGAGTAGGATTAGTACTTTTATAAAAGAGCCCCCAGAGGACTCTTTTGCTCCTTCTGCCATATAAGCACACAAGGAAAGGCCAGCTATGATGGGTGGGGAAGTGGCCCCACCAGGTACCAAATCTTTCACGCCAGCATCCTGGACTTCCCACCCTCCAGAACTGTGAGAAATAAATGAGAATTGTTTATGCACCACCTGGCTTATTGTTAAGATGTCTGACTACAATGCTCTAATAGAAAATTTAAAAAAGAAATCCTGAACAAATGGCAGTCGGAATATGGTCAATGGAGGCCATTCTGAGATGCTTTCAGATGGAAGAGGAACTTGTTGTTGAACACTGGAAGAAAGACCATCTTTGTCAAAAAGTGTCCAAGAGTCAGGCATAAGGTGCGTGCCTGTAATTCCAGTACTTTGGAGGCTGAGATAGAAAAATCACAGGGTCAAGACAAGTCTTAGCAACTTAGTGAGGACCCTCAGCAACTTGGCAAGTCCCTGTTCCAAAGTATAAACAATATAGGGTGGGGAGCACAGCTCTGAGGTAAAAGGCCCCTGGATTCAATCCCCAGTAACACACACACACACACACACACATGTCATAGAGCCAGGCTCAGTAACACACACCTGTAGTCTTAGTCTTAGTACTTGGGAGACTTAGACAGGAGGATTGCAGGTTCAAGGCTAGCATGAAGTAGCTTAGTGAGACCCTGATTCAAAATAAAACAATGATTTTCAAAAAGTAGCTGGGGGTATATCTCAGTGGTAGAACCTCCCCTGAGTTCAATACTCAGTAGCACAAAGAAATGAAAAAAAAAAAAGGTCAAGGAACTTAGCTGAGTGGTGGTGATGATTTTGAGGAAAGCAGACTTGTGAGAGATAGTTGGATATTGGCCTAAGAAGGTATCTCAGCAAAGTGTTGAAGGGACAGCCTAGTTTTTCAAGACCACTTATAATGATATGTAAAAAAAGACATTATTTGATGATAGAATTGTTCATCAAAAAGGAAGTTGAATTTCAAGATTTGGAACATTCTTAGACTCTCTATTTTGAAAAAATATGAAAGACTGTGTTTGGAAATTGGCAAAGCAACCATTAGATACTATCAGTCAACCCCTATCCCTGACAGGACACTCTCCAAAATGATGGAATGAGGACCTTGAAGGCCATTCACAGGTCATAAGGGCTTTCTCGCTCTTTGAAAAGTCCAGAGTGCCAGACCCAGTGAGCACAGGAGCAGAGCAGAGCAGTACTCAGCAGAGCCAGGGTTGGTGCTGCCCCACAATCAAACTGCTAGAGCCACTGGCATGAAACTCAAGCCCAGCAGAGCTTCAGACATGTAACCCAGGCACAGGGGTGGGGCCCATGGAGGTGGAAACAACACAGAGGAGGTGCCCATTGTGCCTCGACCACTTTGAAGGGGGAGGATCACACCATAGTAGATCCAGAAAGTGGCATCTCCACCCCAGGGTGCTCAGAAGGTGTTGCTCTTGCCCTGGTTGACCTGAGGACAGAGCATTAGTCAATAAAGGGTATTCTCAAGCCTTACATTTTTTTTTTTTTTTTTTGGTGGTACTGGGGTTCCTGGAAGCCCTTCTACCTCCGGGCTACACTCCCAGACCTATTTTTACATTTTCATTTTTGGAAACAGGGTCTCCTAAGCCAGCGCACGCGGCTGGCTTCGAACCTGCGCGATCCTCCTGTCTCTGCCTCCCAAGCGCGGGGATTACAAGCGTGCGCCACCACGCCCGGCAAGCCTTACATTTTGATGTTGGTTGTCCTGCAGAGTTTAGACTTGTTGGGATTCCATCACACTCCATTCTGCTTTACTGTTTCTCCCTTTTGTCATGACAACATATGTTCTATCCTGGTTCCACTATTGTATTTTGGAAGCACATAGTAGATGCATTTTACAGAGTCACAGCTATAGGGTAATTTGTTTTGGAATGGGCTGAACTTTGAATCTCACCCATTTCTGATTTTGGGTGATATTTAAATATAATTTTGAACTTAGAATAAAATTGATGACGGGAAATTTTAAGACTTTGGAGGCTATGGAGATTGAATGAATGTATTTTGCATGCACACAGAGCAAGAATTTGAGGCGGGAAAAGGGATATAACTCTACACATTGAAAATTTGTGTTTCTTCCAAAATCCATGTTGAAACCTAATCCCCAATGTGTTGGCATTTGAGGTGAAGCTTTGGCAGATGGTTGGCTCCCCCCTTATGGATGGGTTTAGTGCCCTTATAAAAGAAGCACAGGAGCTCTCTTGCCCCTTCTATCATGTAAAGGTACATGGAAAAGACAGTTGTTAACAAAACAGAAAGCAGCCATCTCTGAACACTGAATTTTTCAGAGCCTTGATCTTGTACTTCCAAGCCTCTAAAATTGTGAGAAATAAATTTATGTTGTTTATTCTGTTATTTATTCTTGCTGGTGATTAAACACAACCAAGTTTATGGTGTCTTTACTATTGCATCCCCCAAAGTATTAAGAAATTGATTCGTTTCTGTATTTGCAGGATGCAATTTTATTGTGCTTTGGCTTTCAAAGTCTTTTAAAATATTGACTGTCTAGTTCTTGCTACTCTACAAGAATTTTTTTTTTTAATCTGCCTAATTTTCAGGTTTTCGCTTTCAATATTTGGCTTCCATAAGTTATAATACAATGTGGGTTGGTGCGCTATTTTTTATCTTGTTTACTATTTATAATGCTTACTGAATCATTGGCCTGATATGTTTGTTTTAAGATATTTCCACCAGTATCTTTATTTTTATTTTATATTTCCACCAGTATTTTTATTATCTAATCTTTATATCTAAAGATTAGATATTAGATAATTGGATTGTTTTATATTTTCTAATGTGATATGCTGCATCTTCTGCTTCTTTTTTCTCTCAATTCAGCCTGTGGTTTTTTGTTTTTTTTTCAAAACTGGGGGTTGAACCCTGGGGCATTCTACCTTCAAACTATACCCCTAGACCTATTTCATTCTTTATTTTGCAACAGTCTCACTGTTTCAGAGAGTCTCACCTAAGTAGATGAGGCTGAGCTCAAACCAATGATCCTCCTGTCTCAGCCTCTCAACACAGGGATTGCAAGCATATGCCACTGTGTTCAGCTGGGCCTGTGTGCCTTTTTTACTGATTTGGTTTTGCTGTGTAAAGTCTACTGTTAAATCCATCCAGTTAGTACTTAATTTCACATTGTATTTTTAGTTTTGTAACTTCCATTTGTCTTATATTTATATATCCTAGTTCTCTGGTGAATTTTTTACTTTTTTTTGGTGGTACTGGGGTTCCTGGAAGCCCTTCTACTTCCGGGCTACACTCCCAGACCTACTTTATATTTTATTTGGAAACAGGTCTCTTAAGCCAGCCAGGCTGCCTTTGAACCTGCGTGATCCTCCTGTCTCCGCCTCCCAAGCGCGAGGATTACAAGTGTGTGCCACCACACCCGGCAAATTTTTTACTTTTATCTATTTTAGATCTAAGGAATAAGTCTGATAACTCCAACAACTGAGTAAGCCATGTCCATTTATTCTGTTTCTTGGGATCATATACTTCTTTCATCAGTAATTACCAACTGAATGCCTTATATTCTATAAAAATATTGTAGAGGATTAAAATTTTTTACCTATCCTCAAAAAAGTTCATTTTTTCCCTCTGATAATCAGAGTGAAATAAACTTGTTGACTTTATAATATTGGTGTAACTCTGTCCCAGTTGTACAACACGCATAGACGCCCTTCTATCTCCGGGCTACACTCCCAGACCTATTTTTACATTTTTATTTGGAAACAGGGTCTCCTAAGCCAGCGCGCGCGGCTAGCTACGAACCTGCGCGATCCTCCTGTCTCTGCCTCCCAAGCGCGGGGATGACAGGCGTGCGCCACCACGCCCGGCATGCCGTCAGCATTTCTAACAAGCAGCCTGGGATATCTGCTAGTGGTTTGAGCTTCTTGATGACTAGAAGAGAATCTGTAATTATTTAAGTGATCCTGAACAAATGTCTAGAATATGGGTAGTGGAGACCATTCTGATAAGATTTCAAAGAGCATTTCATTGGACTTTAGAGAAAAGACTCTCCTTGTTAAACACTGAAAAAGCCCTGTGTGGTGGCACATACCTGTAATCCCAGTACTTGGGAGGCTGAGACAGGAGGATCCAAGGTTCAAGGCCAACAAGCAATAACTTATTAAAATCTTACTTATCTTCTCAGTGCTATGAGGCTGCTGACAACTCTACCATTTATTAAATTTCTCCTAGTCTTCTCAGACTTTCATCCTACTCAGCTGAAGAGTTTGTCTAGTGTTTTAAGTGAAAAACCACCTAATATTCTGTTCATATCATTGATTATTTTTATTTCTGGGATATTGATCCCACAAATCTGACTATCTTGACAGATGAAAAATATATTTTTCCTCCAAGCATTGCAAGTTTTCCAAATCCACTGACTTCTCTTTGTTTTAGCAGCAGTGCATTGCCTGAGTTTGCAGCCTCTCTTGGCATGAAGAATTGTCAAACACTCCAAAGGCAGAAATTGGAAATCAGTTCATTTCTCTGAAGTTCCTTCAGATACCAGCTCTTCCAGTTCTGCTTGCCACAGGGTTTTTCCATCCATTCCAACTGAGCTTGCAGAATGGTGGTGGTGAGGCGGGCAACACTGGGTGCTATTTCTCTTTACTAAGTATTCTCAATGAAATATTTGTTTGCTGTTTGACAAAAGTGAAAACATCACAGGAAGAAGGGGAAGTTAAAAATATATATATATGTGTGTGTGTAATCTTACTCTTAAATTAGTAATATATTTAATTGCAATTTAATAAAATATTTATTTTATAAACTAATGCACAGTGTTGGCCAAGAAATTTTAGCTCAGGTTTCTTGTATCTTTGAATTAAGCCATCAGTTATTACTTATCTAAAATTAGTTACTTTAAGTTATATGTCTATGTACCTTTTATGTCACCTCTTTGCTTAGTAAATCTACATTGTGCAATTCATTTATTTCCGCAGGCTTAGCTTCCTTATCTATTAAATTAATGTAAAAAGATTTAACTCAAGGGGTTGCTGTAGGGCTAAATAAAATTATATATTAAAATACCTAATGCCTACAGTTGGGCATGGTAGCACATGCTTGTAATCCTAATACTTGGGAAGGTGAAACAGAAGGATCACAAGTTCATGGCCAGCCTCAGCAACTTGTGAGGCCCTCTGCAATTTAGTGAGACTGTTTCAAAATAAAGAATAAAATAGGTCTGGGGGTATAGTTCAGAGGTAGAATGTTTCTGGGTTCAATCTCCAGTACTGAAAAAAAAAAGCCAATGAATGTTATTTTCTTTCTTCCCATGATGGTGTCCTTAGTTAATGATAAAACGAACAAAGAGCCAAATAATAGATAATAGAAAAATAACTTTTAAAATGTACCTACAGAGCCGGGGGTGGTGACACACGCTTGTAATCCCTGCACTTGGAGGCTGAGACAGGAGAATCGCACAGGTTCGAAGCCAGCCTCAGCTACTTAGTGAGGCTCTCAGCAACTTACTGAGACCCTGTTTCCAAATAAAATATAAAAATAGGTCTGAGAGTATAGGCCAGAGGTAGAAAGCCTCAGGGTTCTACCCCTGGTACCACACACAAAAAATGTACTTATAGATATGTAAGTAATTCAGATTTTGCAATAAGTGCCAACATAATAATGGATTATGGACTTAACTTCAACTAAATCATGTATTCACACTTCTATATAACTGTGAGAATAGAATGAGGATGGATATAGTGAAAAAAGCAAAGGAAAAAAATTATCACGAGGCATGTCATGGGTCCCTGAATGGCGAATCAATTGTTTATTTTTTTTATGAAAGAGAGGACATTGTCCCCAGGTTATCAAGTCACTGGATCTGTCTAATGAGCAATATCCATTGGTAAAGTGTCAGCATCTGGTGAGGTATTGGTGACAGGCCCATCTGATGTCTTAAGAGCCATCAGCTGAGTCTTTGCAGTTCTCTTTACCAACAACCACATTAACCAGCTGCATATACAATGTAGTCAGGTATAGACTATTGACTTCTTGCCTTCCTTTAGTCCAGAAAGTATGTTTGTTGAAAGTGGCAAATATAAGAATTTCTAAAGTTCTTTTATTTAAGTGTTCTGTCAGTTATATTTTTATGTTCATAAGAGAGTCTTATGTTCTACAAGGAAAAAAATGTAAGAAATAAAGGTGGCTTAGCCCCCATAAAAATTAAATTTCTATGTATAATATCTAAATTATTTTATGTGTTTTATAATTCTGTTGCATATCATGAGCAATTAGATTAAATAGCAAGTATGTGTTTGCAGTAGAACAAGTACATTATATGCTTTAAAATTCTTTTACATTTCAGTAAAAATGACTGAGAAGTGCTATTTTCCAATGAGGTTCAACAAATGCAGGCAAATAATTAAAAAATCCATACCGTTCTGCCCTTGACTATATATATATATATATATATATATCTGTCTTTCTTTCTTTCTGGGAAGTTATACTAGGCAAATTATTTTTGTAGATTATTATTTTTTTTAATCTGCTAGTTTCTGGAGAGTTCAGGAAAAGACATGGATAAGAACTCAAAGTGATAGAAGGAACAAGTAGAGGTAGGATCAATGCACCTGCCAAGAACTTTATAGACAAAAGGACAAGGGTACCTCTCAAGATGTTATGACTTACTGAGGTCTTAATTTCCAAAATTGCTTAAGGAACCAATTCCCCATGATTTTGTTTCTTTGTTTTTTATTGTCTTTCTTTTCTTTTACTTTTTCTTTTTTTTTTCCTACCTGTTCTCCATTTACACAAAAATGTTCTCAATCACTGCAGATTACCAAAGCAAGCAAGGTTTATATTTACAACTTCAGAGGCGAACCTCACTGTTTCATGGACCAGGTCAAACCAAACATTTTTTAGTGTCGTCCAGGCTACTTAATTTGAAAAGTAGTTGACAATGGCATGTTTTTGTGTAAGTTAATGATGTGAGAAATATGCACTGCATCCTGGGCTATTTCAACATTCGGAATGCTTCTCCACCAGCAGAATTTCTAATACCTATCATTTATTACTTCCACGACACATTAATTTAGTTCCACCAAATAATTCAACTTCAGTTATAGCTGGTCAGTTGCCTGAATTCTTCAAATAAGGCTTTTTAAGAAAATAATTTTAAAAGAGTTCTTTACCACTGGGGATGGTTGAACAAATGGAGAAAAATCCTTTCGGTGAAACTAAATTTATTCCTTATTTTGTATATAAGAAAAAGAAAGAAAAATGGCCTATAGGCACTGTTCTGCCACCTGCCACTGACCTCCATATTCAAGTTTATTTTGTTTTTTTTAATTATTATTATTATTCCTTCCTCGACCACTTGCTGGGTGAGTAATTCTAAGGGAAGGCAATCCCCAGGAGTCAGTTGCCAGGAAGATATTTGTATTTGTGATAGCCTCTGTTTACATAGATAGGGAAGGAGGAGGAAAGGAAAGAGCTGTAAACATAGGAGGAGGAGGATTCCACAGCTTTCTGTGTCTCTCCTTATAGACTTTATCATAAAGCAGAGTCATGCCTATCCACATGCTTAGAGATGGAGTACAACGAAAAAACAAGTGCTCAAGAAACCAGAGACCTGAGTTCTGATCTCAGGATGGCCATTCACTCCTGTATCCTTAAATCCTGGTCCATGTGGTTTCCTCATCTATAAATCGGAGGCTATCAGCTCTTGTCTAAGATCTTTCCTATTTTACATTTCTTTGTTGACTGAGGTGAGACAAGGTCAGAATTCATGTATTTCAAACATGCTCCTGTCGATGTCTTATCATGATTGCTTATTCTGAATACGTCCTAAATGGTTTAAAAACTTAAGCAGAGCCGGGCGTGGTGGCGCACGCTTATAATCCCAGTGCTTGGGAGGCTGAGACAGGAGAATTGCACAGGATCGAAGCCAGCCTCAGCTACTTAGTGAGATCCTGTTTCCAAATAAAATATAAAATAGGTCTGGGAGTGTAGCCCAGAGGTAGATGGCCCCTGGGTTCCATCCCCAGTACTACACAAAATAATAATAATAATAATAATAATAATAATAATAAAAACTTAAACATGTTCCAACTACTGCCTGGGGGTTTGCCTGGTGACTTTGACAGAATTGTAAAAGAGACAAGGAAAAAGGCCACCTCTGTCTCATGTTGCTTCTCGTGGACAAGATCAGTAAGAAAAAGGATACCCAGGAGTGAAAATTAAGTGAGAACAGGGATAGCTGAATCATCAATATAACTGTGGCACTAAAAAGTCTTCACTTGAAAATTATCTTAGATAAACAATCTATATTTGTGCTTATAGAGTATTAGCTATTAGAGTAAATGAACGTGTGAGTATATATGTGTGTGCATATGTACATATCCTTAACACATCCTGGAAATTGAAATAATTCTTTTATTGAGGGACCTTTTTCTTTTTAGCCTAGACATTTTACTCATTTATTATTTATTATTATTATTTTTATTCTTTTGGTGGTACTGGAGTCCCTGGAAGCCCTTCTATTTCCAGGCTACACTTTCAGACCTATTTCATACTTTTTATTTTTGGAAACAGGGTCTCTTAAGCCAGCACGGCTGGCTTCGAACCTGCGTGATCCTCCTGTCTCTGCCTCCCGAGCGCGGGGATTACAAGCGTGCGCCACCACGCCTGGCGTTTTACTCATTTATTTTGTCTTGATCACTAAGCTCTCATACAGCAGGCATCCACACAAGATGACAATGGCAATGAAGGGGTCTTGTGTAATCAATCAGCTACTATGCAAGTGTTATGCATTGATGATTCCACTGAATGTTGACAGCTACTTAATCATTTAAATTATGTTTAGAAAGAAACAAGTAGTCTAAAATCACATCTCTCTTAAGTGTTGGAACCTGAATTGAAACCTAGATCTTCTTCACTCTAAAGTTTTTTCCAGCATGGTACTCAGCCTCTATCAGCATGACGATATTGTTGTTAATGTTTACTAATTCTAGATATTGATGTGACTGCAACTTAATTTTACTCTACTTTCAAGCTAGTAAATTAGCTTGTTACTGTACTGTGGATTTTGAAGAGGACACAAAAATCCTGGATCAAAGACAAAGGAATTTTGTATTAAGACTGTAGGAAGCCCGGGGGGTGGTGGTGTAGGCTTGTAATCCCAGCATTTGGGAGGCTGAGACCGGAGGATCGTGGTTCGTGGACATCCTCAGCTACTTAGTGAGGACCTCTGTAACTCAATGAGACCCAGTTTCAAAATACAAAAAGAATAAAAATTAGGGCAGGGAGTATAGCTCGGAGGTCGAATGCCCCTGGGTTCCATCCCCAGACCCCCCCCCCAAAAAAAAAAAAAAAAAGACTGTAGGAAGCCACGCACCATTGTGTAGGCCTATAATCTCAATACTTTACTAAGCTGAGACTGGAGAATAGCAAGTTTGAGGCCAGCCTCAGCAGCTTAGCAAGACCCCATTTCAAAATAAAAATAAAATGGGTTGTAATGTAGCTCAGAGGTAGATTGCCTTTGAGTTCAATCACAGTACCAAAAGAAAAAAGAGTATAGAAAAAAAAAAAAAGGCCCCAAACTTTGGAAAATGTGAAACTTTCTCTGGTATAAATATTCACCTGAAGGAGACATTGGGAAAGCCATGCCCATTTCACTGCCCTGGGGTGGTTTCCTAGAGCACTTAAGCAGGGCAGAGGGCTGTGAGGACCACCTACCCAAGTGTATTCCTTTCTTTGATATCACAAAGTCTTCAAGACCATTTTGTGGTGTTATTGCTTGGCTCTGGGATCATTATTGTGGTTAAATTTGTTAAAAGTTCGTTTTTGTGCTTTCCAGCCCAGGCTTAGATCTGCAGTGGAAAATACATTTATAAAAGCATGCTGTTGCGTGTGTGTAACTTGCATTTCGGGCTTGCCCCCAGACCACCTGGAACACCTTCATGGGTTCCAGCTATGCAAAGCCACATCGTGAAAACCAGTGGGCTACTTACTTAGGTTACTACTGGTGGTTTTTTTGAGTTTCCCAAATAAATACCAGAAGCAGGTTTTTGTTGTTGTTTTGTTGTTGTTGTTTTAAATACTTAGTTTCACTTTGCTATAAATAAAAATGTACCTTTTCTACAAGGTAGTGCTTTGGCTGATATTTGCAATGTGCAGCATAAAAAAAATTAAAGAAAACATTGGCATTTAACTTCGGGCAGAGGTAAATTAAAAAAGAAAAAAAAAAAAAAAAAGACTGTAACATTCTGAGAAAGCTACCGCCTGTTTTTCTAACCCGGACACTGGAGTCTACAAAGTACAGGCCACACCCTGAGAGTCTACCTCGGGTTTATAGAAGGCCTAGTGTGTGGTCAAGACCTCTAGACTCCCAGTTTAAAGTTCATACCAGGAATGGGTTTAATGACACCAATGGCTTTTTTTTATAATTAAGTTGAAACCCGCCTCTCACCAATGTCCCAAGCGATGTGTTTCTGGAGCTTACACCATCAGTGTGGGGGGACACCTAAGTGCCACAAATTTTTTTAGTGCTCAAGGATTCTGATTTTTAAATAAATATTAATGCTCCAATTCCTATGCTATGGAAAGAATAAGGGAAAGGCTTAGGAATCTCGCCCACAAATTTCATGGTCAGAGAGAACTCACTACCTGACCAGCAGACAGAGAAGGCCAAAGGCGCACCAAACCACACAGGGAAAGCTCAGTTTGCCAAAACTGTGGCTGAGTTGAAGTGGATTTGGCCCTAAATATATTAATTCCAGACACCCGGTGGTCTGAGACAGAAAAGGAAAAGTAAGCAAATGCATTGGTGAAGGGATAAGCTTCCCCTGGCCATCTCACTTTGTAACAGTTTTTCTCACAATTGAGCCGCTCCCTAGCTCGCTGGCTTTCTGACTTAGCCCGCCCGTCTGCCGCTGGGGGGCTCCGCTCTGGCCAAGGGTCTGCAAAGGCACAGGAGAATCCTCCAAAAGGAGAGGGTCGATCTTCCATTTTCCCTTTCACCAAGGCGAATCTGCACCCTCTCGATAAGCCTACAAGCTCACAGAAACCGACTTGTCTTTTTTATACAACAGAAATAAAGCTGAGGTCTTAGCTGCAGCCAGATTTGGCTCAAGCCCTTGGAAACGTTAATCTTGACTTGGTTTGGTTTTTATCACTCTCTTTCTACAAAGGAAAAACTAAAATAAGAACACAAAGTTTAGATCAAATGCTGGATACCCATGGTACTTTCATACTTTTGCCTTTAACTTAAAAAAATTACTTAAAAAAAAAATAAGTTTTCCTTCTCTATGAGAACTGCTTCTAATGCAAGAGAGCTCTCTCTAGTGACAATTTTAGGTAATGCACATCCTGCTACCCAGAAACAATTTTCTTAAATGTGAACTTACGTTTATATAGCAATAAAACTTTATTTTGAATAAAAGTGATATAACTTCTGTAAAGCTGGTAAAGTTCTCACTTATTAGATTGTATTTTCTTAAAAATTGTTCAGAAAATATTTCTGGAGAAGATATAATGAGAGATAGCCAGTGGCGACATGAATTATTTTTCAAAGCAACAGACTAGAGATGTGCTATATGATTTAAAATCAAAACCCCTCTTTCTACGATTTTAAAAAATTGGGAAGACAAGATCCAAGAATTTATCATTTTACATTTAAATCATGTAAAAATTAAGCGTTAAGTCATGCTGTGGAATGTGAGTTTGTGAACCTATCTATTCATCTTGCATTGATTTTGATCTGATTTGCACTGCTGTTTTACCAAGCATGGCTCTTCATTTCCTCATCTAGCTGCATGTGTGTATTTGTGCTTTTCATAGGTCCACCTTTTAAGTGTTAAAATAAAATCATAGCATTTAAACAATGTAAGTCTAAATTGTTTCAAAATATGCATTCACTGTGATATATCAGTAGGTTTTAAAATGTCTCCTGTGTAGTATGGCAGTGGGTTCCACCCTTAGTGGGGAGCAAATAGCTCCTTATCTCTGCCATCTGACAGGTGATCTAAGAATTGGGTGTAGACAGCAAGAATCAACTGGGAAACCTAAGAGGCCTGATATAAAGGAATGAACTTAAATGGTAGAATATGCTATTGATAATATTAATGATAAAGATAAAAACTATGATACGGATAAAAGTTAATTTTTAAAGTTATAAAAATGAAGAAAATGAATTATCTTGAAATACATTTATAACACAATCATCTGATAGCAATTAGAGATCTAGTAGCAAAGACTTGTGGGTTTTTTGGGAGGTGGGGATGATGTACACAGCTCAAACTTTTAATTCTCAGAGAATTCCAAAGGCACTCAGGAATCCAAGGATCTCAGTTCTCTGTCTGAAAATACCTAGAACTTGGCACTTCTTCTCCCAGAGATCTCTAGTATTTTATCATTTTTATTTTGCAGGCACATCTCTGGCACGTGGGGGTAATTATGGTATTCCCTGAAGCATAGTGGTTTCGCAATGATATATACCTTCCCCCTCCCACCTCCCTGAGTGGGGATTTCTATTTCAGCATTAGGGTTTTTATGAATGGCAATGCAGTGCTTGGCATGACGTTCCACATTTCATGGATACTTTCGATTCTGAAAAGCAGTTGGACTGGATGCTCTCCTGAAACTAGTTGTGTGGATTTCAAGCCATTCTTCAGTCTTTGCTTTGCTAATAAATATATACTGCAATCAGGTAATAACATTTCAGAGAACATTTACACTCTCATTAACTTTTAAGGAGAAAAGCTGGACGTGGTTCTGTTTCTGCTCGGCTCCCTGAATTTCAGATGTTACACACTGATCCCATAAATTGACCAGTGTGCATTATACATCAATACCTGTATATTCGAGGCCTGTTTTTTTTCCCCTGATATAAAAAATAAGAAAACAACTAAAATATTTGAAAAAATTTAAATTTACTTTTGACGTCTTTTTAAAGAAACACATTTGCCTTTTGAAAAAAATACAAAAGAAGTTCTTTAGTTGGGAAGAGTGAGTTTAGTTTGATTCCACCAAATATGTATTTCCAGCTTGCTTTCTTCTTTAGAGTTTTTATGTATTAGGGCTTGATCAACTTTCTGGAGTTTCACTGGGCTTGCCTCATTTATGGAATTATCAGTATTGGTGGTTCCTTTGTTAGTAAGCAAACTAAAATTTAATTGCAGCAACAATGGCTTTACATTATTTTAGTTTCTGGTTGCAACTTATAAAGTTTTATTTTTACAATAAAAATTTATCTGCAATCTTCCTCTAGCACAAATGCTTATTAATTGATATATTGCCTATGAAATCTAAGTTGTTTATTCCATGAATAAGGATTAAGTACCTGTTTTTAGAAGTTGACTTTTTATCAGTGACTTGCTTGATGGAGTTTCTACTTTAACCTTTCAGGTTATTGAACTGCAGAAATAATCACACTTTTTCAATAGTGAAAAGTTCTAATAGTAGAGAAGAAATAGACAGTTTGGAAAGAAAGAACATCAACTCATTCAGTTGCAGCTTCGGGAAAGACCCCCAGAGAAGTTGCCCTTTGTGTGGCATATTGATACCAATTTCTGATCAAACATTCAATTTTTTATTGTTGTTGTTCATAGCTTTCCCCCACCTTCGGAGTTCTGTGGATAGGAAAACATTTTGTTTGGTCACCGATAATAGGCACATGAAATTACACAATAATTTGTTCCACTGTGAAAAAGACTGTTTATTTTTAATGCATCTGAAAATCAGGCTAGTTCTAATGTCTTTAAATGCACAGCCCCTGGGGACAGAAACTGACTCAGAACTGAAGGGTTCTGCTTCTTGTCTGGAGCCAGAATCGTTACTCATAAACTATCACAGGGTTCAATTTCTTAACCTGTCATTTTACAACAGATTTTTGGAGAAGAAAAACCACGATTTCTAATCTTTTAGGGGTGACCTCTTGGGGATTCTGAGAAGCTGCACATGCCTGGCTCAAAAAGATTTACAATAGCAAACCAAATCCAAGCTGCTCAGCTCACTTGGAGAGGTGAGAGAATGTCCCGGTCAAGGCACGCCAGCGTTCTCCAGAATTTCTCTAGTTATTCTCAAACTGGTAAGGACAGTACTCTTTTTCTTTCAGCTAACTTGAAATTGTTGGCGTCTCAAAATAAATATCATACATTCTAATTTCATATTTAAAGTTGAAGTCACTTGAAAATAATTGTCCCTTTGATATAGAAGCCACCCAGTTTGGAATTCTCTATTTCTCATCCAGGCAAATCTAATGTAATATCTTTTTGAATATGGCATAGCACAATTCAAATTCATTGGGGTTTTATTTTAATTTATTGTAAGCAGGCAAACATATTCTTAACACACATATCAAAATATACTGGGTATAGAGCTTATATGTGTAACGTAGAAAATTTTAGATAAATGTCAAAATGTCCTGTGCAAGGAAAAATAGGTATAGATTCCTTCCTTCCTTCCTTCCTTCCTTCCTTCCTTCCTTTCTTCCTTCTTTCCTTCCTTTTTTTTTTTTTTTTTTTTTTTTTTTTTTTTTGGTGGTACTGGGGGTGGAACCCAGAGGCTTTCTACCTCCGGGCTATACTCCCAGACCTATTTTCCATTTTATTTGGAAACAGGGTCTCACTAAGTTGCTAAGAGCCTCACTAAGTAGCTGAGGCTGGCTTCAAATCTGTGCGATCCTCCTGTCTTATCCTCCCAAGCCCAGGGATTTCAAGTGCGCGCTACCAAACCCAACTAGGCATATATTCTTTTAAAACTATCCTTTTTCAAATTGAATTTATTTTGTACTTCATTCATCACTAGCTATCATAATAAGTGGAATGTTTTATTCATATGGTTTAAAGATTTTTTTTTTACCTATGTTTCTAGTTAGTTTCAAATGAAAGAAACAAATTCCACTATGAATGCCTAGAAAGCTATCATTAAATTAAGCACAACCATACATCTTCAGGAAAAGTTTGCAAATTCAACTCAAAAGTAATTTCTGGGAAGCAGTATTATCATACCTTTTGATAGCAATAAGGTCTACCAATATGAAAGTTTGTCAAAGTTCAAAATTTCTTAGCTTTAACCACAAAACTGTATCATTTTGCCTAAATTAAAGAAAACAAATCTGAGTGTTCTCTTTTTCCTCCATGGAAGAGGAAGCCAGGAACAATGGCATGTTATAAATTCCGGCATGTGATGTTGGTAGTGGATGGGAAGATTGGATCCTAGTGGATGGAAGAAAAAGCCAAGAGGGTGGCACTTTCATGAATCTCTTTTTCTAATGAGAGCAGGTGATGAGCAGCTAAGATCTCTGAATAAACATAAGACATGTATGTGGTGATGGGCATAGATGCACTCCTGAGCGAGTGGCTGTTTACATCGAATGTAAACAGAAACTCAGAATATGAAGTGCTCTCCATGATCAATTCACTCCCATCACAATTTTGATAGCATAAAGTTTAGCATTTACTTTAAAAAGTTAAACTTTAATTGCAACAAACTCTAGCAAACATTTAGTTTCAATTCTGAAGGCTTCTTTGAAAGAGAGCTGATAGTAATGCCCTAGCCCACAGCAGACCCGTTTAATGTCTCAATTTCCTTTTATCAGTTGCTAATCTTTCCCACTTGAACAAGTATCAGATCAGTCAGTGACACATCTTGGTTCATCTCCCATTCTGTGAAGAACTATCTGAAGTAGTTCTGAGAAATTTATTACACTAGTAAGGTTAAAGGTAGACATTTAGCAACATGCTAAGATAAAAAGAAGATGGAAAAAAATTCCTACATTTGATAAAAAAATTCTCATGGAAAATGTTGCCATAAAACAGATTAATAACCAATAACACAGTTGGTATTTCATCAGAGTTGGAACACTATTGGATTATAAAGAATATGACGGACAATTTCAAGATTTCAGTAAACATCACTGCACATCAGCAGAAAAAAGATGCAAATTAACACAATTATATTAAGGTTAATCTACAATATAAATGAATCGAAATAATCTCAAGAACATAGATTATAGTAATATGTAATAAAATAATTAGATGGAAAAGACATTAGAGCATATGTCTTTGCTGACAATATTGGAATAAAATTATATGATTAAATTTTAAAGGATAGCTGTTTAATAATTAGCTCAGAAAATTACTGAAAAGTAGTAATTAACTCTTGAAACTCAGTATAAGCCACGTCCTGTATATTACTGGGTTTAGGCTTTTCTCATTAAAAATCATCAAATTGCATACATAGCAGTTGTTCATTTCAGTGGATAAAAATTAAACCTCTAAAATGTTAAAAAAATTAAGCTTAATAATTAGTCAACTTGCCTACAGAGTACTGTAGGTTAGCAATTTTGAAACTAATTATTGTTTATTCTAAGCTAAGAAAAATGTGTAAATATGTTGATGATAATAGGAGGCAGATTTCCCTTGATAAATTAAGTTAAAAATATAAAAATTGGCCAGGCGTGGTGGCACACGCTTGTAATCCCCGCGCTTGGGAGGCAGAGACAGGAGGATCACGCAGGTTCGAAACTGGCTTAAGAGACCCTGTTTCCAAATAAAAATATAAAATGGGTCTGGGAGTGTAGCCCAGAGGTAGAAGGGTTTCCAGGAACCCCAGTATCACACACACACACACACACACACACACACACACACACACACACACACACATATTGTATATGCATATATATATATATATATGTATGTATATATATTGGAAAATTAGAATACATATATCATGCTGGATTGGACTCTGAGGTATTAATTGCTAGATATTTATGTAGCTATACTTAATGGTATACACATGTATATATAAATATATACATACACATACATGAATGTGTAAATAAATATATATGTACGTTACATAAGGTATGAATGTATATAAGTATATATTTAGTTGTATATATTTACTTATTTTTGTCAAAACAGCACGAGGTCAATGTGTACCAGTCTGACCACATCTATTATCAGTGCTTGTTTCTAAATACCATTCGTCATTAAAAGGAACCACAGCTTCTCGGAGAAATGTATGATTACAAAGCAGAAAAATGGAAAGTACAGGATAATCCTGAGAATACTGTTTTCACAATAAATTAAGGAAATGTTCAAAGAATAAAAGGGCATAAAATAAAATGGATATGGTAGCAAAATTATAGGAATGAATTATCACCAATTAATAATACTTGAATCTATAAGTGTATTCAAATAACATAACTGAATAAAGGAACATTCTTTCATACTATACAACTTTATCTAAATAATATGAAAGGAATAATTGGGTTAGAAACCTGAAAATAAATGACAAAAATAATTGATTAAAATTTGATGAACTGGATGTTTACATATTCTCAAGGTTTATCAACCAATTTTTAAGTAAAATTTGAACTAATTTAATAACAGAGAAATATGGTAGACATTATTATAGCCAAGTAATCAATATTAATATCACCAAAATCAGAAAGAAAATACTATCATGCACGTTTTTATTTGATGCATTCAAAAGAAACAATGTTACACCAGTGGTATTCCTGCACCAAATCTAGTAATGATGAAATAATTATTAATTCTAATAATGATGAAATATCAAAAATACCCAAATGCATGGGATTTCCACAGAATAACGACCAATTTAGTCAAAGCTGTCAAGGTAAAGATAAATAAACAAACAAACAAAAAATTAAAACCAGAGAATTTCAGAATTCTCCTGTTTAAAGAGTATTTAAAAGCATGGCCCAACCAAATGGCATGGTAAGGATATTTTAGCATTCAAAAATAAATCAGTACAATCAACCATATAAATAAACTATAAATCAAACCCTACAAGAGTCAGTCAATACAGGAAAACCATTTAAAAATTAACTACTCATGACAAAAACTCAACAAAGTAAAGGAAATCTGCTTAATAACAAACTTTTACATAAAACTCATAGCTAATATCTACTTACTGGTGAAAGACAATGTTTTCTTTCTTAAATGGAGTACAAAGCAAATTGTACATATATTAAATCACATTATATACTTTGAATATATATAATTATTTGTCAAATATGTTAAAATAATAACAAGAAAAATTTAAGAAAAACATTCCTAAAACTAAAAATTGAACCTCAAACATCAAAAGACACAAAGCCAGTATACAAAATTAATTGTATTTTCATAAACCACAAATGAAAAATTAGAACTTGATATAAGAATAAAATAATACCATTGAAATACTATTAGGATAGTAAATGTTTAGGGACAATATACCAAAGTATTTGCAATGTTTATATGCTGTAAAAACCATTAAAAATTTTAAGTAAAGAGTGAGATAAATTCATAAATTCATAGATTGGAAAATAGGTACCTGAAAAGATGCTCAAATCCTTAGTCAACAGGGAAATGAAAATTAAAACCATAATAAGATATTATTTCTAATCTACTAAAATGGCTCTAATGACTTTACATCTTGCTGGCATTTTAGATTTTTAACTTTTAAAGCTACTGCAATGCTCACGTATTACCAAAGGAAAAAAAAAACCCAAAACACATCTCTACCCCAAACTCTCTAGATGAATGTTTATAACAGCTATATGAATAATAGCCACAAAATGAAATAAAACAAGCATCCCTCAACTTGGTAAATAGATTAAAAAGTTATTGTTCCTGCTCAACAATGGTGGTATGTTCTGAGAAATGTGTTGTTAGACAATTTTGTCACCATGTGAATATCATAGAGTGTCCTTACACAAACTAAGAAGGTTATTGTGTCACTCATCACAGTCATCAGAAATTTCAGCCAGGTGTGGTGATGCACGCTTGTAATCCCATCACTCAGGAGGCTGAGACAGGAGGATCTTGGTTCGCAGATAGTCTCAGCTACTTAATGAGGCCCTTTACAACTCAGTGAGACCCTGTTTCAAAATAAAGAATAAAAAATAGGGTTAGGGGTGTAGGTCATAGGTAGAATGACCCTGAGTTCCTTCCCAGTACTGCAAACAATAAAAAGTAAATGTCATTATTTAGCACATGACTATGTATTCAAACAACAGAAGACTACTCAGAGGTAAAATGATGCAAAATCTACATAATATATGATTTAATTTTTGTAAAATTTTAGAAAAGTAAAATCAATCCAATGGTAGTCAAAAAAAGAATGCATTTAGAATGGTATGAAAAAACATTTTAGTATGCCTAAAGTATTTATAGCCATCTGCTGCACCAGGTTGTTCTGGTCAAGGATGTACAATAGTGGTCCCATGAGATTATAGTTACGTCTTAGCTAGCTTAGTTTGTGTAAGTACACTCTGAGATGTTTGTGCAATGACAAAATAACCTGAGGCATTTCTCAAAACATGTTCCAGTTGTTAAGACAAACATGACTGTATATTGATTTTAGTGGTTGTTAAACAACAACACATTTGTTAAAACTCGATATTTAAAATGGGTGATTTTCTCTGATAGGGGGCTAATATCCAGAATATACAGAGAGCTCAAAAGACTCTACACTAGTAAAACAAACAACCCAATCAAGAAATGGGCAACTGAACTGAATAGACACTTCACAAAAGAAGAGATACAAATGGCCAATAGACACATGAATAGATGTTCTTCATCACTGGCCATCAGGGAGATGCAAATCAAAACTACACTAAGATTCCATCTAACCTCAATAAGAGTGGCAAGCATAAAGAAATCAAACAACAACAAATGCTGGTGAGGATGTAGGAAAAGAGGAACTATTTTACACTGTTGGTGGGAGCGCAAAGTAGTTCAGACACTATGGAGATCAGTGTGGAGATTTCTTAGAAAATGGGAATAGACCCACCATTTGATCTGGCTATTCCACGCCTGGGTATCTTTCCAAAGGGGTTGAAATCAGAGAATTATAGTAACATATGCATACCCGTGTTCATAGCAGCACAGTTTGTAATAGCCAAAATATGGAACCAACCTAGATCTCCATCAACAGATGAGTGGATTGCAAAATTATGGGAAATACACACAATGGAATTCTATTCAGCTATAAGGAAGAATAAAATAATAGCATTTGCAAGAAGATGGAATGACCTGGAGAACATTATGTTAAGTGAGATTAGTCAACCACAGAAAGAGAAGGGACTTATGTTTTCTCTAATATGCCCAAACTAGGGAGTAGTGATAAACCCAGAGGGACTCCAGATGATGGAGGGGAAATCTCAGCAAAGCTAGAAAGGAAGGAGAGGAGAGGAAGAAAGCCGAGGTTGTTCAGTGGAGAAGCTACATCCGAATATGTCTAATAGTATAAATATAACATGGTTAACCTGGATACTCTTAATTGGGAGGGGGGAAGGGAAATGGGTGGGAGGGCATGAAGCACAATCTAAATGTATACCATTTTCAATATGTTCCACTTATAAATAAAATATGGAGAAAACAATAAAATGGGTGATTTTTACTATATGTAAATTATTACTTAATGAGCTTAACTTTAAAATAAAAACTGACAACTAAAGGTAGAGCATAATAAATACTGGAACCTAGATAATGGGAGAATTAGCAATTAAGAACACTATCAGCACAATGAGAAACAAATATCACACAGATGCTGAATAATATTATTATACTAATTTCTAAAATTGATTATTTTTCTATGATTATGTAAGAAAAAATAAATGTGCATACATTGTTATTTATACATATACTTGTGTACACACACACACACACACACACACACACACACACATTTATAAGACAGAGAATAAAAAAAGAGAAAAAGAGCAGGGAGGAGAGGAAAAGAAAAAAGGACAGAGGGAGGGGTATGATAAAGCAATTGGTCCTAAATGAAAACACTGAGTGAACTGGATGTACTGGATGTCTTACAGCTTTCTTATACTTACTATTCTTATACTATGTTCTAAATACAAAGATAAAATTTTCATTAAAAAATTAAATACATAATGTTTGAAAATAAATAAAACTAAACATTTTAGATAATTTGATGATTTTTCTTTAAATTAACATCTAAACAAAGGTACTGAAAAAGTTTAAGTATTAATAAATGTGTTGAGGCTAAAATGTAAAATTATAATCTGCAATATTATGATTATATATCTAGATATAAATTTAGCACTAATGTGATGTAAAATTCATTAAGAAACATGAAGTGCTTAGGAATATGCCCAAGGAAATATGTGTAAGATCTTTATGCTAAAAACTGTAAAAAATGTTTTTGTGTGTGGTACTGGGGATGGAACCCAGGGGCATTCTACCTCTGAGCTATACCTCCAGTCTTATTTTTGATTCTTTATTTTGAAAAAGGGTCTCACTGAGCTGCAAAGAGCCTCACTAAGTTACTGAAGCTGTCTGCGAACCGCGATCCTCCTATCTCGGCCTCCCAAATGCTGGGATTACAAGCGTGCGCCCCCACGCCCAGCTTGTAAAATGTTATTAAAGAATACAAAAAGAAATGAATGGGAATAGCAAAATCAAGAATCATGAGATTTGGTATTCTAAGGATTATTGGTAATTTGTCCTCAAATTCATTCATAACTTCAAATACAATGGCAATAAAATTGTCTTTTGGAGAGAGAGGGATATAGTCTGAAATTTTCTAGGTTCTGAAGTTCTCTATACGTCAAAAGCAATCTTGTATATAAAAAACAAAATAAATCATGTTATAAATGTTAAGTGAAAATGAATACAGTAATAAATTATTGAATCAGAATACAGTTTTCACAGACTCAGCTTTATGTGAACATTTGGTTTTTGGAAGATTAATCAATATAGCAGCACAGAGGAAAACTATACAGCATTAATAATAAGTAATCTGTAAGTTTAAAAAGACCATGTTGAATTTTCACATTATTAAAAGCAATTGAAGTATGGTATAAATAATACAACAGGATTCCATTTATATACAATTTGAAAACAAATCTATTCTGGTAGAACTGTAGAATGTATACTCTTAGAGGATGGTTCATGATTGGAAAAAGGCATAAAAGGACTTTGAGATCTTGAAAATGTCCCTTAAGGTGGGTGCTGGTTATATGCATATAATTTATTAAAATATATTTACAGGCTTGCGACAAGAACATTCATCAATAAATCTACTCTATTTCAATACATGTTAAGGAAATAAACTTTGAAAAGTATGAAAATATTAAAATAATTTAAATAAGTTTCTTGTTCTTTCTAGAACCAAGATTGGAAGGAAAGGTTTCATTGGTAAAGGAGAGAAAGAGGCACAATTTATTAATATTTATGCATTTATCTTTTTTTACCCAGTACAGGAAAAGGAACCCCAAAGTCTAGTTGTACTTGAATGCCTATCCTAAAATGGAAAGGTCAAAACTGACTATACAAATATTTTCAAGGGATGCTTTTGATATTCTCTGCTGTAATATAGAGAACAAATTCTAGAGAAATTCTTTGAAGGCTACCAAAATTTGGGCTCACTGTTGGAACACTTAACTTCTCTGACCTCTACCAAAAGCTTGCCAGAAAGTCCACAGAGCTCTGTGTTGTTTCCTGAAAGAAAATGTCACATGGGATTAGAAATGCAGCAGGAAATAGGACTTTCACCCAAAGGTCTTGTGTAAATTAATTAAACTTGGGGTGATTTAAAAAAACAGGAATTCTTATTTTCTGATGCCTGGGTATTTAGTATTTTAAAATACTAAAAATTACAGAAATCTGCTTTATAATTATTTTTGTTTTAAAACAAAGAACTTAAGTTAGAAAATTCTAGATGTCACTTGTTCATTAACCTCTCATTTACAAATGATGTAACCTCTCAATAAACCAAGCGATCTATTAACATGTAGCAAATTTTAAATATTTCCTACACTAACATATTTTATAACAACTAGATTAAAATTTTGAAGCAAAAATATTTTTAAATGCCCCAAGACAAAAACATTGTTAAAGCTTTGGGATAAATGCATTTTAATGCATTTTAAAATATGTAATTGATGCCACATTAGAAGAATTCAAATTCACATCTCTTGAACCTTGACAGGTCACTTGTATAGAAAACAGTAGTAAGTAAGACGCTGGGTTCTGGGCAGGGGTCGCGCGCGGCGCACAAAAGCCGGGGTCTGGGTCGCGGGACCCTGGGCCCCGGGCCGAACTGCGCGTAGCACGCCAGACCCCTGGAGAAACCAGGCCCAGTAAGACGCTGGGTTCTGGGCGGGGGTCGCGGGCGGGGCACGCCTAATGGGGCCCGGGTCGCGGGACTCTGGGCCCCTGCCGAACTGCGCGTAGCACGCCAGACCCCTGGAGAAACCGGACCCAGTAAGACGCTGGGTTCTGGGCGGGGGTCGCGGGCTGGGCACGCCAGATGGGGCCCGGGTCGCGGGACTCTGGGCCCCTGCCGAACTGCGCGTAGCACGCCAGACCCCTGGAGAAACCAGACCCAGTAAGACGCTGGGTTCTGGGCGGGGGTCGCGGGCTGGGCACGCCAGATGGGGCCCGGGTCGCGGGACTCTGGGCCCCAGACCGAACTGCGCATAGCACGCCAGACCCCTGGAGAAACCAGGCCAAGTAAGACGCTGGGTTCTGGGCTGGGGTCGCGGGCTGGGCACGCCAGATGGGGCCCGGGTCGCGGGACTCTGGGCCCCAGGCAGAACTGCGAGTAGCACGCCAGATCCCTGGAGAAACCAGGCCCAGTAAGACGCTGGGTTCTGGGCAGGGGTCGCGCGCGGCGCACAAAAGCCGGGGCCTGGGTCGCGGGACCCTGGGCCCCGGGCCGAACTGCGCGTAGCACGCCAGACCCCTGGAGAAACCAGACCTAGTAAGACGCTGGGTTCTGGGCAGGGGTCGCGGGCTGGGCACGCCAGATGGGGCCCGGGTCGCGGGACTCTGGGCCCCAGGCCGAACTGCAAGTAGCACGCCAGACCCCTGGAGAAACAAGGCCCAGTAAGACGCTGGGTTCTGGGCGGGGGTCGAGTACAGGGCACGCCAGCTGGGGCCTGGATCACGGGACTCTGGGTCCCGGCGGAACTGCGAGTAGCACGCCAGACCCCTGGAGAAACCGGGCCCAGAACAGAAAAAGATAAAGAAAAATATCGGAGAGGTGGTAAGAAAGCCGTTATGGATGCCAGGACACTGGAGATGCAGACAAAACTTATCTAAATGCACTGGAACTTATGGAAAAATTCGCCGTGAAAGAGGACTGCTATTTCTCTATATTGTTAAGAATCTCAGACATCACATATAAGGAGAGAGTTTAGCGGAGACCAAGGAGAAATGCGGTGTTGAAAGAGTTCTTCGCGATGGTGGTAGAGACTTGTATTCAGGAGAAGCAGAAACCGGATCTTACCAACTTTATTTTTTTGGAGAAATTACACCAAATGTCGAATGCTACCATCACGCATGCTTAGGAACACTGGACAACATTCAGAGTGGAAAAAGAGCCTGGGAAGGATTTGAAACGGTGGAGGCAGTGGCAATGCCAGTGGCCAATATTCGGGGGAGGCAGAGATCTGATACATTACAACTGGAACCTTTGAAATACTAACCACAGAGACAGTGATCGGAACCTGCTTAGGGGTTAGGCGGGCGCCGGGGCCAGTGGCCGACATCGGAGCTTGCTGTGAGGCAGGGCCACTACTGAGGCCTCCGTGGCCGGGATTGGAACCTGCAGAGGGGTTAGACCGATGCTGGGGCCAGCGAGGCCGGCATTGGAGCCTGCCATGATGCAAGGCTTGTGCTAGGGCCTCCGAGGTCGGGTCCGGAACTCGCTGAGGGGTTAGGCCGGTGCTGGGGTCAGCGAGGCCGGCATCGGAGCCTGCCGTGAGGCAAGGCCAGTGTTGGGGCCCCCGAGGATGGGACCGGAGCCTGCTGAGGGGTTAGGCCGGTGCTGGGGCCAGCGAGGCTGGCATCAGAGCCTGCCATGAGGCAAGGCCGGTACTTGGGCCTCCGAGGCCAGGATAAGAGCCTGCCGAGGGGTTAGGCCGGTGCTGGGGCCTCCGAGGCCAGGATAAGAGCCTGCTGAGGGGTTAGGCCGGTGCTGGGGCCAGCGAGGCCGGCATCGGAGCCTGCCTTGAGGCAAGGCCGGTACTGGGGCCTCCGAGGCCAGGACAAGAGCCTGCCGAGGGGTTAGGCCGGTGCTGGGGCCAGCGAGGCCGGCATCGGAGCCTGCCTTGAGGCAGGGCCGGTACTGGGGCCTCTGAGGCCGGGATCGGAGCCTGCCGAGGGGTTAGGCCGCTGCTGGGGCCAGTGAGGCCGGCATCGGAGCCTACCGTGAGGCAAGGCCGGTACTGGGGCCTCCGAGGCCAGGATAAGAGCCTGCTGAGGGGTTAGGCCGGTGCTGGGGCCAGCGAGGCCGGCATCGGAGCCTGCCTTGAGGCAAGGCCGGTACTGGGGCCTCGAGGCCAGGATATGAGCCTGCCGAGGGGTTAGGCCGGTGCTGGGGCCAGCGAGGCCGGCATCGGAGCCTGCCGTGAGGCAAGGCCGGTACTGGGGCCTCCGAGGCCAGGATAAGAGCTTGCCGAGGGGTTAGGCCGGTGCTGGGGCCAACGAGGCCGGCAGCAGAGCCTGCCGTGAGGCATGACCAGTGCTGGGGCCTCCGAGGCCGGGATCGGAGCCTGCTGAGGGGTTAGGCCGGTGCTGGGGCCAGCGAGGCCAGCATCGGAGCCTGCCGTGAGGCAAGGCCGGTACTGGGGCCTCCGAGGCCAGGATAAGAGCCTGCCAAGGGGCTAGGCCGGTGCTGGGGCCAGCGAGGCCGGCATCGGAGCCTGCCTCGAGGCATGACCAGTGCTGGGGCCTCCGAGGCTGGGATCGGAGCCTGCCGAGGGGTTAGGCCGCTGCTGGGGCCAGCGAGGCCGGCATCGGAGCCTGCCGTGAGGCAAGGCTGGTACTGGGGCCTCCGAGGCCAGGATAAGAGCCTGCCGAGGGGTTAGGCCAGTGCTGGGGCCAGTGAGGCCGGCATCGGAGCCTGCCTTGAGGCAAGGCCGGTACTGGGGCCTCTAGGCCAGGATAAGAGCCTGCCGAGGGGTTAGGCCGGTGCTGGGGCCAGTGAGGCCGGCATCGGAGCCTGCCGTGAGGCAAGGCCAGTACTGGGGCCTCCGAGGTCAGGATAAGAGCTTGCCGAGGGGTTAGGCCGGTGCTGGGGCCAGCAAGGCCGGCATCGGAGCCTGCCTTGAGGCAAGGCCGGTACTGGGGCCTCCGAGGCCAGGATAAGAGCTTGCCGAGGGGTTAGGCCGGTGCTGGAGCCAACGAGGCCGGCAGCGGAGCCTCCCGTGAGGCATGACCAGTGCTGGGGCCTCCGAGGCCGGGATCGGAGCATGCCGAGGGGATAGGCCGGTGCTGGGGCCAGCGAGGCCGGCATCGGAGCCTGCCTTGAGGCAAGGCCGGTACTGGGGCCTCCGAGGCCAGGATAAGAGCCTGCCAAGGGGTTAGGCCGGTGCTGGGGCCAGCGAGGCCGGCATCGGAGCCTGCCTTGAGGCATGACCAGTGCTGGGGCCTCTGAGGCCGGGATCGGAGCCTGCCGAGGGGTTAGGCCGCTGCTGGGGCCAGCGAGGCCGGCATCGGAGCCTGCCGTGAGGCAAGGCCGGTACTGGGGCCTCCGAGGCCAGGACAAGAGCCTGCCGAGGGTTTAGGCCGGTGCTGGGGCCAGCGAGGCCGGCATCGGAGCCTGCCGTGAGGCAAGGCCGGTACTGGTGCCTCCGAGGCCAGGATAAGAGCCTGCCGAGGGGTTAGGCCGGTGCTGGGGCCAGCGAGGCCGGCATCGGAGCCTGCCTTGAGGCAAGGCCGGTACTGGGGCCTCCGAGGCCAGGATAAGAGCTTGCCGAGAGGTTAGGCCGGTGCTGGGGCCAACGAGGCCGGCAGCGGAACCTGCCGTGAGGCATGACCAGTGCTGGGGTCATTTCAAAATAAAGAATAAAAAATAGGGCAGGGGGTGTAGCTCGGAGGTCGAATGCCCCTGGGTTTCATCCCCAGACCCGCAAAAAAAAAAAAAAAAAAAACCAAAAACAAAAAACAGTAAAGTAGAGCTCAGTGGAAGAAGGATTAACAGAGACAAAGGCGGAAATTAACTGTAAGTCGAAAAACACTGGAATAGTCCATTGTTTAGGAAAACTAAACTAAAGAATTAGAATAAAAGAGACAACACAGAGAAATGTCAACTTCCATTTCAAAGACTTTCATATACCTTAAAAATAACAAGTAATGAAAACAATAAATGATAGTCTTTGCAATTATAATAAATTGAACTACTCTAGGAAAACAAATTATGAATATTTAAAAGTATTTAAGGTTCATGTAACATCAACACTAATTTTAATAGTATTCTAGAACTTATAAATAATGCATTCAAATGGGCAAAAACATCAATGTTTTATTATTTATTTATTTTTAAATTTTTTATTGATGCATTGTAGTCATACTTCTTAATGGGATAAAAGACTTGTGGAGACATGCATGCACACATCACCCAATTAGCCCTCATCACCCAATCCCCACTCCATTTCCTCCCCATCCCTCCTTCCCGTGCTTGGCTTAGTGATTGGCTTTGATATGTTTGCTTAAGTACATCATGAAAAAGCATCAATATTTTAAAAGATTATATGAAAACATCATTATGTGATATATAGGAGTAATCATCTAGACAATTTAAGAAAATTAGCTGACAATCTATAAAAAGTAATGTTACACAGAAGTTTAGATAAATTACTAAATATTCAAATAACAACAGTCACTACCTGACAAAATAAAACCTTATTCAAAAAGAAGATAAAATAAAAATACAAAACACCTGGGAATAATTTTAAGAAGAAATATATAGAACCTCTATGGAGAAACTTGCAAATATTGAATGAGGAAATTCTAGGAAGACTAAAATGAATATAAAGAACACATGCTGATTAACATATTTTATCAAGTCAAAATTTCAGTTTCTTTCCAAATTAATCTACAAAAATACTAATATTTTAATATTTAATCATTTTGTTGGGGTTGGTTTGTTTTTGTGTTACTGAGGATTGGACCCAGGGTCATTCTGCTTCTGACTTATACCCCAGCCCTATTTCATTTTTATTTGATTTTTAAATTTTGAAACAGGGTTTCTTTAAGTTGCTGAGGGCCCCCCTGAATTGCTGAGGTCGGCCTCAAACCTGTGATTCTTCTGTCTCAGCCTCCCAAGTACTGAAATTATAGTGTCCCGCTGTTAGTTTTTTGAGGGTGAGAATTTGAAAAACTAGTCAGGAGTCTTGTAAGAGGTGAACTTAGATGGAGAAGAATAGGCTTGACTACAAACCAGGCATTCTGTGATGCCCCCCCCCCAAAAAAAGAATGAGACATAAGGTCACCCTCACCGAACTTGTGCTAACTTTTAAAAAATTGTCACTGTTATACATATTTCTTTAAGAAACTATTGCATCTGAATAAAAATGTTCTAGTAAGAAGACTATCTTAGTGTTTCACCAAGATATTTTAAGGCTGTATTGAAGAATGTAAGTAGTCTGTATTGAATTTGCTTATGTCACTTTAAGTACATGAAATAAACGGAAATAAACTATACCCTTCTATTGATGCCTCAAGGAAGAAATTAACTATTAATATAACTTGTTTTTGTATTTTTATTAAAACCAGCAATATTTAAAATCATTCTTTTTGGGCTGGCGATATGGCACAGTGGTAGAGTTCTTGCCCTAGCATGCACAAGTCCCTGGGTCCAATCTCTATCACTGAAGAAAAAAAGAAGACTGAGTATTTTTCCCGTCATGATGATGCACTCCAGCAATCCCAGGTTGTGGGGATCCAGGACAAGATGATTGCAGGTCTGAGGCCAGTCTCAGCAACAAAGCAAAATCTTGTTTCAAAACAATAAATTAAAAAAAAAAATCTCAGTAGAATGCCTCTGAGTTCAATTCTGGAAGGAAGGAAGGAAGGAAGGAAGGAAGGAAGGAAGGAAATATGAAAAGAAAAGAAGGAATAATATGTATTTTGGATACCAAATAATTACTGAAACTTTCTTGTAAAAACATTTTGATGGATGTAAAAGGAAATAACTCATTTTCATAAAAACAAAGGCACCTCTAGCCTCTACTATAGTTACAGCATACTGAATACACCAACTTTCTAGGAGGTATATTTTATTTGTGTCTTATTACTTATCAGACAGTAACATGTAGGAATATGTGATTAATGAAATAATTCTCAAAATAAATGAGGGATATTCTTCACTTATTAATTATCGAAAGTAATCTTGAGTCTTTGGTCCGGCCACTAAGCTGCTCCAATTGAGAAGTACAAAGTGAAGACCCTGCTGTGTAGGTAAACTGATGACTCACTTTTAATATAAGGTTGAGCCAGGAACTCAGACTCTGCCAAGTTAACTCCACAGGGAGCCCCACTTCAACCCACTCACATTTCCTAATAACAGCACTCTGTTTCAACAGCCCTGAAAGAAACTGCTTCACTCTGGCATTTTGATGTGAAAATGGAGGCTGTGTGCAGTGATGAATCACAGAGATTTCTAGGATAAGACTTTAAAGCAGCGAGTTAAAAGGACACCTATATTGTGACAACTTCATGCGACCGTGTCCCACCAAAAATGAGAAATGATTCATCGTCAGTATCCTTTTGGCCACCATTTGAGTTACGCAATTATTCCACCTGCAGGAACAAAAAGATAAATTTGTTGTTTATTCAAAGTAGAAAGATGGTGGTAGGGAGGAGGGGCATTTATAATTTTACGCTTGTGAAAATAGGAGTTTGAAAGGGCTTTAATTTATAAACCTGGGGCCAAAGAAGTTTCATGTGATGTAGGCCATGTATTTCTGTGTTTTGACGTTGGGGTTTAAGCTATCACACTGGTTAGGATTTTTATGACCCCTTCAGACATGTTTATTTGAAATCTCCCTGGCTTTTCTTGATGAACTTAAGACATGCAAAAGTACCTCGAGGGCACACACTCACCTCTGGCAGATTTGTTTCCCATTTCTCTCCCTTTAGAACTCCAGCTCCGCCAGTATTGCCACACAGATCAAAAGAGCCATGTTTATTGTCCTGGCCACATGGTGGAAAATATATCTCTGGGTAAGCTCTGCATTGACTTTCCTGCCTAAGAAGACAAAATACTTTCTATTCAGAAACAAGGATGGTTCTTAAAAGAGACTGTGTTTTCATGCAAAGCTGCACTGCCCTGCTGATGGCAAATCCAGCAGTATTTTGAAACAGATTTGGTTTGGTGTGGTTTTATTGCTTTGGTTTTGATTCTTTAATGATCACTTTCCTCCCTGGTGCACGCACTGAAGTCCTTTGCAAAGTCATCCAGACTCCTGCGTACATTGTTCCTCCTCAGACTGGAAGAGGCAGCCCAGATTGCAAAGGGTAGGAAACTTGAAATGTTTCAACTGGGATGGAAGAAGTGGTCACAAATACTAGTCACATCCTTGTCCCCTTCATAATACTGCAGGTGTATGTCCCCAGGGTTAAATCAACAATCTTTTAATTTACCAGATCCCAATTAATGCAACACCAAAGCCACATAGTCTTACTGAATAAGAGGGTTTCAATTGTCATGGTCTAAGCAGATATATCTGGTGATCTATGCAGCCAATCTGTTATGTCCTATTATAATATAAAAGCAGTGTCTTTTTCTAGTTAGAAATTCTGTTATCTGAACTTGTAAAAACATTCCCTGTTCTGCTAGTTAGAGTAGGCTGATTGATTCTGTCTAGAGTACAAGTTTGAAATGGTTTAAAAATATGTACAGCTGGGCGTGGTAGTATACACCTGTAATCCCAGTACTTGGGAAGCTAAGATAAGAGGATCACATATTCAAGAATAGCCACAACAGTTTATCAAGGTCCACAACTTAGCGAGATTGTGTTTCAAAATGTAAAAAATAGAGCTGAGTGTGGTGGCGAAAACTTGTAATCCCAACATTTGGGAGGCTGAGACAGTAGGATCACGGTTCGAGGACAACCTCAGCCACTAAGTGAGGCCCTTTGCAACTCAGTGAGACCCTGCTTCAAAATAAAGAATAAAAAGATAGGGCTGGGTGTGTAGCTCAGAGGTAGAATGCCCCTGAATTCCATCCCCAGTACTGCATAAATAAATAAATAAATAAATAAGGCTAAGGCTACAGCTCAAAGGTAGAATGTCCCTGGGTTCATTCCTCAGTATCCCCCTACACACATACACAGTATTAAAAAAGACAGAATATATATAATAAATTTTAAGACTCAAGAGGAGACAATTTATGGATTAGAAGAAAATATTAAAAATCCATTCATCTGATAAGAGGTTAGTATTCAAAATATCTGAGAAACTCAACCAACTCCAAAACAAGAAAATAAATCACTTGACTAAAACTGTACAGACATTTTTCCAAGGAAAACTGACAACAGTCAGCAGGAATATAAAAGGCATTCCATATCATTAAGGAAATGCAAACCAAAATCACAACCAAATATCATCTTATACCTGTTAACAATAGCTGTGATCAAAAGAGCCAGAGATAAATGTTGGTGAGGATGTGAAGGAAGAGGACCCTTATATACTCCTGGTGGAAAGGTAAGTTGGTATACCATTGTGGAAAGAGAATGGAGGTTCCCCAGAAAGCTGAAAATACAACGACCATATGACTTAGCAGTCACGCTTGTAGATGTATATTCAAGGAGATTAAATCACTATGTTGAAGAGATATCTACACTCCTATCACAGCATTATCCCCAATAGCCAGGATATGGAATCAAACCAAGGGTTTATCAATAATAAGTAAAATGTGGTATTATACATTTTTCTGTATTATTCAAACTTTAAAAAGATTTGCAACAATATAGATAAACTAGAGCACTTTATGCTTAGTGAAATATGCTAAGCACAGAAAAACAAATATTCCATGATCTCATTTATATGTGTAACTTTTAAAACTTAAACTCAGAAACAAAGGAGAATAGTGATTATTAGAATCTGGAGGGGTGCAGGGGATGAGGAAATATGTCAAAGGGTACAAAGTTTTACTTAGATAACTTACTTTAAATAAGTAAGTTATGGAAAGATAATATACAATACAGCTATGATAGATAATAACCTCTATCGTATATTTAGAATTTGAGAGTAGATCTTAAATGTTTCTAGCAGGCACTCAAAATGAGGACCTTGTGAGGTGCTGAAATGGCTCAATTGTGGTTCATTGTATGATGTGTACATGTATCAAACACAACCTTGCATACTATAAATAAACAACTTTTATAAATCATGCCTCAATAACTTGGGGGAAAACAGGACTCAAAAATATAGGTTGACAATGAACTCAGCTCCAGAGCATATGTAGAAAAATATCTTAATAGAACAACTTGTTTTTTTATTTTCCTTTTCTTTCTTCCTTCCTCACCCACCTTATGTGGTCTGCTTCTTTATTCAATCCTTCCCTTTTCTTCATTTCCTCATTTCAGTGAACTCTTATTTTCTAAAACAAAGCAAACTATCTTCACATTATTAAAATTTTAAAAATAAAAATGTTTTAAAATTCTGTAATTGTATTGACCATAGCTAAATGCAATTTGTGATTTTAACCACCTTCTTGAAGTTCAGACATCTAGTTCCATTATCAATAAAGATGAAGATGGTGTTTAGTTTATCCTTTCATTGCTATGGAGCAAATACTACTTTAATTTCACTCATTTAATGTTATTTTTCATTGATTGATATGCTCTATACATGCTGCTGTCCTATTAATAAACTCATTTTTATGTTACATGTGTATCTTTCTGGTCATAATTAGAGAAGAAACTAATCTGTATTTGTTGTGTATAACTTCAAAGCTGTATGCAAAAGTACTTGGTTTCTAAGAAATAATACCAAAAACTTTTTTGACAACTGAAAAGGAGTTTTAAAATACTTGAGAAAAGACAACCAGAAGAAATTATATATATATATATATATATATATATATATATATATATATATATATATATGTGTGTGTGTGTGTGTGTGTGTGTGTGTGTGTGTGTGTGTATTTTCAAAAGTAGAAATTGATAGATGGGTCAATACTTAAGTGAGTAAATGCTGTGTTATTTCTTCTCATAAATAGACATACTTAATATTACAAGTATTTGTAATCCACAAAATGCCTTTCTGTCTCAGGATCTCATAGTGATGCAGATTAGTAGTTTAAGAAATGTCAGTTCAATAATTCAAAATAATATAAATACAATGAGAAAAATTCAGGAAAGATGGTGGCAGAAGTGGCATCAACATTGGCTTTAAATATCCTTGAGCTCTCCTCCCCCAGAAAATAGAGCAACTAGGTTAGGAAAATCAGCATCAATGACCTGATCCATAGACAGCAGAATATCCTTGATTGTCAGCATCTGTGCAAGAGGAAGTAGAGTGGGGGAAGGAGCCTCTTCCACCATGACAATCTAAGCACCAAATAGCATTCCGAAAGAGCTGAAAAAATCAAACTCAGTGTAAGCTGGCACTAAGGGAGATTTCTTCAGGATTCAGTTCATAAAGGGACCGAGATATGATAAGAACTGACAGGGCTAAAGTAATATGGGCCCCATAAAGACCAAAACCTAACAAGGTAAAGTGTCTTACTGAAGTAAAGCAGAGATTATACAGGCAAAGATAAGATCCAGATGAAAGCGAGGGAGTGAGTAAGTAGGAAATGACTATTTTATTACCTTGCAAAGCAATGAAAGGGATAATTCCAGATCCATGTATCTAGGAAAGTTACTCTGGTCTCCTCTTCCTCCTAAAAAACAGGAAAATGTAAATTAATAATCAAAAATTAATTTTAAAAGGCTTTGATTGAATTCTTTATAAATTTCTACAAGAAAAAAAAAAAGAATAAGGAACAGAATACTGTTCTAAAAGACTAGAATCAGCGTAAGAAGACAGGCCATAGAAATACATTGGTACTGCAAATGAGATAGATGGTACAAACCAATAAGTAGTCTAAATTAAAAATTTGGAGACTTAACAGATGAATGGATAAAGAAACGGTGGTACATCCACAGTAGGATTTTACTCAGCCATAAAGAAGAACAAAATTATATAATTACAGGAAAATGGATGGAATTAGAGAATATTATGCTAAGTGAGATCAGTCGGTCTCAGGAAGTCAAGGGTCATATATTTTTTTTCTCATATGTGAAAGCAAGACACAAAATAGAAAATAAAAAAGACTTCATTTAATGAAGCTAGAGACCAGTGAATTAGTGAAAGAGGATGGGCAAAGGGAGGAGAGGAAGAGAAAAAAACGAGGCTTTTGATCTTGTGAATGGCTAGCCAAAGTATGCTATAGCCACACAACGAAACATTATTCTACTATAAAAAGCAACTCCTCGCCAGGCATGGGGATGTAGTCCTGCTAACCCAGTATTTGGGAGGCTGAGACAGGTGAATCACAGGACTGAAGGAAGCCTCAGCAACCTGGAGAGGCCCTCAGCAACCTAGCAAGACGCTGCGTAAAGATGAAATGCATAAATAAATAAACAAATAAATAAATTTTAAAAATGAGGCTGAAGTGTACCTCAGAGGTATAATGCCTCTGGTTTGAATCCAAGTAGGATAGGAAAAAAGAAACAGTTATTGATACATTTAGCAATAAGGATGAGCTTTCAAATCTTATGCTTAGTGAAAGAAGCCAGACACAAAAGACTATATAGTGTTTAATTCTGTTTATATTATATTCCATGCAAAGCCATAGGGAGAGAAAATACATCAGTGGTTGCCTGGATTGCAAACTAGAAATGAATTAGCAACAAATGAGCAAGCTTTTTTGGTGGTAATGGAAATAGCTTATATATTGATTTTTAATGCTGATTATGCAATGTTTATATTTGTCAGAAATCCATAGAACTATCCACCTGGAAAACATTGTTTCTATACAGAGATTAGGCTTCAGTGGATCTATTTTAAGAAAACCAAGTAAGAGCATTAGTACTCAAGAATTTTTGTTGTTAAAGACAATAGAGTTTGAGGTTTGACTAGTGTATATACTCTATTTTGCTAACTTATATATTTTTATGGGGTCTGTTATGGTAACTTAATATCTACAATGTGAAATAATAAAATCAGGGTAATAAGCATTTCCATCTCTTCAGCCATTAATCTTTTTTACATGTTGAAAATTCCATACTCTTTTTTTCTAGTCATTTTGAAATATATCATAAATTGTTAAACCAACAGTTCCCCTATTTTGTTAAACAATCAGACACAATTCCTCTGCTGTGTGTTTTGATGCCCCTTATTGAACTTCTGTTTCCTCCACCCACCTATGACCATTTCATTCAGTTCTTCTACAAGACTGACATATTAGTTTCCACAAGAGTGAGGACATGCATTGGTTTTTCTGTGTATGACTTATTTTAACATCAGTTCCATCCATGTTGTTGCTAATGACAAAATTTTATTCTTTTTTTAACAGACAAATAGCATCCCATTGTATACATACCACATTTTTATCATCCTTTTTATCATCCATTGCAGGGCATCTGTGCTGATTATGTATTTTGGAGGATGAAAAGGCCAGAAGTTCATTCCTCCCCAGAATGTATTGTAAATGGTCCTACAATAAATGTGGGGTGCAAGTATCTCTTCGGTAAAATGATTTATTTTGGTAAAATGATTTTCTAAAAGTCCTTGCTTGGACCAAAATACTGAAGCATTGCCCTATGTTTTCTTGTAGTGATTTTATAGTTTCCGGTTTATTGTTTAGATCTGCGGTTCATTTTCATTCATTTTCTGTGCATGGTGAGAAGAAGGAATCTAATTTCATTTTTCTGCCTATGCATATACAATGCGGCCAGCACCATATGTTCTTGAGTGTCTGTTCCACTTTGGGGTTGGAATGCCCCCCAAAAAAGCTCATGTGCTGAAAGCATGTTCGCCCAGGCAGCAAGGTTCAGAAATGGGGGCTGGCTGCAAGGGGTGTGTCGTGAGGGTGTGGTTTGGGGACTACGGATGTCCCTGGGCTCCCTCCTCTCACTCCTGCTTACAGGTGGTATGGAGGTATCCCTCCACTGTGTGCCCTCTGCCACCGTGCCAGCCCACTATGGACGGAAACTGAGAGCCCCGAGAAACCTTTCTTCCTTTAAGCTTCACTGGTTAGGTATAGTGGTCACAGAGATGAGAAAAGCTGATTAAAACTGTGCCTTTATCAGAAGACAGTTGACTATAAGAACACGGTTGGTTTCCTGGATCGGCATTCTTTCCTATTGGTTTATGTGTCTACTTTTCTGTCTGCATCATGCTACGTTAGGTATGGTAGGTTTGGGGTATGTATTGAAGTCAGGTTGTGTGATGCCTCCAGCTTACTCCCCCTCACGATTGCTTTGGTTATTATGGGTCTTTTGTGGTTTCATATTATTTTTAAGTTAATTTTTCTATTTCTGTGAAGAAAGTTGTTGGTATTTTCAAGTGATTTGTTGGTATTTTGATCATTTCAACAAAATTGTCTCTTTTGAATTCTGAACACAGAATATCTTTTCGTGTGTGTGTGTGTGTGTGTGTGTGTGTGTGTGTGTGTGTGTGTTCTTTATAATTTCCATCATTAGTGTTTTTATAATTTTTACTGTGGAAGTCTTTCACTTCCCAGGGTAAGTTTATCTCTAAATACTTCAGGGTTTTTTTTTTTTAGATATTTTGAATGTTATTACTTTCTTAATTTCTTTTCAGTAAGTTCATTAGTTATGTATAAAAATGCTACTCTTTTGGTATGTTGATTCTTTACCATGTAACTTTATTGAATTCATTTTTAAGTAATGGCTTTTTTAATGAAGTACTTAGATTTTTCTATGTGCTGAACCATGCCAATTGCAAACATAATTAGATTAACTTATTTCTTTACAGTTTATTTCTATTATCTAATTGCTCTTGCTAAGACTTCCAGTACTCTATTAAGTAAGAATGGTAAAAGTATATACCTTTGTCTTTTTCCAGCCTTGGAAAAAATGCTTTCGGCTTTTCACCATATGATATCATGTTGGCTGTTAGTTTTTAATGTTGATATGAAGTTGGCTGTAAGTTTTTAATGTATATCCTTTTGTAGTTTGTAATATGTTCTTTCTATGGAAGGAATTTGGTACGAGTGTCATGAATGGATATTGAATCTTACTGAAAGCTATTCTGCATCTACTGAAATGGTCATATGGTTTTTGTCAGGAGGACACTTTATAATGCTAGTCTACAATTTGAAATGCAGACAGGAAATCTTAAATACACACACACACACACACACACACACACACACACACACACACTAGCCTATATATTTTCAAAAAAGCAGCAACAACAAAAATTGCATGAACAAGCCGGGCATGGTGGTGTAATCCCAGCATTCGGGAGGCAGAGACCGGAGGATCGTGGTTCATGGACAGCCTCAGCTACTTAGAGAGGCCGTCTGTAACTCAGTGAGGCCCGGTTTCAAAATAAAGAATAAAAAATAGGGCAGGGGGTATAGCTCAGAGGTCAAATGCCCTAGGTTCCATCCCCAGACCCGCAAAAAAAAATATTGCATGAACAAAACATAGATAAATTATAAAGGAATATTTTAACATGAGTCACTCACTCAAAGGCACACCAAGTAGACAAAGATAGCGAGATATCAACAAACTAAACAATAAGATCAAGAGAATAGTTCTAAATAAATAAGGATACGGAGTCAGGTGTGGTGGCACATACCTGTAATCCAAGTAGATGGGAGGCTGAGACAGAAGGATTACTGGTTGGAGGCCAGTCTCAGAAACTTAGCAAGACCCTGTTTCAAAATCAAACTTAAAAAAGTGGTTAGGGTGAAAGTTGGTAGTGCATGCTTGTAATCCCTGCATCCCTGCACTTGGGAGGCTGAGACAGGAGGACTGCACAGGTTCGAAGCCATCCTCAGCTACTTAGTGAGGCTCTCAGCAACAGGTCTCAGTGAGACCCTGTTTCCAAATAAAATAGAAAATAGGTCTGGGAGTATAGCCTGGAGGTAGAAAGCCCCTGGGTTCCACTCCCAGTACCACCAAAAAAAAAAAAAAATGTGGTTGGGGTGTATCTCAGAGGTAGAATGTCCCTTGGTTTAATCCCTAGTACCACCACCAAAAACAAATTTTAAATTCAATGTAATTCAGGATTTTAAATTTTAAATCAATGTAATTCAGGATTTTAAAATCAATGTAAAGAATGTTTGAGAAACAGAGGCGATAATTAAATGGGCAGATATAAATAGAAACACATATGAAGAAATAAATCTCAGCCTGAAAGATAGTATCTTTCTTCATTTGGAATCATAAGATGTGCCTCACTAAAGTTTGAAATAAGGCAAGGATGTTTACCCTCTGTATTAATTAACAGGCTGTTGGAGATATTTGCCATTTCAATTAGACAGGAAGAAAATAGTGGAAATGAAAGAATCATAACTTCTCCTACTTATAAATAGTATGAATATATATGTAAAATAATCAATAAAAGTAGAATTAAGTGATATATCAAGTTAGAAAATTAACATGCCATATATGCCAAACCTGAGTTAGAAAATATACTGAAATTGAAAGTCATATTTATTATATCAAGAAGAAAATAAAAGATCTGTGTATAAATTTGAGAAAACTCAATATAATCCTACAAAAAAAAACTAAGCCACACTTCTAAATATTATTAGTAGATTTCGAAAAATAAAAAGATATATTATGATGCCATGACATAGCATCATAAAAATGTCAATTTTCTTTAATTTATAAATAAGAAATCTCAATAATAAACACCATCCATATCAAGATAAATTTTACATGAGTCTGAAGTTTAAGAGAACCATAAAAAACAAAAATTAAAAATAAACAAAAATTTAAAAGGGTGGGAGTGTAGTTTGGTAATACAATGCCCCAAGGTTCAATCTTCAGTACCCCCCCACACAGAATTCAAATAATAATAAATGCTGGTGAGGATGTGAGAAAGTAGGAACACTTATACACTGTTGGTTGGTTGGATTGTCAATTAGTATAAACACTATGAAGATTAACAAGGAAGTTCTTTAGAAGAGTGGGAGGGGAATCACCATATGACATAGCTATACCATTCCTCACTGTCTTTCCAAAAAAAACTAAAGTCTGAATACTATAGTGATACACGCATAACCATGTTTATTGTAGCACAATTACAGTAGCCAAATTATGATACTAACCTAGGCGTTCAACAACAAATGACTGGATAAAGAAAATGTAGTATGTACATGCAATGGAATTTCACTCAGCTATAAAGAAAAGGTATATTATTTGCATGAAAATGAATTGAACTAGAGAATGTGATGCTAAGTGAGATCAGCCAGTCTCAGAAAGTCACGAGTCATATATTTTCTTTCATTTGTGGGAGATAGAACTAAAGGGACCTCAGATTAACAAGGAGAGAAACCGGGATAATAGTGGAAGATAAATAGGGGAGGGAGACAGATGGGATAAAAGGCCTGAGAGGGAAAAAACCAGTTTAAATAATGCTATGTCCTTACAAAAAGATGTTCCTACTGATCTCACTAACATGTATGAGGTGGGGGAGGAAAGAGCAGAGGAAACTCACAGAGTGCGGTGTGGATGTATGTTAGTATCGGTTTGAAACTTACTATGATGAATCAATGCATCCATAAAAGTATTTTTAAATTTATGGAATTAAAATAGTTTTGAATTAAACAATAACAGGCAGACTAAAGAAACAAAATATAAAATATAGAAAGAGGAGCAATTATTTATAAAAATTTAGGATGTGCTACAGGCAGCTATACAAACCACCAAGGAAAAGGAGGAAAAAGGTTTAACTGGTGTTAGAATAAGTCAATAGTCTTATAGAGAAATACAAATTGACTATGAAGTCAACATAAATTTGACATGGGTTTGAAGTTTAAGAGGAGAACTATATAAGAATGAATTTCCCTAAGTTCTGGCATGAGGGAAATTTTCCTATTATTCAAAATCCATTAATATGTAGGAAAACTGTGACTTATTGGATTATATAAAGATTTAAAAATTTGTCTTGAAAAAATGACACAATAAATATAGTAAAATACAAACATCATACAAGAGTATTTGCAAATAAAACTACAGATGGTCATGATCTTCTGTGCATCACATAAAAAAGCATCAAAATGTACTGGCTCACACTTCTGGAGGTTAGATTCCTAAAAGGGGCTTCATTGGGCCAACATCAAAGTATTGGAAGGTCTGCATTTTTTTTCTAGACTCATGAGGAGAAAATATACTCTGTGTGTGTGTGTGTGTGTGTGTGTGTGTGTGTGTGTGTGTGTGTGACTGGAAAGTAAAGCCAGGGGCATTCTACACCTGAGCTATACTCCCAGCCCTATTTTTTATTTTTATTTAGAAACAAAGTCTCAGTAAGTTGCTGAGTCTCCTTACTTGCTGAGGCTCTGCTCCAACCCGTGATCCTTTTGTAATCCCGATCCAAGTATGTGCAGCCAGGCTCAGCTTGCCCTTTTGAACATCAAGAGCCTGCCTCCATTCAGAGCTCCTGTCTTTATATTCAAAGTTATCAGCATCATTGCTCTACAACCATTCATTATCTGTTCAATGTCTAAAACTCTGTTACAACAGCTTCATCTATGAGTGTGATGTTTAGAAAAAAAAAAAAAGCAGACCCCTGGAGAAACCAGGCCCAGTAAGACGCTGGGTTCTGGGCGGGGGTCGCGGGCGGGGCACGCCAGATGGGGCCCGGGTCGCGGGACTCTGGGCCCCGGCCGAACTGCGCGTAGCACGCCAGACCCCTGGAGAAACTGGACCCAGTAAGACGCTGGGTTCTGGGCGGGGGTCGCGGGCTGGGCACGCCAGATGGGGCCCGGGTCGCGGGACTCTGGGCCCCGGCCGAACTGCGCGTAGCACGCCAGACCCCTGGAGAAACCAGGCCCAGTAAGATGCTGGGTTCTGGGCGGGGGTCGAGCACAGGGCACGCCAGCTGGGGCCCGGATCGCAGGACTCTGGGTCCCGGCCGAACTGCGAGTAGCATGCCAGACCCCTGGAGAAACCGGGCCCAGAACAGAAAAAGATAAAGAAAAATATCGGAGAGGTGGTAAGAAAGCCGTTATGGATGCCAGGACACTGGAATGCAGACAAAACTTATCTAAATGCACTGGAACTTATGGAAAAATTCGCCGTGAAAGAGGACTGCTATTTCTCTATATTATTAAGAATCTCAGACATCACATATAAGGAGAGAGTTTAGCGGAGACCAAGGAGAAATGCGGTGTTGAAAGAGTTCTTCGCGATGGTGGTGGAGACTTGTATTCAGGAGAAGCAGAAACCGGATCTTACCAACTCTATTTTTTTGGAGAAATTACACCAAATGTCGAATGCTACCATCATGCATGCTTAGGAACACTGGACAACATTCAGAGTGGAAAAAGAGCCTGGGAAGGATTTGAAACGGTGGAGGCAGTGGCAATGCCAGTGGCCAATATTCGGGGGAGGCAGAGATCTGATACATTACAACTGGAACCTTTGAAATAATAACCACAGAGACAGTGATCGGAACCTGCTGAGGGGTTAGGCGGGCGCTGGGGCCAGTGGCCGACATCGGAGCTTACTGTGAGGCAAGGCCACTACTGAGGCCTCCGTGGCCGGGATTGGAACCTGCAGAGGGGTTAGACCGATGCTGGGGCCAGCGAAGCCGGCATTGGAGCCTGCCATGATGCAAGGCTTGTGCTAGGGCCTCCGAGGTCGGGTCTGGAACTTGCTGAGGGGTTAGGCCGGTGCTGGGGTCAGCGAGGCCGGCATCGGAGCCTGCCGTGAGGCAAGGCCAATGTTGGGGCCCCCGAGGACGGGACCGGAGCCTGCTGAGGGGTTAGGCCGGTGCTGGGGCCAGCAAGGTCGGCATCGGAGCCTGCCTTGAGGCAAGGCCGGTACTGGGGCCTCCGAGGCCAGGATAAGAGCCTGCTGAGGGGTTAGGCCGGTGCTGGGGCCAGCGAGGCCGGCATCGGAGCCTGCCTTGATGCATGACCAGTGCTGGGGCCTCCAAATCCGGGATCGGAGCCTGCCAAGGGGTTAGGCCGGTGCTGGGGCCAGCGAGGCCGGCATCGGAGCCTGCCTTGAGGCAAGGCTGGTACTGGGGCCTCTGAGGCCGGGATCGGAGCCTGCCGAGGGGTTAGGCCGGTGCTGGGGCCAGCGAGGCCGGCATCGGAACCTGCCGTTAGGCAAGGCCGGTACTGGGGCCTCCAAGGCCAGGATAAGAGCTTGCCGAGGGGTTAGGCCGGTGCTGGGGCCAATGAGGCCGGCAGCGGAACCTGCCGTGAGGCATGACCAGTGCTGGGGCCTCCGAGGCCGGGATCGGAGCCTGCCGAGGGGTTAGGCCGGTGCTGGGGCCAGCGAGGCCGGCATCGGAGCCTGCCGTGAGGCAAGGCCGGTACTGGGGCCTCCGAGGACGGGACCGGAGCCTGCTGAGGGGTTAGGCCGGTGCTGGGGCCAGCGAAGCTAGCATCAGAGCCTGCCATGAGGCAAGGCCGGTACTTGGGCCTCCGAGGCCAGGATAAGAGCCTGCCGAGGGGTTAGGCCGGTGCTGGGGCCAGCAAGGCCGGCATCAGAGCCTGCCTTGAGGCAAGGCCGGTACTGGGGCCTCCGAGGCCAGGATAAGAGCCTGCTGAGGGGTTAGGCCGGTGCTGGGGCCAGCGAGGCCGGCATCGGAGCCTGCCTTGATGCATGACCAGTGCTGGGGCCTCCAAATCCGGGATCGGAGCCTGCCAAGGGGTTAGGCCGGTGCTGGGGCCAGCGAGGCCGGCATCGGAGCCTGCCTTGAGGCAAGGCTGGTACTGGGGCCTCTGAGGCCAGGATCGGAGCGTGCCGAGGGTTAGGCCGGTGCTGGGGCCAGCGAGGCCGGCATCGGAGCCTGCCTTGAGGCAAGGCCGGTACTGGGGCCTCGAGGCCAGGATAAGAGCCTGCCTTGAGGCATGACCAGTGCTGGGGCCTCCGAGGCCGGGATCGGAGCCTGCCGTGAGGCAAGGCCGGTACTGGGGCCTCCAAGGCCAGGATAAGAGCTTGCCGAGGGGTTAGGCCGGTGCTGGGGCCAATGAGGCCGGCAGCGGAGCCTGCCGTGAGGCATGACCAGTGCTGGGGCCTCCGAGGCCGGGATCGGAGCCTGCCAAGGGGTTAGGCCGGTGCTGGGGCCAGCGAGGCCGGCATCGGAGCCTGCCGTGAGGCAAGGCCGGTACTGGGGCCTCCGAGGCCAGGATAAGAGCCTGCCGAGGGCTTAGGCCGGTGCTGGGGCCAGCGAGGCCGGCATCGGAGCCTGCCTTGAGGCATGACCAGTGCTGGGGCCTCCGAGGCCGGGATCGGAGCCTGCCGAGGGGTTAGGCCGGTGCTGGGGCCAGCGAGGCCGGCATCGGAGCCTGCCGTTAGGCAAGGCCGGTACTGGGGCCTCCAAGGCCAGGATAAGAGCTTGCCGAGGGGTTAGGCCGGTGCTGGGGCCAATGAGGCCGGCAGCGGAGCCTGCCGTGAGGCATGACCAGTGCTGGGGCCTCCGAGGCCAGGATCGGAGCCTGCCGAGGGGTTAGGCCGGTGCTGGGGCCAGCGAGGCCGGCATCGGAGCCTGCCGTGAGGCAAGGCCGGTACTGGGGCCTCCGAGGCCAGGATAAGAGCCTGCCGAGGGGTTAGGCCGGTGCTGGGGCCAGCGAGGCCGGCATCGGAGTCTGCCTTGAGGCAAGGCCGGTACTGTGGCCTCTGAGGCCAGGATAAGAGCCTGTCAAGGGGTTAGGCCGGTGCTGGGGCCAGTGAGGCCGGCATCGGAGCCTGCCGTGAGGCATTACCAGTGTTGGGGCCTCCGAGGCCGGGATTGGAATCCTGCCAAGGGGTTAGACCGGTGCAGGGGCCAATGGCCAGCATCGGAGCCTGGCGTGAGGCAAGTTCACTCCTGTGGCCTCCAAGGTCGGGACCAAAGCCAGCTTAGGGGTTTGACCGGTTCAGGGGCCAGCGAGACCAGAACTGGGTCCTCCCATGAGGCAAGACCGCTGCTTGAGCCAGCGAGGTCTGGATCAGTCATCTGGGTAGCCAGGCCACTACTGGGACCATCAAGAGTGGGATTGGTACTTGCAACGCAGCATGCACAGAGAAATATCGCAGAAAATATAAATCAGACGCTTCTCTTAATCAGCAATAACTAGGAGGAAAAGGGCAACAGGAAGAGGTTGAGCTATAGAAAGGGCCCTATAGTGAAGCAACTAATGTGACCAATCAGAGGGTATGTAATACTGGAGAACGGAGCCTCTTTAAAACGCAGGAGGTACATAAACAAATGTATCAAAGTAAATCACCAAAGAAGTGTGGGATGGAGGGAGGGGGAGGGAATGGGACGGGGGCTGGAGGAGGGCTAATTGGATGATGTATGCTTGTATATCCTCTCAAGTCTTGTACTCCAATGTGATTGATATATGACTACAATGCACCAATTTAAAAAATAAATTAATTAAAAAAAAAGCATCAGCTTTGAGGTGGTCTCATCAGCAACACAGTTGTACAGCTTTGTGTCTACACAACCTAAACCGGGGCCTGAAAAAGTGTGGGGGGGAAATGGTACCACAACTTTTATCTTTTATTTTAATCGCAAGTGACATTTTCAATTTTTCCAAAGACATGTATTAGCCAAATTTTGTTGTTCTTTCTATGGTTGGGGGTTTCTGAATATTTTGATTGATGTTACATTTTTATATTTTCAGTCTGCAATGAACCTGAAAATGTTTAAAACAACAAATGTAAATGTAATTAAAAATAACAAATAAGTAAATTTTAAAAAACCACTATTCAATCATCATTCTTCCTTGATGAATCTCTTAGTTGGTTTGGCCAAAGTAGAAAAATGTGCCTTTTTTCTTTTCATCATCTTCATTTTATACAGTTTAATCACTATGTTTTGACTAGATCATTGTGCTTCAGAATAAACTGTTAGAATCATAATCTTTGAATTAGCTTCAAGTAACTGATTCCTGTTTGGATGATCACAGTAAGGCCCATGTCAAGTAATATCTTTAAGTGTGTTGCTTTTGATGTTACTATTGCCATCAATCTGCCTTTGCAAATAAATACGTAGCATGTAAGAAGAATGGGGCTCTCGAGTATGTGCTGAGGAGAAGACACTCCTCTCTGAACTCTCTTTACTCTCAAAAACATTTTCTCAGTAGCAATGAGAAAACTAGGCAAATGAACCATCTGGCTGTATTCTAAAAACATAAATAAATAAGCAAATAAAATACAAATAAACAAGTAAATAACATGTTAGTTGAGCACTCTCAAAAACATTTCCTCAGCTGGGAGTGGTGGCACAAGCCTATAATCCCAATACTTAGGAAGATGAGACAGGAGGATCTCAGATTCAAGGTTGGTCTCACCAAAGTAATGAGACTCTCAACAGCAACCCAGCAAGACTCTGTTTCAAAAAATAAAATAAAATAATAATAATAATAATAATAATAATAATAATAATAAAAGGCTGGAGGTCTTGCTCAGAGGTAGAATGCTCCTGGATTCAATTCCCCAGTATCATACACAAAAACATTTTCTCCATTTTTCAGAAATTTTTACTCTTAGTGTCTAAGGTGTCCGTTACATTGAATACTGGGTAGGGTTTTATGTAGCTGACTGTGCGATACCAACCTCGTGTGGATATTGGAGAAGTGACTAAAAAGTAATATGTGCACATAGGAGAAATTGTTGTTATCGAGGTCTGCCCATATCTTCCTCTGTTTTCTTCTGCTGCAACAGAATGTCTGGGAGGGATTGCATAATTCATGAAAAATAGAGATGTATTAGCTCTCAGTTGTGGAAGCTGCAAAGTTCAAGAACATGCTGCAAGCATCTACGAGATATCTTGTGAGGGCCTTCTTGTATCATGATCTTAGAGGTCATTATGTGTTAAGACAGCAGAAACGGTAGCCTTGTCTGTACTTCTCTTCTTATAAAGGCACTAAGAGTGTAAATGGGCCCTCCTCATAACCTCAACTAGTACTAATTATCTCCTAAAGGCCACATGGTAAGATAACATGAATCTAGGTAGTAAGTCTCTTTAACACATAAATTTGAGGGTATGTATTTAAATAACAGAACACCAAACTTTAGAACTGGAAACAATAGAAATTATTTATGAAATCTGAAATTGGCAATCACAAAAGTTATCACAATAGAATACTCAAAAGCAAATTATAAATAAAATAACACTTTCCCTCTCAAGTCCATGCTGTTGTGTAACTTAGTATATAAACTGACTTTAAGGAAGAAGACGCCTGTGAGAGGACGATACAGTGGGTGGAGGTTTTATAGCTAGGAATTGGAAAAAATAGCCATATAGAGAAATGTTAGATCATCAAGCAAAAAAATCTATAGGAGAGAAAAGCCTTTACAAATGCATGTGTTCCACACTCTTGACAAAGTCAGTATATATGAAGCAGAAAGAAGATGGTAGACAGTGAACTTCTGTATTGTTTTGATTAGAGATCGATGTAAAATTCTGTTATCAGGTTCTACTAAAATTTTACTTTTCTATGTCTTTTTTTTACCTAGTTACATGTCTACTAAGAAACTTTTAAAAATTTTGTTTATCCACTTAATTTTTGGGAAAACCAGGGATTAAACCCAAGAACATCCTATCTCCAAGCTATAAACCCTAGCCCTGTTTTATTTTTTATTTTTAAACAGGGTTTTACTAAGTGTCTGATACTGGCCTTGAACTAGCGATCCTCTTGTCTCAACCTTCCAAGTATTGGGATTATAGGTGTGTGCCACCATGTCCAGCTCTCAGTTGATTTTTATAAGGAGATGCTATGCTAGTGAAACACACGTTGACATTGTGATTCCCAGAAAAGTTACCTTTCTCATAGCAAATTTTAAAATTTCTTTCTGGCTATCATTTATCTTAGCAGTTAGTTTGACAGCAAAATAATCTATATTGATGGGCAAACTTGATTGTTCTTGCTCTTGTAATGGTTTTTCTCTCTGAAATTAATGATCCCTCATTAATACACCTCTCTCGTGAATTGCTAAAATTGAGTAAACCTCCAATACAAATAAATGTGCTACTAAAATTAAATTTTTGGAGTGATTTTGAGGCTGTAACTGTTGTCTGTATTTATATCTTTTTAACAAACTTCTTTAAATCTTCAGCAAGAAAAAAAATTAAAACTTTGGATTCTGTTAAATTGACCATTCAGCAGTCAGTGTGTACTGGGGATTGAACCCAAGGGGCACTCTACCTCTAAGCTATACCCTCAGTCCGATTTTATTTTGAAACATGGCCTCACTAAGTTGCTGAGGGCCTCACTCAAATGCTGGCCACAAACTAATGATCCTCCTGTCTCAGCCCCCCAGTACTAGGACTGCAAGCGTGTGCTACTGCACCCAGCCAGTTAATAAAAACTGATAGACTCCCTAATATGTCTCATACGAGGTGCTTGGGATGCATCGGAGGAAAAAATAAAAAATTTATTCCTCTCTCAGTTTGTAGCTCTGACTTTAACAGTAATTTATGGTCATCTGACAGCATTCTGGGTTTGTTTATGCAGAACTTTTAAAATATCTAATTAAAATGTCCACTTTGTAAGTGAGTGACATGCGACCTAGGTAACTCAAGGAGGAAGTGTGTCATTTCTGTTTTACCTAAGAGACACATTAGAAAGCACTTAAACCATTCTATTTTTCAAAAACATATACAGTATTCCCAGTCCCAAGAATGAGCCTTTTCTAAGAAATTCAATTTTTCTTTGAGTACCTTTTGAATCACTGTCTCTTTGTAACCACAGCCATGGCCTCTTTATGGGATTAAATGTTCAGCTGTGAAAGCATTGTTTATTCTTCTATACTTTAGTGATCACTTGGCTTCTTCATATAGCAGCATTCTTCTAAGTCTCGTTTTGGACTTTTCTGCAAATGAAAGAAAGTACAACTGTTAAGGAGAAAAACATTAGCTCTCGGATTTTTACATATATAAAGAACTTTTTTTAAAGCTAGAATGTATTAGATGCATACATCCAGAACTGTGATGTGTGAATTATCAGTCTCTTAAGAGGCATAAACAAATAATTCTATTCAAAGTGTCTTTGGTTCAGCTCTTGGCTTGAGTAAAAAAAAATTCTTTCCCAAAGTCAGCAACTTGCTAATTATATCACATGGCATTTTAGAACTGAGACACACTGATTAAATATATTTTAAATAAAGTCTAAAGTTGGGTAATTGGCTTCATATTTATCTGTGTATTTATGAAGTGGTTGCAGAAAAGTGGCAATATGGTTTTCCTTTCATGTTTAGTCTCAGCTTCTTTTCTTCCATCTGTTTCTTATGTGTTGGAGTTTTTCAGGATTCTGTTCCTAGAAATCTTACATATTTTAAAAGTTTCAGAGGCCACCCAAATCCCTGTGACTTTTAATTCTCTAACCTATATCTGATAAACCTATATAACTTCCTATTGAGTAGCTCTACTCAATGCATTCTTGCATTTCCAAGAGCACTTCAAATTCAACATGAACAAGGCTGAATTGAAAAGCTTCTTCTTAAATATACTCCTGCCTTGGTGTTTCTACTCCACTTGGTAGTTTTACTCTCTACCAAGTCGCGAATTTAGAGTCACCCTTCATTTCTCCATCGGTCCTACCCTCATAGTCAATTCTATGTTCTGCCCATTACAGGCCGGGTCTCATCTCCACCTTTATACCTTTAAGTCTTGGTTCACAACTGTGTCTCCTCCAGTGTGAAATCTCTGAACACCCAGACTGCTTTTCCCATATCTCTTCTATAATTCTCAATACTGATGCCTACTATATGCCCTATTGGAACATCATTGTTTATGTGACAGTCTCCCTTACGAGAAGGTAAACTGTTTTGTGCAGAAACTGTGTCCTATTACTCATGACTAAGTTCCTATGTGTCTGTATAGACAACCAATGCAAGTTTGTTAATCAATTGTGCTTGTGCTTTCCACAAGCATAAAGATTCCTAAGTTTGAGCTTTATTGTATACTAATCATAAAATGTTCCCTTGTGTAGATTTAAAATTATATTATTTTTATGTTAGAGTATATGTTCAAATCCAATGACAAGGAATTGTACTCAGCGATTTTTGGTGTCATGTCAAGAAAAGTCAAGGCTATATATTTTAAGGATTCCATACGCACTTTTAAGCTATAAAACATTTTACATTCTTTGTTCAAACTCTTCCTAATCCTTTGGACCTGTAGAACCATTTAGCAAGTGAGGGACTCCTCCATTATTGCTAAGGAGCCTTTCAATCATATTAACTATGCTTTTCAGTATCATTGTTTTCCCCTTAAGAGTTCATCTTATACATATACTCCATTCAAGGTAATAATAAATTATTAATGGGATTCCTTTCCAAATAAGCACTGCAGACACTTGGATTAGCTGGAAAACTTTGGGAAATGTTATAATAGTTTTTTGTTTTAAAAGACACACAGGTACTAAACCTCTATTAGATTTTTAATAGAAATTTTAGCAGTTGAGGAACAGGGAAACATGCACATATAAAAGAAAAGGCTTCCACCTAGATATATAAAAGCCATGTAAGTGATAGGCCGATTAAAATTGCACAAATGTCAGGAGCGATGCAGCAGGCCACCTCTCTTCCCCTCACCTGCCTCCACCACACACTTACTCCGAAGATGCTCTTTACCTTCCTTCGCTACCAGTGACCACCCAGATGCTGCAGTGGTGACCTAAGGGTAATTCAGTAACATGACACACTCAAGTACTCTGGGTCATACACAGTGTGAGATCATTATTCGTTACCCACATACATTAAATTTTTAAAGCACTCTCTGGATTCGATCCAAGAATTATCTCATGCACACTTAACACCCCAGCCACAGAACAAAGGGGCAGGAGGGTGAAATATCACACTGAAACTTGAACCAGAGGAGAGACTGAGTAGAGGAAAGATGATGAAAGGCCTCCAAGCCTACTCAGTGGCCATAATGAGCCCCCCCAATCTGCACATTGGGGGAGCCTGCCTTGGAAGCCCTGTCAGTGGACAAGCGTGCATATCTTCACAAAGTACTTTCATCCAGTGACCGTTACCATAAGCAGAATTTGGGAAGAGTGAGCCTGAAAAGGCGCAGGATGAAAGGAAGTCCCAGGAGGGAACACCTACAGCTGCTTGGGAGCAAAAGGGAAGACATAGATTCTGAAGCAGGCCTGTTTGCCAGCACCCGGCAGCTGCACTTGCTAAGAAGGAACATAGGAAGTCTTTTTCCCAACCCTTCTGAGATGTAGAGGTCTGCTACAAACGCAGATGAACTGTAGGAGATGTTCAGCAATAGAAACGCAGCCACGAGGAGAGAAGCAACACTCCTGGCGTGCTCTGAGCACAGAATATATTGCTCTTTCTTTAAGGCGTTCTTCAGACTTTTTAGCTAAGATGCTCTAAGCCAATGGGGAGAAAATCATGTATATATGAGAGTTTTGAAAGATGATCTAAGTTGTTATGACTGCTATTCTTTTAATCCTTTTATGACGTTCAAGAATGTAACTTAGTAGTTTTTTATGGCTTTTAGGAATATTTATTAACTGTTGCTGACTGCTTGAGAACTGGGAATAAAATGACAAGCAAGATGGCCCAATCCTGATATCTTTTATAGTCCCTTGAGGAATAGAGGAGGGAAAAAGATTGTAACAAACTCTTGTGTTATGATAAGAAGGTAATATGTGTTTTGAAAAGTATAGCAGGAACTTCTGAGCAAACTGATTTGGCTTAAGAGTTACAGAAAATTTTAAGCAAGTGACATTTTCCATTAAATATGGAATATGGGCAAGAATCACAAAATAAAAAATGAGATCAAGCCAGGCATGATGGTGCACCCCTATAATCCCAGTGTTGGGAGGCTGAGACAGAAGGCTTGCAAATTCAATATCAGCCTCATCAACTTAGTGAGACCCTGTTTTAAAAATAAAACAGGGCCAGGAATGTAGCTCAAAGGTAGAACAGCCCTGAGTTCAATCCCTGGTACATACCAAAAAATAAATAAATACACGAAAGATGTTTGGGATTTTAAGTGCTAAGAGGCAACTGGCCAGAATCCCCACAAAAAGGGAGAAAGGATACATAAAAAAGAAGAGAAAGATGGAGGTAAAAGAGAGGAGAGAGAGAAAGAAAATATTGTCATGGCTAAAATGTAGCTGTCAGCTGAGAAGTAGCGTGGACTAAAGCTGGAGAGGAGGGCCAAGAGCTGCTCATGCCAGGAAAGCCCTTGTGGGGACAGTGACCATACAATCTATCGTGCAAGCTGGATTCCTTTGAGATGAAGAGGAAGAACTATGAATATTATGCCTAGACATGGGCACCAGAGGAGACATATGGCGATTCTATTTTAAATTATAGAAAAAGCTAGTCATGTTGGTGCACACCTGCAATTCCAGTAGTTGGGATGCTGAGAGAGGAGGATTGCAGGTTTGAGGCCAGCCTCAGCAACTTATTTTATGCTTCAAAATAAAAAGGGCTGGGGTGGAAATAGAATGGTCCTCGGTTCAATCTCCAGTATGAAACAAAACAAAAAGATTTTAAACAGGATGACATACTGATATTTTTCCTTTTCCAAATTTCACCTTTAAGGCTGGAGAGTGCTCAGTGATAGGGCAGTTACCCAATATTCATGAGCCCCGAGTTCAATCCTCAGTACCACAAAAAAAAAAAAGAATAAAAGAAGAAGAAATTTCATAATGAAGAATGGTCTGGAGATTATGTAGCCAGCATACAGAGGCTAGATAGAAAGTCTCTACATCCACTAGGATGACTCAACAAAACTAATAGGAATTGATGGGATAGGAGGACTGTGTTGGAAGGAGAGATAAAAGTCCAGGATCACTCCTAAATTATGATTTTACACACTGAGAGGAGAGTGACTTTTAACGAGAATAGGAATATTGGAGGAGCATCCTGGTCTTGGGAGGTAGGTATAGAAGATACTCAGTTTGTATCACATTGAGTTTGAAGGGCCTGAGTTTTTGTTTTTGTTTTTGTTTTGGTGGTAGTGGGGTTCCTGGAAGCCCTTCTACCTCCAGGCTATACTCCCAGACCTATTTTATACTTTTTATTTGAAACAGGGTCTCTTGAGCCAGTGCGGCTGGCTTCAAACCTGCGCGATCCTCCTGTTTCTGCCTCCCAAGCACGGGGATTACAAGCATGAGCCAGAGCCAGTTACAGAAACAGTAAGTAGGAAGAGATGGTTTATATATACTTTTATTTGTGCTTTACAATTGTCCATCATACTGAGGTTCAAATTGATGCATTCATACATACACATCAATAGACTGTAATAGAGATTTAAAAAAAAAAAAGAAAAACAACCTTGGACCATTCTCTAATATTATGATCTGAATGTTTGCTTCTGCCAAAATTCATACATTAAAATGCTAACCCAGTAAGTGACAGTGCTGGAAAGTGGAGTGAGTCGGGTAGTGATTAGGTCATAAGGATAGAGACCTCATGATAGAATTTTCACCCTTATGAGAGCAACCCCAAAGAACAAGCCAGCCTCTTTCATCAAGTGAGACCATAGCTGAAAAGTGCTATTTATAGCCAGAAAATGAGTATTTACTAAGTAGAGAATTTGCCTTGATCCACTATTCCAGCCTCCAGTCCTGTGAGAAATTTCTGTTGTGTACAAGCCATCCAGTCAATGGTATTTTGTTATAGTAGTCCAAATGGACTGTGACATCCAACATCTAATAGCTGGGTATAAAAAACAAAGCTGTCAAAGTAGTCTGAGAAAATGCAAGCAAAAAAAGAGTGCAAACTTCTGAATGAGATGTCAAGATGCCAAGGATTACAAGAATACAATAAATTCAATCATGATTATTCAGGTAGCTATTTTTCTTGTTTCTTTTGCTGTATAAACTATTCTCTATAATTTCCTTTTGCATTGATTTGTTAGTAATATATTGTAATTTTTATTCAATTAATAACTGCATTATATGTAAATACATATGAACTATAATTATATCATCTTTAAATTAAATGTGAAACTATTTTAAACACATTTTGTAAGCAAAGACTGCCATTTTTTGGCTGACAATTTTTCTTTTTGCTTTTATTCATTTATTTAACCTAGCATTACAAATCATACACATAAATATGACTTATAAATCATACATATACTAACCTATCTAAAATACATAAATATTTTCATTTCCCCTTTGTGCTATGTTTTATGGTATGATGACAGTTATTTAGGTATTAGCTCAAACTCTCAAAAAATTATTTTATTCTGAAAGCTGAGAGATCGGAATATAAATACTGTCTCCACTCATATTAAATAACATGAGCCTAAGCAACTGAATAAATTCTGCATTGTGTTGTAAAAAGTGGAAAGTTTCTTGCCTATGTTAATATTAAGAAAGTATTTTTCTTTCTTTCTTCTTTTTTTTTTTTTTTTTTTTTTTTTTTTTTGGTGGTACTGGGGTGGAACCCAGAGACAGGCTTTCTACCTCTGGGCTATACTCCCAGACCTATTTTTTATACTTTATTTGGAAACGGGGTCTCACTAAGTTGCTGAGAGCCTAACTAAGTAGCTGAGGATGGCTTCGAACCTGTGCGATCCTTCTGTCTCAGCCTCCCAAGTGCGGGGATTACAAGTGTGCGCCACCACGCCCGGCAAGTATTTTTCTTTCTATTTCACCTTTTTTCTGATCCTTAGCTTGCTAGTTTTAAAATTCACTGTTGTAGCCAGGTGTGGTGGCACACGCTTGTAATCCCTGTACTTGGGAGTCTGAAACAGGAGAATCATAGGTTCGAAGCCAGCCTCAGCTACTTAGTGAAGCCTTCTACAACTTAGTGAGACCCTGTTTCAAAATAAAAGATAAAAGTTAAGGCTGGAGATACAGCTTTGAGGTAAAGTGTCCCTGGGTTAAATCTTCAGCACCAAAAAAAAAAAAAAAATATATATATATATATATATATATATATATATATATATATATATATAATCACTTTTGCTACTGTGACTCCCCTCCCCTGTTCTTGGAGTTTACACTTACTTGAGTCATCTGACCACATAGAAAGTTTTGGAAAGAAAAAATACTATGTTGGTGCAATTTCCAAAACCCTGTACATTTGAGGCTGTCATTATAATACAATACAGTCTTTAGGTTTTAATCATCTCCTTTGTCAAATTTTTTGAAAATTTTTTTCTTTGTATATAAAATATACAAAGAAAATATAAATAAAAGGATTAGATTCTACTTCTTTAAAAAATACCTATTTTCTCTCTTCTGTAGGCTAGAAGAATTCTTTAATCTTTAAATGTAGGAATTATCACAGTTATCTGGTGTGGTGGTGGTTCGTGTGTGTGTGTGTGTGTGTGTGTGTGTGTGTGTGTGTGTGTGCGTGCGCGCGCGCACGTGTGTATGCTATTGAATTTAGTATAATTTTTTTTTGCAGTAATAGGAATAGAACCCAGGGGCATTCTGCCTCCAAGCTATACCCCTAACCCTATTTTTTTTTGTTGTTTTTCGTTATTTAAAACAGGGTCTTACTAAGTTGTAGAATGCCCCACTAAGTTGCTGAGGCTACCTTCAAACCTGTGATCCTCACATCTCAGCCTCTAAAGTATTGGGATTATAAGTGTTCGCCACCATGATCAGCTTAGTATACAAATTTTGCTTGAACTGTTTTGCGCACAGGACTCTCAAGTTGTGTGTGTGTGTGTGTGTGTGTGTGTGTGTGTGTGTGTGTGTTCTGAAAAGATTTCTTTACACATACATTAGATTTTTTCCTGACCTATTGCACTGTTTTGGAAATAGCTATTTTATAAACTAGGTTTTTATAATATGCTATTATCTGATCATGTGTTATTTTATATTTATGTTATTTGTTCTCATGTTGGTTGTTTTTCAAGAGTTTTTCTTTATTGTCACTTATTCTAACACATTGTATGATTATTAGTATTTTTCCAAGCACATTTAATTTTCTTTTCTACAATTTATTCTTTGATCCTTATCGTGAAGACTAGACAGTGGTTTAGAGAGTTCTTGCCTAATAGCCCTAATTTTTTTCCTGTGAAGTGGGACACAAAATATCTTCTGAGAGTGAAGTAAAACAAGAATAGGACTTGAGAAGATTAGAGAGGCAATGCCATAGTTTTAGAAAAGAAATGAAAAAGAATTAACCAAGAAAAGAAAACGAAGAGCTGAGCAAAAGAGAATATTTAAATAAAACCAAGAACCATAAATTTGTGGTTTCTGTCCTTAGGAAACATAAACTCCGGTTGGGGAAAATGAGGAGTAGAAGCCATTACAACCCAGTCTACAAGTACAAAATTGTGAATAAGCAATATGAAAAACTTATGGCTTGGATTTTTTTTTCTTTTTTGATGATAATCATACATCCCCAAATATACAAGGGGAAATATACAAGGGGAAATATTTTATTCTTTCATCAAAAAGTCTAAAAAATCCTAACAAGCATAATCACAGCTTTGTATAAGCGCATCCACTTTCTGACAAGTATCCTAATAAGTGTACACTATGGTGAAATATATATATAATGTACTTAATCTATTACATATATATAAAGAATAGATGTTGGATTGATTTTATCCCTGAATCCTGAATATATTAAATTCTAATTTTGAAAGGTAGGCATAAGTAAATAAAATGAGTTACTAAATATAAACTTATTTTCAAATAATACTGCATATATTTGAGATTGATTAGCAGTTTATATGTGCTTTTCAGTTTATACCTAAAAAGTATTTAAAAAATTATTATATATTGCTGAGTGTATGTATTATAGCAGAATATATTCTCTTTACATAATACATACTATTGGTTTTTTTTTCCAAAATGGCGACTGAGGGACACAGCACTTCTCAGTAGCTGAAGCAAATAAAGTTCAAATACTTAGAAAGCAGTGTCTTAATCAACAAAATAAATACAGGAACCAAAACACATCCAGGTACCTCGGCAGAACCCTGAACTTGAAGAAGAAGAAGAACAAAGATTGGACACCGGACCTGCTGCAGATACTATCAGAACGCCCGGTGGCGGTGGCGGCGGCGGCGGCGGCGGCGGCGGCGGCGGGCTGCTTGCGAGTGGCGGCGGGCTGCTTGCGCGACTGCTTGCGCGGCTGCTTGCGCGGCTGCTTGCCTGAAATTACCGTGGCAAGATAATTCGGGACTGAAAACGCACCTAGGAACTCATCTTAAGCAGCGAGCAGCATACACATCAGAATTCTGTGTGCTCACTATCTACTGGATCACAACACAAAGTCTCCAACAGAAGCCCGAACCAAGGAAGTCAGTTATCTGAGCATGCCCAGGGAAAGTGCAGATCCTAGTGTGCGCCGCAGTTCCAAACCCCAGCACTGGCCCAAGCCTCAGAACCGAGCACTCTCCTCGCGCACCTTGTCTGCGCCCCAGTCCCCTGCTAATAGTCAGTGCCTGCGCCACTGCCACCCCTAAATCGGAGCCTGCCTGTGTGTCTAGCCCCTGCCACATTGCCAGAGACTGCCTTCCAGGCTGCGAAAGCCCTGTGTGCCCTGGAAATCTCCTTGGGGCACCCCCACCTTCTACGTCCCGCGGGAGGCAGAGACCATTGCTGGCCACCGCGCACTGCCTGTGCACCTGGACCTGGGAGCACCTATCCTGCACCCCTGGCCCACCGCTGGGTGTTCCCACCTGCCCGGTAGCCAGATGCTTAGTTCTAAGCGAGAACACAGCTCAATACACCTTGGAAGAGCATACCAGCAGCAATAGGCAGCTGCATCCACTCACACCTGGGTCCAGTAAAAGCAGCGCACCTAGCCTGCACTCTTGGAATAGGCAGAGCTCTGGCAGTAAGTGTGGGCATCCAGGAACCGGCATCCCTTTGCCCAGGGTACACCTTGGGACCACACCAGCTAGCCCAGCTGGAATTTCCAGAGACACAGGAAAATCCATCGGGCCACAATATCTGCACAGGACCTCAGGGGGAGGTTCCAATAATACTTTGGTCATCCTCCACCCCTGCTGTAGGGAAGCACAGGCTGGAGGCTAGAGTGGTGAGTGCAGAGGTGCTGACCACAGGTTAGAATTTTGCAGAACCTGTGAATTGTACAGAATCAAATAACAGTGAAACCAGACATCCGGACACATAAACCTAAAGCAACTAAAGGAGAGAAAGGTGTCCAAACACCCAGAGTGACCTAAGAAGATAAAAATAGAGTACAAAGAAAACTAAGAGACATTGGATGGTATTCTGAAAGCTACCAAAGCAATCAGATACGCACATAATATATGGACCTGACCCTATATGCGTAAATAAGGAGGACTGTCTGTTTTACTTTTAATGTGGATGTTCTGTTTTATTTTGCTTTTACAGTGCTTTTGTTTTGGTATGGATATTGCTGTTTTATGCTTTTTGTCTTAACCCACACTTCTTTTACTTTAACTTGTTTTATATATATATATATATTGGATAGTTTACCTTATTTTCTGATATCACACAGTGGATAGTTCCTTTTATTTTACTCTTGTTCTTTTTTCCTCTTTCTTCCTCTTTCCCTCCTTTTATTCATTCACCTCCTTTGACTGGGTTTTCCTTTCTTTTTCTTGAATTACACAATAGTCTTGGTATCTTGTGTGGATTTTTTTTTAATGTTTTTCTGCTCCTTCCATCACCCCTATTTACAAACCTTCCCACACTAACCTACATACGTTTTTCCCCAAAAACTTTTCCCCATAATATACCTCCTGGTTTAATACTCAAAGTATTTCTTATATCCATAATTACTCTACTAACAACAAGAGTCCTACTAGTTAACTCTCTCTCATTCCTAGCAAGATATAACCTTATCATACTTAAAGTCTTTCTCAACCTAAACATATCCTCTACCTAATCCAACTCCTTTACCAATCACCCCAGCTCCTCCCACATCACCCACCCTCAACACTGGAAAGGCTCTGCTGACTTGCCAATACCCCTAAATTCCTAATATTAAGATTAGACTAAGCATAATACTCACAAACAATGGGTAGAAATCAGAAAAACAGGACAGAGAACGCTATAAATATGAGAACCAGGAACTATGAAGAGACAGCAGAAATCACGAATACTGACCTGCTAGAAATGCAAGAAGGGGAGTTCAGAATCTTGATGTTCAATATGATGAAAGGATTTAAAACAAGTATAGAGGAGGTTAAAGGTGAATTAGAAACACTAAAAAAGAATCAGAAAGAGGTATGGAATGAAATGAAAGAGGCAATAAGTGAAATGAAGATAGCAATAGAAAGAAATTCTGGAAGATTAGATGAAATGGAAAACAGAATATCAATATTAGAAGACAGTACATCTCAAACCGAAAACACAGTCAGCGTTATACAGAAATCTTTACAGCAACAAAACCTAAACATCCAGCAATTATGGGGTAATATGAAGCGTCCTAATTTACGGATAATAGGCATTGAGGAAGGGATAGAGGTACAGACCAAGGGCATCTGTAATATCTTCAAGGAAATAATCTCAGAGAATTTCCAAATATGGAAAGAGACTTGGACCTTCAAGTCCAGGAGGCATACAGAACTCCACTGAGACAGGACCACCAAAGAAAAACCACTCCATGCCACATAATAACCAAAATGACCAATATAGACGCTAAGGAAGGAATCTTAAAAGCAGTGAGAACAAAAGGACGGGTAACATATAGAGGCAAAACAATAAGAATTACCTCAGACTATACAACCCAGGTCAGGAATGCTAGGAGAGACTGGTATGACGTGATTCAGACCCTGGAAGAAAATAACTTCCAACCCAAACTAATCTATCCAGCAAAACTACTATTCAAGATCAATGGTGAAACCAAAGTCTTTCAAGATAAACAGAATCTCAAAAAATTCATGAATTCAAAGCCAACACTAGAGAAAATTCTTAAAGAAATAAACCATAAGGAAGAAAAAAGAAGCAGACTTCAGAATCAGAGAAGAGAGGAAGTTAATAAGTGGGCCATTTAAGTAAAGAAGAAAGATCACACCACCCAAGAGTAGAGAGAACACAAAATGGCAGAAAACAAAAATCATATTTCAATAATATCTCTTAATGTCAAAGGACTTAACTCACCAATCAAAAGACATAGACTGGCAATGTGGATTAGGAAACATAATCCAAATATATGCTGTCTGCAAGAAACTCACCTCACAGCCAAAGACATTCACAGGCTGAAAGTGAAAGGATGGAAAAAGATATACCATGCCACCAGTGACCAAAAAAGGGCAGGGGTAGCAACCCTGATATCCAACAAAACAGACTTTAAATTAAAACACATCAAAAGAGACAAATTAGGACACTTTCTTTTATTAAAAGGAACAATACACCAAGAAGATATAATGATAGTTAATATTTATTCCCTAAATGTGGGTGCAACCATATTTGTAAAACAAACCCTTCTGGACATAAGATCCCAAGTAGACCCAAATACAATAATTCTGGGAGACTTTAATACGCCTCTCACACCACTGGATCGATCTTCAAGGCAAAAGATGAGTAAAGACACTATAGAACTAAAGGAAACCATAAACCAAATGGACCTAATAGACATTTTCAGATTATTTCAACCAGGAACTACAGAATACACTTTCTTCTCAGCAGCCCATGGAACCTTCTCCAAAATAGATCACATCCTGGGACACAAAGAAAATACCAGCAAATTCAAAAAATGTTATATAATTCCTTGCATCTTTTCAGACCACAACGGAATAAAAGTAGAAATCAACAACAGGAAACTCGAAAGAAAGTACTCAAATTCATGGAGAATGAACGATACACTATTGAATGACGAATGGGTAAGAGCAGAAATTAGGGAAGAAATAAAGAAATTTATGGAAACAAACGAAAACAGAGACACAACCTACCAAAATCTATGGGACACCATGAAGGCAGTACTAAGAGGAAAGTTTATTGCATTGAGTGCCCACATAAAAAGGACGGAGAACCACCAAGTAAAGAACCTAATGACACAACTCAAGGATCTAGAAATTCTGCAACAGTGTATTCCCAAAGCCAGTAGAAGGCAAGAAATCATCAAAATTAGAGCATAAATAAATGAAATAGAGAACAAAAAAACAATTCAAAGAATCAATAAAACAAAAAGTTGATTCTTTGAAAAGATTAATAGAATTGATAAACCCCTGGCCAACCTAATCAAAAGAAAAAGAGAATCAACTCAAATTATGAAAATTAGAAATGAAAAAGGAGATATCACCACAGATAGTGAAGAAATTCAAAAGATTATCAGAAACTACTTTAAAAATTTATACTCCAATAGACTTGAAAACCTGGAAGAAATTGATAGATTTCTAAGCACAATTAACCTTCCTACACTCAGCCAAGAGGACATAGCAAGCCTAAACCAACCAATAACAATCAAAGAAATAGAAATGGCAATAAAAATTCTTCCACCAAAGAAAAGCCCAGGCCCAGATGGGTTTCCAGCAGAATTCTACAAAACCTTCAGTGAACAACTAATACCAATACTACACAATATGTTCCGGGAACTTGAAAGAGATGGAACTCTCCCAAATTCCTTCTATGAGGCCAGTATCACATTAATCCCCAAACCAAATAAAGATACCTCAAGAAAGGAAAACTACAGACCAATATCCTTAATGAACATAGATGCAAAAATTTTAAACAAAATATTAGCTATACGCATTCAAAACTATATCAAGAAAATAATACATCATGACCAAGTCAGTTTCATCCCGGAAAAACAAGGCTGGTTCAACATACGCAAATCAATACATGTTATTCCCCACATAAATAGAGCCAAGAACAAAAACCACATCATCATAGCAATAGATGCTGAAAAAGCATTCGACAAAATCCAACACCCATTTATGTTAAAAACACTGCAAAAAATTGGGATAGAAGGAAAGTACTTCAACATCATTAAGGCAATATACTGCAAACCCAAAGCCAACATTATATTGAATGGGGAAAAACTGCAAGAATTTCCGCTACAGTCAGGAACGAGACAAGGATGCCCACTATCACCACTCCTTTTCAATATAGTGCTTGAGACTCTTGCTGCAGCAATCAGACAAGAGAAGGAAATCAAAGGAATTCACATAGGAAGAGAGGAATTAAAATTATCCTTATTCGCAGATGACATGATCCTTTATCTGGAAGACCCAAAGAACTCAACCAAAAGACTTCTGGAGCTGATTGACAAATTCAGCAAAGTCGCAGGTTACAAAATCAATGGCTAAAGAAATCAGTGGCTTTTCTTTATGCCAACAACGAATCCACAATGAAAGAAACAAAGAAAACAATTCCATTCACTATAACCTCAAAACCAATAAAATACCTAGGAATAAACCTAACCCAAGATGTAAAAGATCTCTACAACAAAAACCATAAAACATTAAAGAAAGAAATTGAAGAAGACCTTGGAAGATGGAAAGATCTCCCATGCTCATGGATAGGCAGAATAAATATCATCAAAATGGCCTTCTGCCAAAACTGATCTATAGGTTTAATGCAATTCCCATTAAAATACCAGTGACATTCTTCAGAGACCTAGAAAAATCAATCATGAACTTCATATGGAGAAAGAAAAGACCTAGAATAGCCAAAGCAATTCTCAACAATAAGAAACATGCAGGAGGCATTACAATCCCAGACTTCAAACTATACTATAGAGCAATAGTAGTAAAAACAGCATGGTACTGGCACAAAAACAGATATACTGACCAGTGGATTAGAATAGAAGATACAGAAACAAATCCACACACCTTTAGTCAATTAATCTTTGACAAAGGGGCAAAACACATACGTTGGAGAAAAGACAGCCTTTTCAACAAGTGGTGCTGGGAGAGCTGGCTATCCATTTGTAAAAAGATGAATCTAAACCCCTATATCTCACCAAACACAGGAATCAACTCAAGATGGATCAAAGACTTAGAAATTAGACCTGAGACTGTGAAGTTAGTAGAGGAGAGCATAGGTTCAACACTACAACATATTGGCACAGGCAGTAACTTTCTCAACAAAACCTCCAAAGCTCAGGAAATTAAAGCAAGAATAAACAAGTGGGATAGCATCAAACTAAAAAGTTTCTTCTCATCAAAGGAAACTATCAATAACCTAAAGAGGAAGCCTACAGAATGGGAAAGAATCTTTACCATCCGCCATTCTGATAGGGGGCTAATATCCAGAGTATACAAAGAGCTCAAAAGACTCTACACTAGCAAAACAAACAACCCAATCAAGAAATGGGCTAATGAACTAAATAGACACTTCACAAAAGAAGAGATACAAAGGGCTAATAGATACATGAAAAGATGTTCTTCATCACTGGCCATCAGGGAGATGCAAATCAAAACTACACTGAGATTCCATCTAACCCCAGTCAGAGTGGCAAGCATAAAGAAATCAAACAACAACAAATGCAGGCGAGGATGTGTGGAAAGAGGAACTCTTTTACACTGTTGGTGGGAATGCAAACTAGTTCAACCACTATGGAGATCTGTGTGGAGATTCCTAAGAAAGGTGGGAATAGATCCACCATATGATCCAGCTATACCACTCCTCGGTATCTTTCCAAAGGGGTTGAATTCAGAGAACTACAGCAACATATGCATACCTATGTTCATAGCAGCACAATTTGTAATAGCAAAAATATCGAACCAGCCCAGATCACCATCAACAGATTAATGGATAGCAAAACTGGGAAATACACACAATGGAATTCTATTCAGCCATAAAGAAGAACAAAATTATATCATTTGCAAGCAGATGGAAAGCCCTGGAGAACATTATGTTAAGTGAGATCAGCCAAGCACAGAAGGAGAAGATACATATGTTTCCTCTAATATGCCCAAACTAGGAAACACAAAGGATACCAGTGGGACTCCAGACATTAGAGGGGAAATACTAGCCAAGTTTGAATGGAAAGATAGGAGAGGAGGAAGGCCGATCTTGATTAATGAGGGTCTACATCTGAACATGTGTAAAATTATGAATAAGACATGGTTAACCTGGACAACCATTGGTGGGAGGGGGGAAGGGAAAACGGGGATGGGGGGGAGAGGGCACCAAATATAGTTTAAATGTATACTATTTATGTTCAATAAAAAAATTGTTAAAAAAAATTAAAAATAAAATAAAATAATACATACTATTGTATGTATTATGGTATTCATTGAGAATAATATGTTAGTCTTTTGATACCTTTTGTTATATTTAAAGACTACTAGCAGTTATACATGGAGAAATTAGGATTTTTCCCTAGCAAATCTCCAAAACAAGTATCACAATCTTAATAGAAAATATAGAAAAACTGTTATGTATGTTTGTCATTTCCCTGAATCTGTACTAGTTTGCTCAGGTGGCTATAACAAAATACCACACATCAGGTAGCTTAAACAAGAGAAATTTATTCTTGCCCAATTTCGAAGGCTGGGCTTTCATGCTCAGGGTGCTCGTTATTTCAGTTTCTGGGGACAGCTGTCTTCTTGGATTGTAGATAGAAACCTCTTCACTACCTTTGGGTATGCATCCAGAGGAGTAGGAGCTCTGTTGATTTTTGAAAGGTCGTTAATCCTACCAAATCAGAACCTGGTCTTAATTCTTAAAGGCCCATCTCCAACTATACTCGCAGTGGGGCAAGGCTCCAATGTATAAATTTTGTATGCATAATTTTATTGGTGCATTATATGAATTTTTGGGAAACACAAATATTCAGTTGATAATACTACCCATGGGGTGAAGCTGTTACAGGGAAAAGTAGCTTTTTAAGTAGATTTAAACAATTGAAAAGAGAGTCACAGACAAAAGATTTTTTGAAGCCTCCTGATTTTCAATATTACCCTACCCCTCGTCCCATGACTGACAGTGGAGATGGGGGAGGTGGCGGATGCGAAAATCTAGGATCAAGTAGTAGCAAAACTAAGCCTGGCGTGGTGGGGCACGCTTGTAATCCCAGCATTTGGGAGGCTGAGACAGTAGAATCGCAGTTCATGGCCAGCCTCAGATGCTTAGCAAGGCCCTTTGCAACTCAATGAGTCCCTGTTTCAAAATAAAGCATAAAAAAAACAAGGCAGGGGGGTGTAGCTTTTAAATTTTTTTTTTTTTTTTTTTTGCGGGTCTGGTGATGGAACCCAGGGGCATTCAACCTCCTAGCTACACCTCCTGCCCTATTTTTTATTCTTTATTTTGAAACCGGGTCTCACTGAGTTGCAAAGAGCCTCACTAAGTAGCTGAGGCTGTCCGCGAACCGCGATCCTCCGGTCTCAGCGTCCCAAATGCTGGGATTACATAGCTTTTAAATTTTAATTTTAAAAATTAAAAAAAAAAACGTACAAGAGCTTGGTCACTCTAAATGACCAAAGACAGTGTCTCTGTGCAAGCTAAACAACTGATTCACTAAGTCCTAAGTCCAAAGTTCTTTTTCCAAAAGCAACAATTTTTCTTATAGGTAAATAAGATAATGGGATTTTGTTTGAAGAATTCCTTTGAATGAGCATCCAACCTAGTTAAGTTCTTTGGAGTAAGCAACAACTTATTTTGCATGCTTAAAATATTTAACTTTACTAATGCTTTTTGAATTTTTCTTCCTGAATGCTATGGAGAATAATCACCCGTCACATGTAAGCAATTGCATATTTCTCTTTCAAATTTACCTAAAATAATTTTATTAGGCAATTATCCTAATATTCTCTGCATTCTCTATATTTCATTAATTGAATAAGACTCTTTTTTAACCTCCCCAGTTACATTTCTGAGAGAAGTTTCTACTCATGTTATTTTTTTTTAAGTGAATAGGTAATTTACTGGACTCTTTTATATTTTCTTTTGTTTAATTTAATTTAAGACAAAACATATTTTTGGAATAGACTATTGCAAAAGAATTTTGCTAAAAAGCAAAGAATCTAGTAAGCTTTTCAATGCCTATGCAACAGCTCATTATTAAAACATTTGTCCAGGGTATTAAAATGACATACGGGGTGATGTTTATTGCACTGGAATAAAAAGCCCTGCCTCTTGTTTTTCCAGAAACTCTTTGTTTTGTCTCTATGCATGCTTAAATTTGCTTCCTGATATGATTTCCATTCCCTGAGCCCAGATCTCCTAGATATACCATCCATGATCCTCCCACTTCTTGTTTATGTACATCAAACAAGGTAGGAATCGTTGGAGTGTATTATTTTTAAAAACAGGTCTGGTACTTTCTTGGCTCTTTTGTAACTGTTATTATTGGAATTTTTACAATTTTATGGAATTCAATGGGACCCTACAATTTCCTTGAGTGTAGGGTTTCTCCTTTCCTGTGTTTTTATGCCACGAAGCTGAATTTCAAAGAGAAACACGAGAAACACTCTTCTTTCTGCAAGAAATAAAAGAGCCTCAGCAAATTCCTAATCTAATTAACATCTTTAACAACTTAGACAATAAATTGACTGCAAGTGCTCTTGAAGCTCCTGCCACCTTGTTAAGCTCCTTTCCAAGGCAGCTATAAATCAAAGGAGAAATGCTAAGGTCGTTGCATATGTTTGTTGCTTGTTCCAGTATGTAAGGCTGATGGCTTTACCAACTGCTCATTTAGACTGGAGGGTTTTTTTTTTTTCCAACTTGTTTAGCATTTCAGGCTTTGGAAGGAAGGCCTTTTCAATGCACAGGATTATATTTTGGCTTCAGTTCCTTGGGCCAAAGTCTAATGACCTGGTTACTTAGTTTATGATAGTTGCTGTGTATTTTTCAAGGAGAATAATGAGAAAATTTATCCAAAAAAAGTACACACAATCCTTTAATACTTGACCAAAAATACTATGTCATGCTGTCAAACTTCTGTACTTCCTTTCTTATCCTGAATGTCTATGAGATATCATTGGAGAATTCCACTATTTAATAATGGGCATCTTCCAAAAGTGCTAGGTTGTCATTTAGTTTCAGATGAGCCAATGTTTTATTTTTATATCAAGCTGAATCTTATATACAACTGCAATAGAGATAGAAAGGCAACTGCTGATTAGTCATTTGGATTTGAAGTGAGCACTGTCCATCTTTTTTTTTTTTTTAGGGGGATACTGAGGATTGAACCCAGAGATATTCTACCTTCAAGCTACACTCCAGCCCAATTTTATTTCTTGTTTGGAAACAGGGTCTTGCTAGACTGATGAGAGTTTCACTACTTGCTGAGGCTGTCCTCGAACCTGCGATCCTCCTGTCTTAGCCTCTCAGATAACTAGGATTATAAGTGTGCACCACCATGTCCAGCTTCTCCATCTTTTAAATATGAGTATTATGATGAACTGAGTTTAGTGAATGGTTTTGCCCTTGATCCAGTTAATTGGTAGAGTATCTACATGGTTCTCAATATAAACATGGCCAGAACCCTGACATTTTAACCAATGTTTTTATTATACCATTGTTAAAGCTAATGTCTTTTATGAAATTCAAATTAAGGAATCACTGAAGGATAGATCTTTACCTTGTAGAAGAGAAAAGAGACGTAATTATTTTAAATTTAAACCACAAAAATGTTTTAATTATTGTCAAAATTTTCAACTATTTAGTAAATTAATTGAAATAAAATAAAATAGTAAATTGTTTTGCATTATGTCTACAAAACAACAAGGAAAGGGATTCTGGTCTATTCACTTATCAAAGGTAAAATATTCAGAAAAATACGACATTATCTTCTATCTCATTAGTAATTAAGAAAGTATGAATAACAATAGGCTTGAATAATACTGTATATTAATTTGATTATAAAGACATATAAATAAGCAATAAACAATAAAATAAATAAAAATGCAATAAACAATAAAATAAAATAAGCAATAAATAATGCCAGTAAACTTGTATTATTTTTATGCTGTTCATGATATTAACAAAGAACAAAATTTGAAGGAACCAATTTCACAATGTATCTATAAAAACAACACTATAATCTAGTAATCCTACATTTGGTTATCTATCACAGGAAATAGCAGAACTGTTTATAAAAGCACTATGCATAATTGCTAAAAATTGAAAACACAAAAGCATCCAATGATAACCAATAGTTAGTTAAATCATAACACACTAACAACATGCATATTATTAAACCACTGAAATGATCATTACAAATAACATACACTAAGGTGGAAAAAAACCCCATGAACTCATGTTAAGGAATGAAAACTTTCTGCATACTATAATAATAAAAATTTTTAAATATACATATAAAATTTTTGAAAAATATTCTAAAATAATGGTAGCTGCTTTTCTATATGTTATTAATACTTTTCTTTACTGCTCATCAAACTTTTTGTGATATCATTATATAACCATTATTTTTATAATATTTTTAAAAATGTAATGCAAAACGGCCAATTTTTGAAGCCACTAACTATGGATTATGAACAAAGTCTCAATAAAAATAACTATTTAGAAAAATGGTCTCTATCCAGCTGCCTAATATTCTGTAAGTATGTCTTCATTTTTAGAGATGATTCACAGAAGGAGAGGAAAAAAATAGCTATCTAAGATACTTGAGGCCAAGACGACCTGTCACTTTCAGAAAAGGTGATGTGCCACGAGAATTGTTACTAATTAAAGGAGATTTTCAAACAACTCAATTTTATCTGTTTCTACATCTTTAATATGGAGGCTTCAAAATATTTATAGGCACTGATGCCTGTAAAGAGTCTGATGTTTGAAATAGAAAGTAAGTCAGCCAAGAGGCAGACCTTGAAGGACCACAGCTGATTTATTTATTTATTTTTTCAGAAAAATTGGGCAAGCTTTCTAAGTAAGCGTTTATCCTTTGGGATTGAAACCTGAAGGATGGAACTTTAAAAGTCTGTGCTATGCAGGTGAGCTCTTGTTTGCTAATACATTTTGACGTCATGTTGTTTCTAGAAGTAAAGTTACCAGGATCTCTAATTTCATGAACTGGGCTTTGATTTTTGCATGCCCAGCTGCATTGTATCAGTTGTTTGGGGAAACAGCTTGGAGAATTTAGCTACTCTGGATTAAACTGGACTTTTCTTACTAAACAACATTTGATTGAATAATTATTCCATGCATCCATGTATAACTACATATGTGTGCAAATTTAAAATGTGATTGGAGTACATTTTTGTTTATTTATTTTATTGTTTTATTTATTATTTATTATTTATTATTTTATTTATTTTTATTTATCATTATGGGCTCTCTAATATTTCACTTTCTTTGATTTTTCTCTATGAGACAATAGGGAAGCTTAGACTATTGTTTTCCATCACATATTCAATGGAATCTCTGCCCATTGAGAAGATGGGGTTGGTTTTTCCAAGTGCAATATACTTTATTTCTATTTATTATTATTATTATTATTACTATTATATTCCAGATATTAGTACTCTATCAGAGGAGTAGCTGTCAAAGATTTTTCTCCCATTCCATAGGATCGTTCTTCCTAATTGTTTCTTTTGCTGCACAGAAGCTCTTCAATTTGATGTCATTTACCTATTCTCAGGTTTTCTTTTCTGAGCTTTGGAGGTCTGATTGAGAAAGTCTCTACCAATGCCTATATGTTGGAGAGCTGGTCTTATCTTTTAGTAATTTTAAAGTCTATGGTCTAAATTCTAGGTCTTTGATCCACCTTGAGTTTATTCTTGTGCAGGATGAGATATAGGGTTCTAGTGTCATTCTTCTACATGTGGATAGTCAGGTTTACCAGCACCATTTGTTGAGAAGACTGTCTATTCTCTGGCACCTTTGTTGAAAATCAGTTGGCTATATGTGTGAGACTTTGTTTCTTTTTTTAATTGATGCATTGTAACCATATATCTTAATGAGGTACAAGATGGTCGAGGCACACATCACTCATTTAGTCTTTCTATACCATTTATTCCGTCACTCTATTTCATTGGTCTATATGTTTGTATTTATGCCAATATCATGCTGTTTTTGTTACTTTTGTTCTGAAGTATAATTTGAAATCAGGTATTGTAAGAACTCCAGTATGGTTTTTATTGTTCAATTTGCTTTGGCTATTTTTTTTTAAGTACTGGAGATTGAACCCAGGGACATTCTACTTCTGAACCATACCCCTAGCTCTTTTTAAAATTTTGAACCAGAATCTTGCTAGGTTGCTGAAGGTCTCACTAAGTTGATGAGGTTAATGATCTTCCTGCCTCGGCCTCGCATGTACTTCATTTTCTTACCAAGCAAAAAGGATTGACCAAACTGGTCTTTTTCAAAAAGACCTTTCACTCCTTCCCACAAAGTCAAAGGGTTATGCTTCAATGAAAGTGTACATGTTTACCTAGAGTGAATCTGGCCTCTTAAATCAGAACTGTCAGGTAAACCAAAATAGTTCTCTAGTTCCCCAACTTGGATAATTACTCCTTTTAGAAAATTCGAGGTTTTAGAGATGAGGTATAGAGATAACATAAGAAATGAAGAAGCAGAGTCATCGAGATTGTCTTTAGTAATAAAGACAACTTTGCACACTGGGAAGACCCAAGGAAACCAGATGTGAATGAGAAGTCATATGCAAAAACTAGAGTAAGCTTAAAGATTTTGTTGTTTGCTTTGTTACTTGTTTTTGACCATCTTAATAGGATGTATTTGTAACACAAAACATTGTGAACCGGATTAGAGTAAAATGAATCTAGGGGCATATCATTGAGATGTAAAACAGTGCACTAAATTTCATGCAAAAAAATCAAGATTTTCAAATTATACTAAAAATGGTCAAATGAAATTCTGGGACTGCAGTCAACAATGAATTTGGATGTGAAATATATAATGCACTGGTCATTTCTAAGAAAATTGTGAGCTACAAAGTTGCTCTATAAATATACACAGCAATGACTGTTTACCTCTAGTTTCCATGAATTGGTCATCCAAACAAAAGGTCTATCTAGACTGTTTTGTTTCATAATTTGTAAACTTGAAGTTCTGTGTCTTCCAATTATTCCTAATAAAAGTTTCTAGAGTTATAAGGTACATGAGTAAATAATAAAAATAATCTAATTTAGTAAGAATTTAAGTACTATGTTTTAAAAGAATGGCTTGACCAGACACAAAAAGACCACATAGTATACTATTATTCCATTTATATGAAATATCTAGAAAATTAAAATTTAGAGAGACAGAAAGTAGACTAGTGGTTGCCTGGGGTTGGAGTAGGAACACAAATTAACTGTAAACAGGCACAAGGGCTCTTACTGGGGTCATGGGCATAGTCTAAAATAGGATTGTGGTGATGGTTACATGACTTTGAATTTCAAAAGTTTTGAAAAATATATTTGTGTGTATGCAAATACACATGTACATACAAAAGAATAGCTTGATTAAAATGTTATTCCAGTGATTGGTAAAAGCTACTTAGCTTAAACATTTTATTAAATCTGCCATTTTTTTTATCCTTAGAGGATAAAAGAAGAAAATTCTGGACACTTGCTGTGCTTTTGCACATTTGAGAAGAATGTGCATAACTAATCCTCCAATTTTAGCCACTTTCCTAGAGACCTCAGATAATTACAGTAAGCCATATAGTCTCTGGAAGGAAATTCTGTAAAAATACACATCAATCCTTTGCTCCACAGCTTTTTATCCCCAGAACCTATCACGGTGTTGTACACATAGTATACACTCCACAAATATCTATGGAGTAAATAAATTGAAAACTGCACGAATGTATGGCTCCAAAATAGCATTACCGATTCTATAGCAGAATTTATCATACATGTAGTAATCTGTACTAAGTAATCTGTACTAAGTAGCCTTCTGTTCAAGTACTTTATGGCTGTTTAAGATTAATGCACAACTCAAATATTTTCAATTATACATCATTTTATCTGTACACTAAATGCTATGAAATATTTTCTCTCTCAATGATTGAATGCTACTTCGGGGCACAGGAGGTAAAAGTAGGCAGGTGATGCCAATTTACTAAGGTACAATGAACACTCATCTTGTGATCATAGAATGAAAGGGTTACGGCATATTCTGGCTCATTTGCAAAATGATGTTGGAAAGACATACTTGCAATTCAGATTTTGGCAGTGGATATTGTTCAGGAACAAAATCAATAAAAGCCAGGGTACATTAAGAAATTGATGGATAAAATGAAGGCATTTTAGCATGCAAAAGGAATCAATGTTTTCTAACAGAAGTATGACTTGTGATTGTCAATACTGTTTAACTAAAATAATATTTAAGCTAGCCATAGAACGCTGCTTTCATAGTCCTTTTTTTTCCTCCCAGGTGTTCCTGTGTAGGTGCCAATGCTAATTAACTGCCATTTTTCTCAGTATGTCAAAATCTGCAATGAATCAAAAACTTTTGTATGAGTGACCTTAGAACACAGCAACACTTTATTATGAAGTACACTCTTACTCCTCTTACTTAAAGTTCAGAGCAGATTCCCTAGAATTTATTATGCATAACAATCAGACAATTGGTATTTCTCACCAAATACCAACTTTAAATCCAGAGGTGTATACAAACATACATATATCTGTGCACCCAGATATACCCACATAGGAATATAAGCATATATGAATACATGTACTTCAATCATAGTTGTAAATATAATTGATTAAAATTTCAGTGTTATGTTTAAAATACAACCTGCTATTTTTGAGCACATTTTTAAATTATTTAACCTTTTAAAAAAAAGAGAATCTCATGAGAAAATTATGATTCTGATTCATATATGGCCATAGAATTTTATTAAGTAAAGGACAAAATTTTTCTTTTCATTTAAGATACCTTGCAAAAACTAAGGGGTGATCATAAATTAGTTGTCTGTGTCTCAGAGGTAATCAGACTTACACCTGAGATCACTAAACTATACTTAGAATAAGGAATCTTTTTGAAAATTTACTTCTGCAAGCAGCTGACTAATTGTAAGCTTAGTGCTAAGCTTCTTAGCACCCTGTCTGGGCAGGCTGTTATGAAATAGTTTGTAGGTGCTTTTTGTACCTTTGATTCTGGGGCAAGAGGCAAAGAGTTCCTAAAACTAATATTCAGCCTCTTATTTCCAATCAAATCCTGTAGGGGCCAAATGTATGTAGTTCTTATGGTCAGAATCACAGAACATTTGGTGTGTGTGCGTGTGTGCGTGTGTGTGTGTGTGTGTGTGTGTGCGCGCGCGCGCGCACGCTTTAAACCTTGTAAGCATGTTATCAGTTTCCATTGGGTACTGTACTTTTATTTAAAGAAGATTGTGCCACTCCTTCTATGACCAAGTCACCAGGTACCTAAATTAGTCTTTTTGGCAGGGACAGCGATAACCCAAGATTATAGGAATTTGTATCTCCTTTATATTGCTGATGGATTGAAATATACCTAGGAAAGCACAATTAGCTCAGAACACAACGTTTTTAGGTCCTTAAGAAATCATTTATGAATAAATTATTTCCTATCATTGATAATTAATGTCTGTCTTCCCACTACATCAGAAATTCCCTTGGAATAAAGCCAAATCATTTTCTTTGTATGTCACCTTAGCATAATGCTTGGTGCATAGTAGGAAATTCACTTTTATTTGTTGAAATTAAAAAAGAGTACACACTTGGTTGAATAGTCACTCAACTGACATTACTCGCAAACTAACAGATTCACTGGCTTGTTAGATAATTGCTGCATCTATTTGATGGTATCTTTATCTTTAAACAAATCTCAACTTGTTTTGTAGAATTTAAAATAATGTCTGTAACATAAAGACTTATTTTTAAATAATTTATTTGTTTGACTCAGTTTTATTTTTATGCATTTTTTATTGAAAGTAAATGGTATACATTTAAACTGTACTTGGTGCCCTCGTCTCCCCGCCCTCCTTTTGCCCCCCCCCCCAACAATTATTGTCCAGGGTAACCATGCTATATTCATACTTTTACACATATTTGGAAGTTAGCCCCTCATTAATCAAGTTCAGCCTTCTTTCTCTCCTATCTTTCCATTTAAACTTTGCTGAGGTTTCCCCTCCATTATCTGGAGTCCCTCTGGGATCCCCAATGCTCCCTAGTTTGGGCATATTAGAGGAAACATATGTCCCTTCTCTTTCTGTGTTTGGCTGATCTCACTTAACATAATGCTCTCCGGGACTTTCCATCTTCATGCGAAAAAAGAATTTCTTTTCTTAAGATTCTTGAGGGAAATTAAAAATGGACGTGTCTCAATCTTGTTAGAAATGGGTACTAGGTCTCTAAGACTTTGTTCATTTGAAGCCGGCTGAAGCCAATCAGCTAAAACAGCATGTACTTAGAGAGGGTTTCCTAGCCCAACCTGTGTGAAGTAGCCTCTGTTTGAAGGAGCATGCCCACATGGAATAGTGGCCCCTTTTCCCTTGTGGTATGGCCCCTGGCTAAAATGGCCAGACAACACAAAGCAAACATGAGGTATACAGCATGTAGTCCCTTTGAAGATAGACAACTCCCTGTCTTGACCTTTGCCAGGGGGAGCATCGGCCCTCAAATCTGAGGCCTGTTGTCCCGAGAGTTTATTTGGCATTTGTAAAGTACTGACAGGTTCCCCAGGACTGAGGAAAGCATAAGAGGTGACAAGCTTCACTTTCCCACCGGACTTAGAGTGGAGGTAATTATGGTTCTGGGTTTTGTGCATGTTTGGAATTTAAAACTGTTGCTTTGTCAGTGTGTTGATTTTATGGTTAGTCTCAAGAGTGAGTAGATTTCAAAAACACAGGCAGTTAAGAGGAGAGTTGGCTGACTGTTAGGAGGATCTGGATAATAGTGGTATCCATCCCACAAGATGGTTCTGAAAGCAGGGTTATAATTGACTTAAGCCATTTTCTGCTGCCTGTTCTTTTAAACATGTGGCTGGAATGCCTCTTCTGCTCTCTTAGCTCCAGTGCTCCAACTGCTCTCTGATTCATGCAGCCTAGGCCAACACAAAGAAGGTATTGTACTTTATCACTGGCCTGGGTTTTCCTGCAAGATCAAAAGTGAAAGCTATTTCCATTTGAATTGGAAATATGCAGTAAACATTTTCTTGATAGAACTTTTAAGATTTCTCTGTGCATTGTAAGGAAGGTAAAAGGTAAAATTAGATCGTGTCTCCTTAAGGCAATAAAAAATGGAATGGGAAGTATTTTTTCTGCAAATGTCATAGGCTAATATCAAAGAGACCATCATACTGTTCAATCTCATAAAAGATGATGCTTAGAGAAGGAAATATGATTTTGTAACAGTGAAATCTTACAGACTGAGAGTTTGTGATACTTTCAACAAGGGCTTGCCTGAAATTTACCTTAGAATGATTTATAAAGAAAACATGTAAATCAACTCCTTGGGTAAGGACATTTATAGAGGGCATTCATGTGACTTTAAATGATGTAGTGATTCCAACATCTCTGAAATATATTAGAATCACCAGTGCTCATGATAGCACTTAACATTTTAAAGTCAACCATTCCTAACAAGGATTCTACTAAGGTTTTGTTGTATGATACAAACTTATAAATAGATGTAAACAACAGACATTTATCATCTCAGAATATTGTATAACTAGGGATTTATATCAGAGGTTTACATCTTTTATATGCCACATTCTCTTTTCCTGTCCTTGTTTATATACAGCTCAGAAATAGCTTCAGACACAAAGCAGAATAAGCTGGGAGATACCAATTTTTTAAATTTTTTATTGAACATAAATGGTATACATTTAAACTATACTTGATGCCCTCTCCCCCCTCCAGCCCCTGTTTTCCCTTCCCCCCTCCCAGCAATAAAACAATGATTGTCCCAGGTAACCATGCCATATTCATAATTTTACATATATTCAGATGTGGACCTTCATTAATCAAGTTCAGCTTCCTCCATTCAAGTTTTGCTGGTATTTCCCCTCCATTATCTGGAGTACCACTGATATCCTCTGGATTCCTAGTTTGGGCATATTAGCAGAAACATATGTACCTCTCCTTCTGTGCTTGGCTGGTCTCACTTAATATAATTCTGTCCAGGACTTTCCATCTTCTTGCAAAAGGTATGATTTTGTTCTTCTTTATGGCTGAGTAGAATTCCATTGTGTGTATTTCCCAGAGTTTTGCAATCCATTCATCTGTTGATGGGGACCTGGATTGGTTCCATATTTTGGCTATTACAAATTGTGCTGCTATGAACATAGGTATGCATATGTTGCTATAGTTCTCTGTTTTCAACCCCTTTGGAAAAATACCCAGGAGTGGTAGAGCTGGATCGTATGGTGGATCTATTACTAGCTTTCTTAGGTATCTCCACACAGATCTCCATAGTGGGAAATACCAATTTAATTTACTATATTTTATTCATTACAGAATGACTGTCACATCATGATATTCCATTAAGAAAAGAATAGGTAAGGTGGAGTCATAAGAATATGGAGCTATAGCATTCATTTGGTCTTAAGACTTATTATATGGGGGATCTGCATCTGGAATGAGTCCTGAGTGGTTGAACATGGCTTTTGGAAGTGGGCTTCTGGTGGCAAAGAAACCAGACATGACTAGGAAGATGAATGTGGAGGATTCAGAATCCAGGGAACCCATCTAGGCACCTGGGGATCTTTACTGTGTGTCATTGGCATTGGCAGGGAGACCAGGGGTGGGCACAGCAGTCTTTCCTAGGGATATGAATTGACCTGTAGCTGGTGTTTGGAAAGTGGGAAATTCATGGTGTTGGACATTCAGAAATGGGAGGCAGGCAGAAAGATGGGCTTTGATGCCATCAGTAGAGTCCAGGAAGACTTCCTCCGATGTCTCTGGAACATGAATCATATCCCCAGGGAAAGGTGCTTGGTTTCTATAGGTCACCGTGCCCCCCCTCAACAGAGAATGAGAATCCCTAGGAATAATGGAACACGTTCCATGTGCCTAGCCTGGCTGGACAGGGTAACTGAGGTGGGTACAATATATTAGGAAAATTAGGTGACTCAGAGTGGGGTGTTCTGATGTCTCTCTCTTCCTTGAGTGTCCTCTGCAGTCTGAATTTTCATTTCTGATATTATTTAAAAATAAAGAATCTTGGAGGACGCGGCAGCAGCGCCATACTGCCGGCGGCAGCAGCAAATTCACCGGACGGCTACAGCAAGCCGAGGTGAGCCACTGCGGAACAGCCAGGCGGGATTTATCGCCACAGGTAAAATCTAAAGCTCCCAGTGGCTGAGCTGAGCACACGCCGCAGGGATTCAGAGTGGAAATCAAAACCAAGAAGAAATACGCCAGTCTCCCGGCTGAGGGCGTAGCAGCGGCGCCATATTGCCACCGGCGGCAGCAGCAGAGAATTCACCGAATCCAGTACAGCTACATCTGCGTACTCAAGAACAGTGAGTCAAATTGCAGGCCACAGAGGAGAAATCCCAGTACTGTACTCCCTGGGACTTGACCCAGTGGGGGAGTGGCGGTGGTAGAGATATCACACCATAGGAGAACGTGCAACCTGGCACCCCCCACAGTCTAAAGCAGCCTCTATCGACTCTCTGGGTCGGAGACTCTGTGATACAACTCAGTAAAGGAGTAGTGGGGTCTGAGATACTACTGACTCGAGATCCAGAACACCTTAAGTGAAGTCATAGTGACCCAAGGGAAGAACCCAGAGAAGGCACAAACTTCCGAAATCATGGGAAAGAGGAATAATACTGGAGCAATCAATGCCCACAACCACATAACATCAGAACCCAATAAAACAGAAAATCAGAGATTTCTAGAAGATCAAATCAGGAAAATAACTGTAGAAATAATAGAGGGGCTTCGAAAAGAACTCAGAGAGAGCCAAAAAGAGATAAAGGATGCAATTAATGAAGTAAAGACCTCAATTCAAAGCACAAACAACCGATTAGACCACATGGAGAACAGAATCTCGCTCCTAGAAGATGATCATTCCAAAAATGAACGCATAGTTTCTAATCTAGGAAAAAATATCCGACAGCAAGAATCTGACATTGAAGAAATATGGGCCCATTTTAAGAGAGCTAATCTAAGAATAAATGGAATAGAAGAGGGAAAAGAAAGTGAAATCAAAGGGATCAACAATCTCTTCAAGGAAGTAATAGCAGAAAATTTTCCAAACATAGAGCAAGAGGTTGATACACAGGTCCAGGAAACTTATAGAACTCCCTTTAGACAGGATCAGAGAAGAGGATCCCCACGCCACATAATTGTCAAAATGACCAATGTGGAAGCCAAGCAGAGAATCTTAAAGGCAACAAAAACAAAGGGCCAAGTGACATTCAGAGGCAAACCAATTAGAATCACTCCAGACTTCCCAAACCAAGTCATGAGAGCCAGAAGGGCTTGGAGTAACATATTCCAAACTCTGAAAGAAAACAACTTCCAGCCAAAAATGTCCTACCCAGCAAAACTTTCTATCAAATTAGATGGGGAAATAAGAAGCTTCCACGACAAACAGAAACTAAAGGAATTTATGTCTTCAAAACCAGCACTTGAGAAAATACTCAAAGAGATTAACTACAAAGAAGAAATAGGTAACACACACCAGAACCAGAGAAACAAGCGTTTCCATCCAACAGTCAACTAAGATTGGTTATCTGTGGATATTCATTACTTATGTTAGTCTTTTACCTATCTCTAAATGGTATTGTTTTCCTTTATTGTTGTTAATTTTTAGGATTTCTAGTTGGAATATTAATATACCTTCAGATATAGCATTTGGAAATATTTTATCCCATTCTATTAGTAACTGTTAACTCTGTTTACATTGTCTTTGGGTATACAATTTTTTTTTTTTTTTTTTTAGGGAGTTTGTATACTCTTCTGTTGCCTGTGCCATTGAAATCATATCCAAGAAATCACTGCCAATTTCAATGTTGTGAGGTTTTATGACCCAGATTTTCTCCTAAAAGTTTATAGTCTTAAGATTTATATGTAGGTCTTTTATCTATTTTGAGTTAATATTTGTATATCGGATTAGGTAAGGGTCCAACTTTATTCTTTTCCATGTAATTATTATGTTTCAACAATATTTAGTTAAAAGATTATTATTTCCACCACCAAATGTTCGTGGAAACCTTGTCAAAAATAACTTGACAATATAGGGAAGAATTTAGCTCTAGGCTTTTATTTAACTCCAATGGTTTATATATCTGCCTTTAGAATAGTACACACTGTTTCAATTATTGTAGCTTTATATGGTTTGAAATCAGAAAATATATATCTTCTAGCTTTGTTCTTTTTCAAGATCATTTTGTGTATCCAGAGTCCATATTCCATATTAGGATAGATTTTTTTCTGAAAAATAAATATATAAATATATGATAGTTTCACCTAAAAAAATAGAAAAAAATATTCTCTGGTAAGAAAGAAAGTAATATTGAAATGAAAGAAATATTGAAATGAAAGTAATATTGAAATGAAAGAAAGAAAGAAATATTGAAATGTTATCCTTAAGTCATCAAAAGCTTAGTATCAGACAAATGAAACTGTTATGTGAGATTATCATTTTTAATTTTGGATAAATTGCTATAATACTAGATGTCAACCACTAAGCCAAGCATGGGAGGGAGGGATGGGGAGAGAATGGGGTGGGGATCGGGTGGGGGCTGACTGGGTGATGTGTGCATGTATGTCTACAAAAGTTTGTATCCCACTATGATGTATGAATACAGTGCACCAATAAAAAAAAAAGTATCAACATTTAAAAAAAAAAAGAAAAAAACTTACCAAAAGACAACAATGAGACCATAGGTATTTAGTGTACTTTAATTAAATAAATTACAAAATAGTTCTCTCTTATTCAAGCATTGATTTCAAATTCATGATAATCAAAGGGTTTACAAGAACATAGATTAAAAAAATTTTAAAAACATAAAATGTCAATAAAAATAAGTTGTTGAAAATAAAAAAATAAATAAAAATTAAAAAAATAAAGAATCTTTTAATAGGAGATATTAAGCACTAGCCTGTTAAAAGATTAAAATGAGCTCATCAATGTGTTGAACAACAAAATCTAAAATAATCAACTTCATAACCAAAGTAAAGAAAAAACATATGTCTGTCAGCAGTCTCACTGCTGTGAACCCAAATACTTGACAGCCACAACTTAGGGAAGGAACATTTATTTACTCACAGTTCATGTAGGCATGGACTGAAATCTCCAGAAGGATGAGTAAATAAATGTTCCAGTACCTTTCTTCTCTAGCCACACCCTGGAAATCCATTACCCACTGAATCCATTAATCCATTAATGGATTCATCTATTACTGAAATTAGAACACTTATGATTCAATTGTTTTACCTCTGAACATTATACGTTTTTAATATATGAGCTCTTCCAGGGGACATTCTATGTCCAAAAAAGAAAAATAATATATGATACATAATATATAAAAGTATTTGGGGATATAGGTAGAATGTCCCTGGGTTCAATCCCAGTAACACACACACACACACACACACACACACACACACACACACTCATGATATGAAGTAATAGAGAATTTTGTTCTTGAACAATACCATTGACTTGTTACAAATTTAAAGAAGAAGCACAATCCCACAATCATGAATCTTATGAAAGAATAAACATTTATCTGTAGAGAATCCACACAGAACATGAAGGAAGGACAGATATTCTGGAAAAAAAAAAGAGGTTTTTAATCCCATATCCAAAATGTAAAATTGTGAATTCTTGGTCAAGTTAGTTATCCATGATAAGCTCTAGTTGTTTTTATCTTTATTTTGTTTGTTTTGTTTGTTTATTTATTTATTTATTTCAGGTCTGGGGATGGAATCCAGGAGCATTCAGCATTCGAGCTACACCTACTGCCCTATTTTGTATTCATTATTTTGAAACAGGATCTCACTGAGTTGGGGAGGGCCTCACTAAGTAGCTGAGGCTGTCTGCAAACCGCTATCCTCCTGTCTGAGCCTCCCAAATGCTAGGATTATAAGCATGCGCCACCACACCCAGCTGTTTTTCTCTTTAAAATGAGGTTAATGATGTTATCTATCTGCAAGTTTGAAAAAAATCACTGACTTCACTCTGAATTCAAGTCCTACTCCAAGAGTCTTGGACTCTAGATATGACTGTGGAGTTCTACGTGTCATCATTAAGGTATGTAAGGGAGAAGAAATGAAATAAAATACACACTAAGGTAATAGCAATGTGTATTATGTATATTCTAATGCACTAGGTACTTAGGAGTGGAAAGGGTGCTTCACTTTGAGGACAGTTGTTTAGACTGCACAATAGATTGCAGAGTTTAGTCCTCATGGTACTCAACGCTGTCTGGTATTTTCATATCACTTTTGAAATGTTATGCTGTGTACTATCACTTAATCAAAAGGGCTCTGCCTACCCCAGATCATTTGGAAAGTATAAATAAAACTTAAGATAAGTATTAAAACAGGAATTTCTAGCTGGTTTTGAGAGGTAGAACTACTTTTCACTTTTTCTTTCTGAGAGAGCTGGGATAGAGCATGTGGTGTAGGAATGGATAGCAAGATAGGAGTTGGAAAGAGAAAACTGAAATAGAAATTTCCTGAGAATAAGCTGGGGGTGGTGGCACAGGCCTGTAATCTCAGGACAGGAGGCTGTGACAGGAGGATTGCAAGTTCAAGACCAGCCTCAGCAACTTAGCAAGACTTTGGTCAACCTAGAGCAACTCTGTTTCAAAACAAAACAAAACAAAAAAATAACAAAAGACCTGGAGGTGTAGCTCAGAGGTAGAATACCCCTGGATTCAATACCAATACTACAGAAAAGAAAAAAGGTAGGAAAAAAAGGAAAACCCTAAGACTCTGGGGTTGTGCAAACAGAGGGGATCTAAATGATGACATTTGAAAGAGGTGCCTGTAGTTTGAATACTGGGAATCTCAGAGGTCTCACAGTTATTGGGTGGGAAAGGGGTAAAACATGGCAGTTTCAGTTGCCTTTGGAATTGCCACAGGTTTTGTACCTATTGTACGGATGGGTAGACACTCTCTTGAAGGTATGCTCACACTCTGAAGTCAGAAGACATAGCAACTCATTTTTAATTAGCAGTCAAAATTAATTTTTTGAACCAAAATGAAAACTGAGGTACTTTGGTGGAAGATAGAGGAATATAATGTGATTGGCCAAGGTGAGGTTTATTCTCTTACCTTAATTTGTTGTTTATCTTAATACAGCTAAATTTTAAGAAGCTCTGAGTATGAAAAATGTCTACATGCGATAGTCTCTAATGTAGATTATGCATTATTGTTCTTTTTGTAGGATCTGTTTTATTTAAAATTTAGCAAAATAGCTCAGTACTTGTTTATTTCTTTAAGATAAATCTATTTTTAAAGATTTTTTCCTAAGGGCTAATGATACAGGATCCCAGTATTATTACTTTTTATATCAGATGTTCTATCATAGACAGATCTATATAACATACCTATACCCTAAAGCATTGAATCATTAGTGATGAAGAAAAAATATTCCATCTATTTGGACCATATCGTATTATAAAATTTTTACTCGTTATAAATTTCAAAGGTTTCATATTTAACTGAAAATTCAACTCTCAATGTCCTTTGAAGGATCAAGGACTTTGAAGGCTGAGTTTTTCAGCACTGCTCTGTGGAGCAGTTGGCTGGAATTAAGGCCCCTCCCCCAGTCCATGAGTTCCACCTCAGTGTGGTCCCTGCTCCATCAACTTTGCTCATTCACTGCCATGGCATATGGCTTGAGGCATCTGACTTAGACTTAGGTTTGCGATATTTACCAAAACATCCCCCATCTTCATTAGAGTACAGTAAAACAAATAGAAACTAAGTATATTGAAGAGCTACTACTTTATGTTTTGATACACCTGTTTGCTGCAAAATGATAATCATGACCAAGTGTCACATGATACTATTTTTTATTTTTTGTAAAGGGTAAAAACACTTAAAATCTACCCTCTTAACAAGCTTTAAGTGTACTATACAGCACAGAGCAGATGGTAGTTGATGGTGTTGGAGTGGGGGAGATGGAGGATGTTGGTCAAAAGCAACCAAGTTTCATTTATGCAAGATAATTAAGTTCTGAAGAACTAACATACAACACAGTGACTGCTGGCCATACTTAGCAATGGACTACTTTTAAGGGATGAATTAACTAATCATTCAGATGAATGATTTGAATAAATGAATAAATGAATTTTACTTTAGTGTTATTCTCTCTTTTTTGTTTTGCTTTTCAAAAAAAGGGGTGGGGGGTATAATTAAACCAAATGATTATCTGGAGATAAATCATTGGGTCCTTTTCTTAACAGATAGGCTCTTATACACTCTAAAAGGGATATATTCTTAAAAAATTTCTAATTAAAGACATTGTCCTTGTAACTTCTAGCTATTAGTCACTTATAAAAAGTTATGAAAAGTGGATTTTAAAATTTTGGACAATTTATATGTTGTAAATACTAAAGATAAAAAAACTAAGTACAGAAAGAACAAATTCTGTAGCTCAACGGAAAACCACAAGAACCTTATATCAAGAAAATCAGCCACAGGTTACAGACACAAAAGACATTTTACAAAGGATTGGTAACTACTTCTTTATAAAAATATATTTTTGAGTTTTCACTTTTTACTGAAAGACTTGAAAATAGTGCTTTAAAATTTTTAAGATATAGCCACATATATTGTATCATTTTATTTTAAAAACAAGTTTGTCTAAAGGGGCGAGAAATTATTGTTCCCTTTTTAGAGGTGAAGAGACAGGGATATTCTTTGAACTGTTAACTGAAATCATGCAACTCGCTGGTTGCTGAGTCAGTCCTAGAACTCATTATCCTAACTTTCGGTCCAGAGCTCTTTCAACTGCATTATCGAAGACCTCAATTTGTGATCAAAGCTTTCCTAAAGTAACACAGAAATAAAATATCTAGTCCCAAAGGTGTCACGATGCTAAAATATGAGATGTGATTTAAATTAATTGTCACGTTCTGTGGTAAAGAAATGAAAATATTATTCAAGCTTAACTTTGAGACAAATTCAAATAAACTCAGACAACTACTTGGGGGGAATTCTGCTACAGTCCTCTATGCAAGGTGAATCAAATTTATCCCAAACCATCAGCAATGTCCGCCTACTGTTTAAAGTGTAAGCCATACCACAGCGGTACTCTCTAGGCTACTTCTCAGAACGTGTTTTTGAATTGTTCTGATATGCAGTACTGGTTTGCTAAGAAATTTTTAAAATATATTCACTTATTAATTGCTTAAGCAACTGGATAAAAACAAGTTTTGCAGAGTTAGAATAATAGCCTCCTTAGGTTTCCTGGTTCGAATGTCTTTTATGGATTAAATAGTACAAATGAGCGGTGGTCACAAAAACGAATTGCAGCTATTCCCTCTCTTTTACAGTTTTAAGACCTGTGTTGTCTAACAGAATGGGGAAAGTTTATCCTCTGAGATTAGACACTTCTAGGGTAAAAACCTATTGTCCAGCTATGTGAATAGTTGGTCAATCTTTTTAAGCCTCATTCATTAATTTATTTATTTCAAAATATGTATTAAATGTATACTATATGTTTTGGAATATGTGGCAGGTTAAAGTTATAACAGTAAAAAAAAGAAAATACAAGTCCTTCGTGGAACTTATAATTTAGTGCTTTGATGCCACTCAATGGGAAATATAATTATACTTGCTAGATAGTTATACTTACTAAGTCATCCCTGTGAACTAATACAATTAGTTCTGGCCTAGATGTACATTTGTACATAGTAGATGTTCAAATCTCTGCTTTAAGCCATTTACAAAAAATAAATTCAATTCCAGCATACACTCCTATGCAATTAAGCTATCATCTTTACTGACCTGTAGAAAGTAAAATAACTGGGAAAAACCCAGATAAGTTCCAGCAAAGGGAAAAACACCAAGATTAAGAATGTTCATTCAGCCCACTTGTCTCTGTCTGTCTCTCTGTCTCTGTCTCTGTCTCTCCCTCCCTCTCTCTCCCTCTCTCTCTCTCTCTCTCTGCTTTGAAGTCACTTTAGGCTTAAAATGGGAGAAGCAAAATTAGTACAGTTTTAGTATATTCTGCATCTAGCTTCTCCTATCTTACTATCTTAATTAATTTTACTAAAATTAATAAAACCAAGAAATTCTGGTTAAATTCATTAACTACTCTATAGACGTTCTAGCATAGACTAATCTTGTTTTGCTTTTCATTCGTGTTTCTCTCTTATCCCAAGACCCACGTCAGAATATACTAGGTTTAGTTGTCACTTCCTGTCTTCATTTCTATCTGTCAGCTCATTAGCATTTATCTCTCAAGACCTCCATACAACCGGAGAGCCCTGGTCCGGCAGAAGATGCCTCTGTCTGGCTTTGTTTGATGTTCTCTCTCATGACCAAATTGGGTGTGTTCATTTTAGTGAGAATAACACAGAAGGGATGTAATCTCTGTACAAATATAAACCAGTACAAAATGGGATTAACGCCTTAGTTTTCTGGTGACGTTAACCTTGATCTCCTGGTTAAGATTTTGTAAATACCTTAGAGAAGATACCTTGAGAATATAGAAATACACGGTTTTCCTCAAACTTTTACCCACTTAATGTAAGCATCTATTTAAATTTGCTTACAATAAATATTGGGTTCTAATGTGATAATTCCACTTCTCTCATTTCTTTTGCAATTATAATTGTAGAAAATCTGTCTCTTTTCTTTCATTCATTTATTCTGTTCTAAACACATAGGCTATTTTTCTTTTTCTTTCTCTCTCTCTTTTTTTTTTTTTTTTGTAGTTGCACTGTGGGCTGAACCCAGGAGAATACTATCTCTGAGCTACACACCAGCCTTATTTTATTTTAAAACAGGATCCCGCTAAGTTGTTGAGGGCCTCACTAACTTGCTGAGGCTGGCCTCAAACCAACCTGTGATCCTCCTGTCTCAGCCTCCATGAACTAATGGACTTTTAGTGGGTATTTATTATATACTATATATCATATAGTATATACTATATATTATATTATATTATATTAATTATATATCCTATATCCTATATAGGATTATATATAGTTTTATATAATTATATATGATATATAATTATATACGATATATAATTATATATAATAAATACATATATTTATTATATATAAATTTTATTTATTTGTTTTTTCAATCAACATGTTCTAGTTTCGGGCTATTGGGAACATTTCCTTAGTACTTTTACTGGTACACTGTAATTACACATCTCAGTGAGGTTCAAAGTCATACAAGCACACATTCACACAGGTCTTGGTGAATTTCCCTTCAGTCCCTCCCTTCTCCCCTGTACCTCATAGTGATATTGGTAGTGATGCTTCTATACATGGCACAACATAATTTGAACTCATTCTTTTATCAGTTCTTTCTTTTCCTTCCCTAGCATCTTTCCCTTATTTCACTCCCCAATTTTACTGGTCAATCTTCTTTATCTCCAACGTGTCTTTAGTTTCCTATTTTCTCTCTAGCTTTCAAATTTAAGAGAAAACATTTGACTCGACTTCCCGTGACTGTCTGATTTCACTTACAGGAAAAAGGAAGGAACTAGAGAATCTTATTGGGAACATTTTTTACTTGATTCCTTAGCCCTTCTGATATATTATTTTTCTGAATATCTTTTTATTTCCTGATGACACAAGATGCTTCTCTTTAATTATAAGAGGGAGCTGACAAGTTCTAAGAGAATGTAGCACCTTTAAAGTTTTGATCATTTTTAAATGCGAAAACCAGGAAGAGATTATTCTTTGAGATGGCTCAAGAAAAGTGAAAGCCAGGGAATGCTTTTGCCCCAGCACTGTACAAAGCCCTTACTGTTTTTAAGCCGAGCTGGCCAAGTTGAGGATTCTTCATGTTCCTACCACTGCCCTTTATATAAAGGTGGTGGCCCCTTAGGCATGACCCATTGAAATGGTTTTTGAACTCCATTCTTCCGCTGACTTGGAGAAGAGCATATAGCATCCAGTGTGTTGTAGTATTTTGGTACCTAAAATGAACGAAGAGGATTGTTTTCACTTGATGCAGCTCACCAGCATGCCTTAATTCTTCTGGATCAGGCACTGTGGAGTCAAGCCAAATAAAATGCTATTTCCAGAAGTCTGTTAGGTGGACTTGTTGGCTCTGTGATGCATTTTAAGAGAATGAGAAAAACACATCCACTCCTTAGAAGAGAGGCTTGAGTGTAATTAGCCTATAGTCTGAATCTTCCTCTAAGACAGAGGTCAGCAAGATACAACCCATGGGCCAAATCCAGTCAGATGCCTGGTTTTTTATAGCCCACAAGGTGTTTGTTAATTTTCAAATGGTCATATTTTGTAGTTATATAAGTCCCTATATAATACCCACATTTTTCCTCTTGGCCCTGAAAGCTTACTATATACTATCTGGCTCTTTAAAATATCTCTACTGGCCTGTGTTTTAGAAGGCCTTTCTTCTTGTTTTGTGCATGCAGTTTCCTCTGTCTGAAATGCTCTTTTCTGCTTTGAACCGTTGACTGATGCCCACTTGTCTTTTAAGTATCAACTTAAGGATTTCCTGTTTCTTGGGCTTTTCCCAGACCTCCCAGAGTCAGGTGCTTCTCTGCTGACCACATGCACTGTGTCCATACAGTATTATGGCTCTCCTCTGTCTCAGGGGTGTGATGGAGCTGGCTAAGTAATGATATGCATCTCTTTCCAGCTCCACATCCAATGGCATCATTTGTGTGTATGTGTGTGTGGGAGTACTGGGGATTGAACCCAGGGGCATTCTACTTTTGATCTGTACCCCTAGTCTTATTTTTTTATTTTGAAACAGGGTCTCATTAAGTTTCAGAGGGCCTCACTCAGTTGCTAAGACTGATTTCAAACCTGTGATCCTCCTGTCTCAGCCTCCCAAATACTGGGATTACAAGCATTGCCACTATACCTTGCTACATACCATACTGAAATTGACCAAAGTAGAGGTATTTACACCATGAGAATTGGCAAACACTACTAACCAGGGAGTCTCTCTTCCTTAAGAAAACACAGCATTTAACTTTACTAGCACCCCATTACTTACCATAGTATGTTGTTGTTAGGTTGGTGTGTGTGTGTGTGTGTGTGTGTGTGTGTGTGTGTGTGTGAGTACACACATATTCATGTATTATCTTGACACTGCCAATATATTCACAGGGACTTAAGGAGTAAGTCTGCATTTTATTCGTCTTTTGTACCCCGTAGTGGCTTACATTAGTGCCACATAATGCCTTACGAAAGGCAATTCATACTTTTTAATCATTAAGGAATAAACTATGGTGTGAATGTTGTATGCATGGAAAAACAAGACCTCTTTTGAAAGCACTCCTAAATCAAAGGAATTATAAATTAATGTAGTAATATAATGCTAACATAAATTAAAATTTATTTATTATTTTTGCAGAAAGCAATCATCATTCAGGGACCCAATTAAAAAAAAAATAAAACTGAGAAAATCCAGGGAATAGAAACAGGTTGGATTAGACAATAGAATTTTCCAGCTGAAGGCATTCTTAAAAATCATAAATTGCAGACTTCTAGAGGCACTCTGGCATAAGCCTTCAGGCTTTTTGATTCATGTCTACGTTCTTTCTGCTCTACTGGGAGTCAAGGATTAGACCACATTTGTCCAAAGGGGCCTCATTTCCCATGTCTATATTTTCTCTTCTTATGTTGATCTCCTCTGCTTAACTCACCTTCCGTTATTTAATTTAGGCAGAGAGGCTGATGGAGAGGATTTTTGTAAGGAGTCTGGGGCAAGATAAAACCTAGGAAACTGGATTCATCTCTTCCCCACAAATATTGCTTAAAAATGGAAATTATATAGAAAGAAGTGAGAAGAATATATAAAAATTAAAAATTCAGTAATGTAGTAACCTAGTTAGTATTCCAAGAAATACATCTTTGAAATCTCACTTCTAATCAGTGTACCTTTTATTGGTACAAATACAACAAACACACCCCAACATGCATCCTGTGTTATTCAGGGTGCTGGTTCCCTTTAGTTTACCTCTAAGACTTAATGAATGAAATGAATATCAAGAGGAAAAATGATTCCAGACATAACTTAGTCCACCCCTTTCTGGAACCCTTGTGTTTCATGACTACAAATATAATCCCAATTCTCTAGTTTGTCTTTCCTGTTTCTTTCCAATGAACTAAGAAAATATTGTGCATGTACCTTTAAGTAGAGAAAGGGAGGCATACCATCTGCATCTGAAGTTTAAAAAGTCACAAATATTCTTGGTCACAGAGGAGAACCCAGAAAGAAAAGTCTATTTCCATAAATTAAGATTTTCTAAAAAGGTAGTAGAAAAATTGAAGCTGAAAATCCATGTGCCTGTGACTTCATATGTGTCTTTCATTTTTTAAAATATACTTTAATTATGTATCACTAAATCACAATGAAGTTCAGAATGATAGAAACATGCATGCACACAGCACTTGTGTGTCTCTCTCCATCCCATCCCATTCCCTCACCTTCCACGTACATGTTATCGAGTCTGGTGTTGACAATTTTGTATATTTACATGGCATTATTTGAAGTGCTTCCTTCATCAACTCTTCTTTCCCAGGTCTCTAAACAATTTTTCTTTACGATTTCCAACTAACAATTCCTTTTTACTCAACTTTATAAATAGTCCTCTCAACTGAGAAAACTTCATAAAATTTTGAATTCTTGATATACATAAACAGTAGGTCTATGATGAGTAATGATTTTCATTTTCCCATTGCATTCAAAATAATAGTAGTCAATATATGGAGTCTCTTTGTATTTGCATGACTTACTGAACATTACAAAAAGCAGCTTGGATATGAAATGTGCAGGGTCAAGTGAAACTGCTTCCCAGACTTAAATACAGAATCATTTTCATAGTCCCAATACTCATAAGTGCTACTAAAACTACTTCATAAGTACAGTCCCAAATTCTTCAAGCAGCCCAATGATCCGGGTTGTCTCAAAGCAAAATACAGACAGTCCAAGAGTTGCTGTTGCCAAAGCAAGAGGGTTGTATTTGGCTCCTCTGTGTGAAGGACAATCTAGCCACTGTGAAAAGCCTGGGAATTTGACTTCTGTTATAATTGGATCCGATCTTTCCAGCAGCTCCTTCAAGGGGATATTAGTTTCATATGGAACCTGCAGTTCTTCCAATTTGAGGCTTTGATCGTACAAATAAATGTTGAAGCGTTGATTCTGACTCTGTCATGCTAATAGAATGGGTGGCTGGATTTGTATTTAACTGCGTGGAAGGCACGAAGGACTCTGTGATTCGCAGATGGGAAGGCACGGTGTTGGGGTGTTGGTCTATGACGATGAGAAGATTGTCCAGCATTAAGATTTCAGGAGATTCGCTTTTATTACTAAATTAATAGCCACCCTGTATTATCATAAAATCTGAAGTTGCTACTGGGCTGTGAAGGATCCGACTACAGCCTTCTTGAGGAAGTGTTTTTTGGTGTTAACAACCTCTTGGAGATATTGGCCTCATCGTTATTTTTCATCCACCCTGTGGTTAAGGCTGATGCATCTGAGAAGTATGTGGAATCCTCTTTCAAAATGGATTATTTTTGATGACTATGCTGCAGATATAAGAAGCCTGTTCAGGGATACATTTAAAATTAAATATGACATCTTGTTTTTATACAAAAGAAAACTTCTATTTTAAAATACTTTTAGCTTTAGAGAGAAGTTGCAAAGGTGGTGCAGAGTTTCCACATAGCCCGCAGCCATTTCTCCTGTTGTTAACATCTGCCATCAGTGTGATACATTTGTCACAAGTAATAAAGCAGCATTGATGCATAATTATTAACTGAAGTCTGCACTTCACTCAGATTTTCTTAGGTTTTAGCTAATGTGCTTTTTCTGTTCCAGGATACCATCCAGGACACCACATTACTTTCAGTTTTCGTGTCTCCTTAGGTTCCTCTTCACTTTGACAGCTTCTCAGGCTTCCCTTGGTTTTGATGGCCTTGACAGTTTTGAGCAGTCTTAATAAGCTGTTTTGTAGAATGTCCCTCACTTCTGGGTTGTCTGATGTTTATCTTGTGATCAGACCAGGGTTATAGGTTTGGGGAAAGAAGGACCACAGCAATAAACTTGATATGACTAGGCATATGTTAAATGTCTCCATTGTAAAGTTACTTTTCAATTTTCTATACCAAACTCCTTGGGAGGGAGTCACTATAGGCAGCCTCCATGTAAAGACTGACAGTGTGTGAAGTTATGTATGGTCTCCTTACATGAAGTAGATTTACATGAATAGAATTAGAATCTCTTGCATGGGAGATTTGTTATTTTTTCATTTATTTATGTATTTATTAATTCAACCATTTTTTCTAGCATATAGACTCATGGATATTTAATTTGTAGCCCAATATATGTGTTATCTATTTTGTTGCTCAAATTGCAGCAGACTTGACCACTAGAGACCTTTAGTTGGTTCCTATGTTTTGAAACCCACCCACACACAGAGCCATAATTTTGTTTTGTTTCAAGTGTTGCTCTTAATTTTTGTCATTCTGAGATCTCAAGATCATCTTGTATATTCACACCCAGTTCTACAATCATCCATAACCTGATATTTAAATATCAATATCAAACTCAAATGGTATTTCGAAAATCTCTTATTACATTTTAGACTCTACAATTTCATCTGTATAATCTGTGTTTGTAATCAAAATAATTTCTGCCTGCATAACAGATTATTGTTTCTAAAGTTTCAGTATGGCTACCTAGGCATAGTGATATGCACCTCTATTTCCAGTACTTGGGAGACTGAGAAAAGAGGATTGAAGAGTTGAGGCCATCCTCAGCAATTTAGCAATTGAGGTCATCCTCAGCAATTTCAAAATAAAAACTGAAAAGGATTGGCTCTGTAGCTCAGAGGTAGACTGTCCCTGGGCTGAATCCCCAGAACCAGAAAAAAAAAGTTTCTTTATGGATAATAAATTATATCTAAGAAAACAAATCTGGTTAAAAATTTATCTTAATAATAATTTTTACATATTTCATGCTCCCTCTCTTCTTATCTACAACTTCTTGAGATTTTATCTTGATATAGGTCTTTCATTCCTTTAAGTCACTGAGCAACAATTATTTAACATATGTTACATGAACAGCCTTATTTTAATCCAGAAGAAGGCAAAATAAATAGGGGTGAAATTTTCTACTATGCCATTTCTTAAAAAGACAGCATTTTTATATACCATTATTGCATTATAGTTTTGAGCACAATGTAAATCATAGTGCTTTGGACGTGGACTTGGTGGACTTTTTCCTAGCTCCCTTCCCATTCTCCTTCCCTTCCCCATACAGGGTATTAGATTGACATTAGCATTCTCACATATATATATAATGTCAATGGAATTCCTTCACTGATTCTCATTCTTGCCCCTCCCCTTTTCCTAAATCCTTCCCTGGCTCCACTGAAGTTTCTCCTCTTTGATGTGAAGTCCCTCAGGTATCCCAATTACTCCTGAGCTTCTGCATCTTAGAGAAAACATATCACCCTTCACCTTTAGTGACTAGATAATTTCTCATAACATAATATTCCCCAGGTCCATCTACTTTTCTGCAACTGACATAATTTTGCCCTTCTGATTGCTCAATAAAATTTCAGTGTGTATATCCCACAATTTTGTAATCCATTCTTCTGTTGATGGATACCTAGGTTGGTTCCAAAGTTCGGCTATTATGAATTGTGCTGCTCTGAACATGGATATGCATATATTAATGTAATTCTCTGACTTCAGTCCCTTTGGAAAGATACACAAAAGTGGTGTAGCTGAATCATATGGTGAATCTATTCCCAATTTTCTGAGACATATCCACACTGATCTCCATAATAGCTGAACTAATTTGCAATCCTACTAACTTGAAATGGATCAGAGACCAGAAATTTAGATCAGAGACTTTGAAGCTACCAGAGGAAGATATAGATCCAACACTCCAACACATAGGTACAGGTACAAACTTCTTCAACAAGACCTCCAAAGCTCAGGAAATGACAATAAAAATTAATAAATGGGATGGCATTAAACTAAAATGTTTCTGCTCATCAAAGGAAAGAATCAAGAGTCCCAGGAGAAAGACTATGGAATGGAAGATCTTTTCTAGCTACCTCTCCAATAGAGGATTAGCTACAACCGAGTAATTTCTTGAATCAAAATACTAACTTTTCCAATTTCCCATATCTTCACCAAGATTTGTTGTTGTTTTTTCTTTTTGATGATTGTCATTCTGATTGTAGTTAGATGGAATCTTAATGTAGTTTTGATTCACATCTTCCTGACTGCTAATGATGTTGAGTATTTTTTGTGTGTTTATTGCCCATTTGTATCTCTTATTTTGTGAAATGTCTATTTGATTCAATTGTTCTTTTTTTTTTTTTTGCAGTACTGAGGATGGACCCAGGGGCACATTAACTCCAAGCTACACCCCCAGCCCTATTTTTTTTTAACAGAGTCTCACTGAATTGCAAAGGGCCTCGCTCAGCCACCCTAACTGAGGCTGTCTGCGAACCGTGATCCTCCTGTCTCAACCTCCTGAATGCTGGGATTAGCAGGGCATATGCCACCACACCCTACTAATTGTCCATTTCTTGATTTGAATTTTTTTAGTATAAAGTCTTTTGAGTTCTTTGTGGATTCTAGTTATTAAAATTACTTTTAACTTGATTGATTTTAAAATCATAATATAATATATACAACTCTATTTTTTTAAAGCTAAAGAACATTAAGTACAGACCTATCCTGGGAAATTCAGTGAAATATCTTCTGATGAAATTATGACCTTAAATATGGAGAATCAAAATATTCTATGGAAGAAATGGGAACATGCTCCTGGTACAAAAGAGCTATCCTCAAACAAATCCCCTCAAAGTGAAAGCAGCAACTTTGATTACACCTAACCTATAACTTCACAGTCTGAGAGGAAAAACGTGTTCAATATTTTTTATTTATCTTTTTTAATTACCTGACTGAAAAAAATACAAGTGATATAAAGATATATTACTTGGGAAGAAATTAACAGAAGGATCCTATTGAAATTCTGTGAAGATGACAACCAAGGGAAGCAGCACAGACCAGTCCTGCTGATACTCCATCTCCATTGCCTCAAAAATAGCATTCTACAAAGCCAGAAAATACTATCAGTAGAGGAATAAAAATGGTAGATAAAAGGGAAAGGGAAAAAGAAGATTAGAAGACCAGTCAAATAACAGAAAAGAAATCCATCAGGCTTATGGCAGCAGGCACCATCATGGTGCCATCTTGCCTCACAGCACCTGACTTCAGAGACAAAAAGGAAAACAACCAATGACCTAAAGTGAGCAGCTTCAGACCATCAGGGTTGTAAGCCATCACTTCTTCCTGCACAAACACCGGCTACCACTTCCAGCAGTGGTGGCCGAGCTTGTCAAGCCTTCCAGGGATCCAGAGTGGAGCTCAACACCAGAAAAGAAACCTGCCTGCCTCGTGGTCCAGGGCACCATGGCGGTGACATCTTGCCTCACTGTACCTGACTCCAGAGACCATCAGGAAAACATCCATGGACCTGAAGTAAGCAGCTACAGATCATCATTAGCAATCAGAGAGATGCAAATTAAAACTACTCTGAGATTCCACCTAATTTCAACTAGAATGGCAATCATTCAAAACACAAACAACAACAAATGCTGGTGAGGATGTAGAGAAGTGGGAACTCTAAAACATTGTTGGTAGGATTGCAAATTAGTGCAACCACTTTGAAAAACAGTATGAAAACAGAAGAATGAGAACAAACCTACCATATGATCCAGCGATACGACTTCTGGGTATCTACCAAAAGAAAAGAAACCAAACTACCAAACTAATGCATGTGTATCTATGTTCATAGCTGCACAATTCACCATTGCCACACTATAGAACCAACCATGATGTCCATGAACATATGAATGGATTACAAACTGTTGGATATGTACACAATGGAATTTTACTCAGCCATAAAGAAAAACACAATTGCATCATTTACAGGAAAATGGATAGAACTAGAGGATGTATGCTGTGAGATTAGCAAGCTATAAAATATAAGAAATCAAACTCTTTGTGGTGGAATGTGCTTGTAATCCCAGCATTAGGGAGGCTGAGACAGGAGGAACACAGTTCATGGATAGCCTCAGTTACTTAGTGAGGTTCTCTGCAATTCAGTAAGATCCTATTTCAAAATAAAAAAATAAAAACTAGGTTTGGGGTGCAGCTTGGAGGTAAAAAGCCCTAGGTTCCATCCATGATACCACAAAAAAAAGAAGAAATTGGATGCTCTCCCTAATATGGGAAAGTCAGGGAGAAATGAGTCATAGGGCAAATTCTAGATGAAGAAGGAGATTCTATAAATAAGCAAATAAGGTGACCTAAGGGGATGGGATGGGGGTAGAGGGAAATTCTCTAATGCACAGTATGTACTTTACAAACATATCAAAGTCAATCACTAAGCCAAGCATGATAAGGAGGGAGAGGGAGGGAATTGGGCGGGAATTGGGTAAGGGCTTTTCCGTGATCTGTGCATGTATGTCTCCACCATCTTGTATTCCATTAAGATGTATGACTACAATGCACCAGTAAAAAAAAAAAAAAAATTAAAAAGGAAAAATAAGGCTGGGCGTGGTGGCACACGCTTGTAATCCCCACGCTTGGGAGGCAGAGACAGGAGGATCGCGCAGGTTCGAAGTCAGCTGTGCTGGCTTAAGAGACCCTGTTTCCAAATAAAAAGTATAAAATAGGTCTGGGAGTGTAGCCCGGAGGTAGAAGGGCTTCCAGGAACTCCAGTACCACCAAAAAAAAAAAAAAAAGATCCTATTGAATTCTAAAAAAGTATAACTAGAAGCTCAGTGTGCATTTAAAATTTACCATAAGAGAGAAAAATATGATTCTTTCAAAATTACAGGGGAATAGAGTAGGGGTTGAGGCAAAAGAAGCTATAAATGTTAACTCCCTTTCCCTCACATATCGTTATTGTCTAATCCTATGATATTGGGCACTCATTACTCATTACTAACAGTCTCATGTTAATGAATATTACTTGGGAGCTCATTTTGTTATGGTTTAAATGAAAGGATATGATGCCTTTTAAGGTTAGTTTCTTATTTTGCTCATTTTCTTTTAAAGGCAAATTTTCTTTATACTTTTGGGTTGCTGCTATGTTAGACTGTTTTGTTTGGGCAGTAACATTTATGTTTTCACTTGGAATAGTGAGTCATCAGCATTGATCTAAAAAACTATGCATACTCCCACCTACCCTTTAAATATTTTTTTATTTTATTTTTGGTACTGGAAATTGAATCAGGGACATTGTATCTCTGAGCTACACCTCAAGCCTTATTTTTTTTTTTTGCGGGGGGGTGGGTCTGGGGATGGAACCCAGAGGCATTCGACCTTCGAGCTACAGCCCCTGCCCTATTTTGTATTCTTTGTTTTGAAACCATGTCTCACTGAGTTGCAGAGGACCTCACTAAGTAGCTGAGGCTATCGATGAACCACGATCCTCAGGTCTCAGCCTACCGGATGATAAGTCCTGAATGTACATGAATGAGAGTTAAGAGATTGAAAGTGTCAGCACTTTGGCTTGTGAAAATATTTTTACTATAGTTATAGAAAAGAGGTAGGATATGGTAAGGGATAAATAAGAAGATTCCTTAGAAGCATATTAGAAAACTGATAGCATAAAGTTGCATTAGGTATAAGAAATACATTTTTATTCATTATCACCCAAACACTGGAAGCAGGAAAACATATAAAGAGACCCAGAGTTGGGAGAGTAGCTCATTAGACTTGGAAAGAATGAGAGGATCAGCTTGGGAAATTAACCAAGGAGATTATGGAAAGGAAAATAAAAGACTGGGTGGATTCAAGGAACTTAAGATCTCAAAGAAATGAGTTTTAAGATAGAAAAAGAGGGATCTATCTAGATGAAGTGGTTTGTAGATGGTAGACTATGCTGAATAATTGTATGTGTCACTCTGGCTAGGTTAAGGTGCCCAAATGTTTGATCAAACACCAGTCTAGATGTTCTTGAAGTTTTTTTTTTAATATAACTATTAGATCAATGTGCTTTGAATAAAGGAAACTACTCTCCATATGTAGGAGGGCCATGTCTAATCACTTTAAAGCTTTAAAACAAAACAGCTGAGGTCCCCTAAGAAGAAATTTGCCTAGAGCTGCCGCCAGACTTGAACTACAACATTAGCTCCTCGCAGGTCTTCAGTCAGCTAGCCTGCCCTAAAGATTTTGGACAATTATATTTCTATAATTGTGTTAATAAATTTTTTGGATTTTTATTTATTTATTTTTAATTGGTGCATTGTAGTCATATATCAATCACATTGGACTACAAGACTTGAGAGGATATACAAGCACACATCATCAAATTAGCCCTCATCCAGCCCCCATCCCATTCCCTCCCCCTCCCTCAATCCCATGCTTGTTTGGTGATTAACTTTGATACATTTGTTTATGTACCTTCTGCATTTTAAAGAGGCTCCATCCTCCCCTATTCCATACCCTCTGATTGGTCACCTTAGTTGCTTCACTATAGGGCCCTTTCTATAGCTCGGACTCTTCCTGTTGCCCCTTGCCTCCTAGTTATTGCTGATTAGGGGAAGCATCTGATTTATATTTTCTGCGATATTTCTCTGTGCATGCCGTGTTGCAAATACCGATCCCACTCTTGACGGCCCCAGTAGTGGCCTGGCTAGCCGGTGGACTGATCCAGACCTTGCTGGCTCAAGCAGCGGCCTTGCCTCATGGGAGGCCCCAATTCTGGTCTCGCTGGCCCCGACATCAGCCTAACCCCTCAGCTGGCTCCGATCCCAGCCTTGGAGGCCCCAGTAGTGGCCTTGCCTCATGGCGGGCTCCAATGCAGGCCATTGGCCCCGGCACCGGCCTAACCACTCGGCAGGCTCCAATCCCGGCCTTGGAGGCCCCAGCACTGGCCTAGCCTCACTGCAGGCTCCAATCCCGGCCTCGCTGGCCCCAGCACTGGCCTAACCCCTCTGCAGGCTCCAATCCAGGTCTCGGATGCCTCAGTAGTGGCCTTGCCTCACGGAAGGCTCCGATGCCGGCCACTGGCCCTGGTACCGGCCTAACCCCTCGGCAGGCTACAATCCAGGCCTCAGAGGCCCCAGCCCTGGCCTTTCCTCATGGTGAGCTCCGATCCTGGCCTTGCTGGCCCTGGCACTGGCCTAACCCCTTGGCAGGCTCCAATCCCAGCCTTGGAGGCCCCAGTAGCAGCCTTGCCTCACAGCAGGCTCTGATGCCATCCATTGGCCCCGGCACTGGCCTAACCCCTCGGCAGGCTCTTATCCCGGCCTCGGAGGCCCCAGCACCGGCCTTGCCTCACAGCAGGTTCCAATTCCGGCCTCACTGGCCCCAGCACCATCCTAACTCCTCGGCAGGTTCTGGCCCCAGCCTCAGGGCCCCAGCACCGGCCTTGCCTCACAGCAGTCTCTAATGCTGGCCGCTGGCCCCAGCACCGGCCTAACCCCTCGGCAGGCTACAATGCGGGCCTCGGAGGCCCCAGCACCGGCCTTTCCTCATGGTGAGCTCCGATCCTGGCCTTGCTGGCCCTGGCACCGGCCTAAGCCCTCGGCAGGCTCTGATCCCAGCCTTGAAGGCCCCAGCACTGGCCTTGCCTCACGGCAGGCTTCGATCCCAGCCTCACTGGCCCCAGCATCGGCCTAACTCCTCAGCAGGCTCCGATCCTGGCCTCAGAGGCCTCAGGAGCGGCCTTGCCTCCTGGAAGGCTCCAATGCCGGCCACTGGCCCCGGTACCGGCCTAACCCCTTGGCAACTCCAATCCTGCCCTTGAAGGCCCCAGCACCGGTTTTGCCTCACAGTAGGCTCCAATCCCAGCCTCACTGGCCCCAGCATCAGCCTAACCCCTCGGCAGGCTTCAATCTTGGCCTCGGAGGCCCCAGTAGTGGCCTTGCCTCACGGCAGGCTCCAATATCAGCCATTGGCCCCGGCACCGGCCTAAGCCCTCATTAGGCTCTGATCACTGTCTCAAAACTCCAGCACCAGCCTTGCCTCACAGCAGGCTCCAATCCTGGCCTTGCTAGCCCCGGCACCAGCCTAACCCCTCGGCAGGCTCCGATCTGGTCTCAAAGGTCCCAGCACCGGCCTTGCCTCACGGCAGGCTCCAATCCTGGCCTCACTGGCCCCAGCACCAGCCTAACCCCTCGGCAGACTCCAGTCCTGGCCTTGGAGGCTCCAGCACAGGCCTTGCCTCATGGCAGGCTCCAATCCCAGCCTTCCTGTGTCCGTCGCCGGCCTCACCCCTCGGCAGGCTCCAATCCAAGCACCCTGTTTGCCCAACCAATTGTCCCACATTCTCAAGGGTGCATGGTGGTAACATTCTGCCTCTGGGGTTATTATTTCAAAGGTTCCAGGTGTAATGCATCAGATCTCTGCCTCCCCTGAGTACTGGCCACTGCCATTGCCACTGCCTCCACCATTTCAAATCCTTCCCAGGCTCTTTTTCCACTCTGAATATTGTCCAGTGTTCCTAAGCATGCGTGATGGTAGCATTCAACATTTGGTGTAATTTCTCCAAAAAAATAAGGTTGGTAGGATCTGGTTTCTGCTTCTCCTGAATACAAGTTTCCACTGCCATCGCAGAGACCGCTTTCAACACTGCCTTTCTCCTTGGTCTCCGCTAAACACTCTCCTTACAGGTGATGTCCAAGATTCTTAACAATATAGAGAAACAGCAGTCCTCCTTCACGGGGAATTTTTCCATAAGTTCCAGTACATTTGGATAAGTTTTGTCTGCATCTCCAGTGTCCCGGCATCCGCCACGGCTTTCTTAACTCCTCTCCAATATTTTTTCTTTTCCTTTTTCTTTTTCTTTTCCTTTTTTTTTTTTTTAATAAGAGAAGACAGTATATATGGTTTGAGGAGGTAGTGGGATCAGGCACTCAGTAGCACTGTGACCCGGTCGTTTTCCCCTTGGGTCCAGCATGCTCTGCACTACTCCACCTGGGGCCCAGAGTCCCGCGACCTGGGCCCCAACTGGCATGCCCCGTGCGACCCCCACCCGGGACCCAGGGTACTGGGCCCGGTTTCTCCAGGGGTCTGGCGTGCTATGCGTGGTCCAGCCCGGGGCCATGTTAATAAATTTTTAAAGTCAGTCTTTCTTCCAAGCCCCCAGTGATTTCATATCTCTGGAGAATCCTGACCAAGACAGAGCTATACATATGATTTCTAGTTCTGGCCACTAAAGGGGGCATTTGACAATAACACCCAAGAGCAATATGCATAGCTAATATTAATACCTTGGTTTCTAATTACCATTCTAAAAAAAGGGTGCTAGGGAAACCAGCCGAGGTGTCCATCAATAGATGAATGGACTACAAAACTATGGAATATGCATACATGGAATTTTACTCATCCATAAAGAAAAACACAATTACATCATTTACAGGGAAATGAATGGAACTGGAGAACATTATGCTAAGTGAGATTAGTCAGTCACAAAAAATAAGAAATAAGATATTCTCCCTAATGTGCAGAAGCTAGAGAGGAAAAGGGTCATAAGAGGAACTCTAGATGAAGAAAGAGAAACCATAAAAGAACAAATAAGTCGACCCATCTGAGGGGGATGGGAGGGGGAAGAGGGAAATTCCCTAATGTACATGATACACATTAACAAACATATCAAAGTCAACCACTAAGCCAAAAATGAGAGATAGGTATGGGGAAGGAAATGGGGCGGGAATTGGGTAAGGGCTAATTGGGTGATCCGTGCATGTATGCCTCTATCATCTTGTACTCCATTAAGATGTATGACTACAATGCACCAATTAAAAAAATAAAAAAGGAAACTAGAAGAAGATCTAATTGTATCTTATATGCAGCATTAAAATGTGATTTACAAATTTTAAAAAGGGCCTAGGTTCCTTGGAAAAATAGTTTATTCCAGTATGGAGGCGTGGAAAGTGTGAGATAAACCTGGAAATTTTTGTGACGCCTTAAAACTAAAGTGATATTTTTTAAAAAATGGATGGTAATCATGTTGGAAAGGCACAGGAACCAACTTTCTGTGGCTAGATTTTGGAAAATTTGAGCAACAAATTAACCAAACCTAGGACAAATATATCCAGAATTACTTACTAATATAAATATTTGAATAAAAAATGAGAGGGACAGCTAGCTCTTTCATACACTAGAATTTAATAAATATAGAAGAAAACATGGAAATAAAAAGTCATTATTGACATAGCAATAATATTACAGGCAATAATCATCAGTGGTTGCTAAACTAAGTGGGTAAAAGTATAATAAAAACAGAATATTTGAGCCGGGTGTGGTGGCACACACTTGTAATCTAAGCATTTGGGATTCAGGATTGCCGACAGCCTCGGCTACTTAGTGAGGCCCTTTGCAACTCAGTGAGACCCCGTTTCAAAGTAAAGACAAAATAGGTGTGTAGTTTGGAGGTAGAATGCCCCTGGGGTCCATCCCCAGTACCTCAAAAAAAAAAAATTGAGCTAGGTGTGGTAGCTAGTAGTCCCAACACTTGGGAGGCTAAAATAGGAGGATCAGCAGTTCGAGGAACCTCTCAGCAACTTAGCAAGACCCTGTGTTTTTAAAATAAAAAACAAAATACGGCTGATGGTAGCTGAGAGGTAGAATGCTCTGAGTTAAAAAAATTTGCATGGTCTCAAACATCTCCTTATAAGCAATTGTAAATTGCAAATGGAAAGATACTGAAACTTTACAGTGACAAAACAATAAAAGCACTAATCAAAGGCGACATTATCAGTTCCGACACATAGACAGCAGGTCTAGCAGGTGTACTGACAAACTGAGAAAGCGCACATTTTTCTGTAATATTTTATCAATAATTCATTATGCAAGTGTTTATCAAATCTACTGAGGTACAATTTACACAAGTCCGGCTAGTTTTATGTGGGCATAGGTGCTAAGTTTTCACAGTGCACTGTTATCATCAATATTTCTAATACCACAAAAGAAAACCTCATGACCAGCAGCATTTTGCCTGCCCCATCCCCCCACCGCAGACATCAACTGATCTATTTTCTGTCCTTATGATTTTGTATTCTCTAGAAACATTATATAAATAGAACCATACGCCCTGTGGTCTTCTGTGGCTTCCCTTGGCTTTTAAGTTCTGGAATTCCTGTTTTTTGGTAGTTTATCCCTTATTTGTTATATGGTTAGAACATGTTTTCTTATTTATTCACCAGCTGAAGAATACTTAGCTTACACCATCATTATGAATAACACTGCTATAAAAATCGCATACTAGTTTTGGTGTGACAATAGGTTTTCATTTATATTTGGTAAAAAAAAAAACAGTAAGAGAAGTTTCTAGGTTACACAGTAAGTACATGCTTGGAAGAACTCATCAATCTCTTATTCAAAGTTGATGTCTGATTTTAAAGTCCCACCCTTAATGTCTGAGGTTTCCAGTTGTTCCATATCTTTACCAGTACTTGGTGTTCTCAATTTTTAATGTTTTTGAAAAAGTTTGTTTGTTTGTTTTTGTGGGTTTTTTAAATCAACCATTCTAGTACATGTGTGCCTGTCATCTTATCTTGTTATTAGCTTACTTTTCACTAATAATTGACAACAGTATATATTCACACAGTTTTTGATATTTGTATACCTTTCTTTAAAAAGTATCTATTCAAATAATTTTTCAAATTGTAGTAGCATTACTAGTAGTTGTTAGTACTAGTGTTCCTTGATATAACGTAAAACATCTTTCATATAATAATAATAATAATAATAATAATAATAATGTAGCCATTTCATCTAACCTATACATTTTTAACTGAATATCTTTTTATATTATTTTATTATTAATTCATAAATTTGAATTTAAAGTTTATTTCATGTTAAAATATATATGAAGTTTATTTTATGCTAATACATATTATATATGCATATATATGTAGCTCGCCTTTCAAGTCTACGTATACTGCATTCACAGATTCAGCCAATTGTGGACTGACAATATTTGGGGGAACATAATGTCTGCTGAACATGTACAGACCTTCTTCTTGTCTTTATTCCCTTAAAAATATAACGTGACGGCTATTTATATAGAAGTTACCTTGTATTTGTTATAATGGGTAATTTAGAGATGGTTTAAAGCTTACTGGAGGATGTGATTATGGGCAAAAGCTATATGTTTTATATAAAGGGCTCACTGAAGATTTTGGTATTCTTAGGCATCCTGGAATTAATCTTTTGTGGATATAGAGGGGCAATTATAGTTGCATATTTCTTTTTCATACAGTCTGATATTCTTTGTGGTTTTCCTCAGGCAAAAAGGCCACAGACTGTCCATTTGATTTCTCCAGTGTAGCAGAAGTTTTTCAAGAGAAACCCAGTCTCATTTCTTCTGTATGCTTTTGATCATTTTACAGAATCCTGAAATACTTAATTATTTTTTATTTTTATTGCATCATTTTATATCTTCTGTATGGAGACTTGCTTAATCTCACATAGCCAATTTTAGAGATCCATATCTGGATTTAATCATGAAGAACTAGCAGACAAACTACTTAAAATACAGTTGATGCCCAAAGATGGTATTGGTGGACTCCTTTCAAGACAAATAATCAGTTTAATACTTCCATAGTAGGCAGAGATGTTTAAAGAAAATATATCTTTTAAACTGGGCACAATGGCACACATCCATATTCCCAGTACTTCAGAGGACAGAACAGGAGGATTGCAGTTTCAAGGCTAGCTTCAGCAACTTAGTGACCTCCTTAGAAACTTAGTGATTCCTATTTCATGATAAAAAATAAAAAGGGCTGGGAGTGTA